>NW_024342647.1:5681098-6094091 GCF_902729225.1 Pteropus medius | reverse complement strand
CTTTTTTTTTTTTTTTCCTTCAGCAGGGCTGCTGTGTCATCCCAGAGACTTAGGCAAGGTTTTCCTTGTAAGGGGTGATTCTTAGGCCCCAAGTGGACACATCATAGATAAAGTGTGCAGGTTCTATCCTGAATATATGGCACTGGAGACTCTCTTTTGGCATCAAGGAAATACCCACAAAAGGCTTTTCTGTTCTTGTTGACAAAGTGGCTAAGGGTTATGCCTGCTGAGCTATCACTGACCCAGCTTATGAGGCTTTGAAAGCATTTCCGAGGTCTTTTAGAGCTAAGTGCTAGGAGGATGCATTGCTCCTTTCACCCTCAGTTTTCTTTTCTCCATATAGAAAACTATTTAACTGACAGTACTTCCATTATAGCTTTGGCCACCTGGAAGCTCAAAACTAAATTCTTGGCTCAGGCATGGCAACTGTGTCAAACCTCAAAACAGCAATCACTAGAGATAGTTTTTATGGCATGTGTCGTCTGTTCCAGATGCTGCTGTCTGTCCTTTATCTGTATCATCCCTCTGAGCCTTAGTGCAGTAACCCTGTGGAAGGTACCACTATTTAAATATAGGGAGGCTGAAGCTCTTTGAGGTTAAACCTCTTGCCCAAGTTTATATAACTAGTAGGTTGTAGAACTGACATTTAAACCAGTTAGTCTGACCCTAGAGTTTATGTGCTTGAACACAAACTTCTACCACCTCTGCTAGGGACCCTGATTGCCTGGATATTTTTATTCTTCATGGTTATCACTTTTATTTTTTTAAGTATATCTTTCCTACCATCCTGATTTTTTTTTTTTCATTTGTATTTTGCAGTGTCTTCTGGGAAGCTGCTTGAAATCCTTTGTATAAGCAAGTCTTCCCGTGATGAATGCACTGCCCTGATCTTAGTAAGGAATGGAAATCCCACACGCCAAAGAGTGGGGCCTGGTCTGCCCCTGGGTTCCCTGTGGGTGCCTGGATGTGTCTGAGCTGGAAAAGACACAAGACCAGGTGGGAAGTTCTCAGGCGAGGTCTGGGAGAGTTTTAGCTCCTCCTCACTCTGAGGATGTTCCTCAGCATGACCAGAAAGACCAAGGTCAGCGGAAAGACTGGGTAGCTCTCCCAGGCCTTGTGATGACTTGGGCCTGGGAGAGCCAGGGAGCCCAGCCTCCCATGCCTGAAGTTCTTTCTTTGCTGTTTTCTGAAGGCAGGTGAAGCAGAGCTGGCTGATCCAGAGTGAACCACAGCCCTGAGAAGGGGAAGTGTTGCCCAGCTCGCTCTCTGTTATGGCCTGTGAACCACAGATGGACCCCAGCGGGGCAGTCAGCTCTTTGCCTGCTTCCTCCCTTACCTCCTCCCCTAGTTGGAATGCCCTCCCTGGAGGAAGCCCTCCTGGCTGGGGACAAGGTAAGGTCATGGCTCTGAATTCTTTTCTAGCTACTCCCCCAGGATGCAGACCTGGACTCACATAATATGATTGAGGAAGGGGAATGGATAGGCACAGAAATGCCTTTAGGTGAGGGTGGGCATTTTGGGATTTGTTTCTAGGCCATTTTCTGTCATTTCTACCCATTCTCTCTATCATTACCTCCTTAAATCAAGCCACTATCACCTTCTCCTTTGATCCCTGCTGTAGCTTCCTAGCCGATCTCTCTTTGCGTCTTAAATCCATTCTCTACGTGACATTCAGAGAGAGCTTTTTTAAATGCACAAGCAACTGTGTGTCACTTTCTGCTTCAGTGTTTCCCATTGGGGTTAGCACAAAGATCTATCATTCACCAGCTTGCAAGGCCTGGCTTAATCACTCCTGCTGCCCCTGGTTTTTGTTCTTGCTATGCTGTCCTGCCTCAGGGCCTTTGCATCTGCTGTTCTTTCTTCCTGTTATGCTTTTTTCTGCCTCCTTTCCCCTGCTTAATCTCAGAATTCAGTTCTGATCTCCCTTCCATGGGAATTCTCTCCTGATAGCCCAGCCTAAGTCAGGACCCTCATATAATCCTACTTCTCCCCATAGCACCTACCACAGTCTTAATTAAATGATTACCAGTGTAATAAAGTGTTGAATGTCCAGCTTCCCCACTAGAATGTAAACTTCACAAGGACAGGGGCTCTGTCTTGTCTTGTTCAACCAAGGAATAGTATGTGCACAGGGCTTGGCCCATAGTAGATGCTCAAGAAGTATTTTGTCGAATGAATGAATGAATGTCTGGGCACAGGTAAGAGATGGCATTCCTGATTGTGGGATTCATAGAAATGTGGGTGGTTACTTAGATGATTTGAAACTCAACTACTTAATTAAAAAGTTTTTTTTTTCTTTCTTTCTTTCTTTTTTTTAAAATTACTAGGAAAGCAATACACACACACACACACCAGTATAGTGAAATGGAATGAAACAATTTTCCTTCAGAACTTTGAAGACATTGCTCTATTGATTTTTGGCAGGCCAGTTCTCATTATTTTGTGGTAAATTGCTCTCCCCATGCGGATGCACGCACACGTTCTTTTTTGGTAGCTTTTCAGATCTTTTTCCCTATCTAGGTGTAAAAACAAGTATTTCTAAGCGGAGGACTTGCTGTTCTCACTTTAAGGAACAGATTAGAGACATTATTGCCAAGAATCCAGGAACTCATGATTTAGAAAGCAAACAAAGGCACCGTGGGGAGTCTGCATTGCTCAGGCAAACACTTTGCTCAGTGTGCAAAGAGCCAGCTTGGCTTGGGGGCGGGTCACATTCTCCCTGTCTGGAGTTCAAACCTACGTGGGCTTTCCATTCGGTGCTCCGAGATGGTGCGCTAGTCTGAGCCGCATCCAGCATGACTGCCTGCATTTTGAGCACTGCCTTTTCTCCTCGCTTCTTCTCTTCTTCACTTTCATTTCCCTGGTAACATCGGGCAAGTTCGTTGGCCTTTCAGAGGCTTGTTTCCTTTTCTATGATAATGGTATCCACCTCTTAGGGCTCTTGGAGGATTCAATGAAACCACCACTTGAAGGCTAAGCCCCTTGCCTGGTTGTATATAGTAAGGGCTCAATTCCTGGAGGTTATTCTTATTTTCGTCTATTTCTGCTTTTCTTTTTGTCTAGTTTTCTTCATTTGCTTATTATTTTCAAGTCTAAGTTTGTAATTTTATTTTTTCATACTTTTATGAGGCCATCTTAGATCCTTTTGGGAACACTGTGGGAGGGTAAAAACAAAGATAAACACATCAGTCTTGCTTTATTATTACTTGCGAATTCTGACATGCTTGCTTTTAAGTTATGACAACAATAGTGGCTGGTTATTCTGCACCCATTTGGTGCCAAGTGCTTTATTTTCATCATCTTAATTATTTGCAAAGGCCTTTGCAGTGGATATGGCCATCCTCTCAGTGGCTGGCCAGGGATTTAGATGGCTTCTTCAAGGTTATTCTGTTAGTGAGAGGCGGAGTTATAGTTTGAACCCCAGATTAGCTAGCTTATGCTTTTGTCTGTAGTCTCTCTACTCAGAACTGAAGGAAGGTTTGGCTTCCTTCTGCCATCATTCCTCCCCAGGCCAGGGGGAATTTCAGCCCAGAGCTTTCAGTCCAGCTGGCCTCAGTCTCACAGTCTGACTTAATCGCAGCCATGCGGGGAAAGAGTTGAGAGCTGTTGTAACTAGCCTGGGTTGATGTGGTGTGTTTTTTGAGGTAACACTTAACTCAGTTTATGCTTTTAAGATGTTGAGTGAGTTGCAGGTACACTGCGAGGGGTGACCGGTAAGTCAGTACATGAGTTTTCTATGGTTGCCGTAACGAATTACCACTGACACAGTGGTTTGCAAAACACAAATTTACCCTCTCATAGTTCTGTAGGTTACGAGTCTGACACTGGCCTCACTCAGTGAAAATCATCTCGGCGTCAGCAGGGCTGCATTCCTTCAGGAGGCTCGGAAGAATCTGTTTCCTTTCCTTTTCCACCTTCTAAAGGCCTCCCACATTCCTTGGCTCATGAGCCCTTCCTCCATCTTCAGAGCCAGCAATGATCTGTCTCTCTGTGCGTTTCTCTCCCTGTCACATCCCTCCTGAGGCTTCTGCTACTTCCCTCTCCCACTTTAAGGATCCTTGTGATTACACTGGGCCCTCCCGGATAATCCAGGATCATCTCTCTATGTACAGCCAGCTGATTAGCAACCTTAATTCCATCTGCAACCTTAATTCTCCTTTGCCATCTACGGCAACATATTCACAGGTTCTGGGGAGTAGAGCAGGGGCATCTTTGGGGATCCATTGTTCTGCTTACCACAGTGGGTTATCTCTTGCTTAGACTCTGAGCCCACTGGGGGAATGCAAGAGTTACTTAGTTAACCAGTCCTCTAATAATAAATGTTGCTACATTATCTCCCCAATGTAGTTAGTTGTTCAGTCTCTGTTTAAATATCCCTGTGATGGGGAGCTTACCACCTCCCATTCTGTATGTGGACAGCTCTCACTTTGGGTAAGTCTTCCTTGTCAGCTTACAATCCCTTATTTTTTATTTTTTATGCCTACAGCACCTAGTCTTCCTAGGTGGTCTCCCATCCAAGTACTAACCAGGCTCGGCCGTGCTTAGCTTCCAAGATCAGATGGGATCAGGTTCAAGGTGGCATGGCCGTAGCAGTCTTCCTTAGATGGTCTTGCATTGTAGCCTACTGGCTTCCATGCACTGGCCTCAGTTCTGCCTCCTGGGGGCTTTCTTGTCAAGTCCAGTTTTTTTCCTGTAGGGATTTGAGGACAGCTACCCTGTCCCTACTTGCCTTGAGAAGGTTCTTGTGGCCAGAGGCAGTGACGCCTTCGGGGTCTGGGCTCATCCAGAATAGTTATTGCTCAGTCAGACAAAGCTTCTGGTCTGCTTTCAGAGCTCCGCAATGGCCAGGTCCTCACGGTTCTCCGGATTGACAATACCTGTGCCCCCATTTCCTTCGATCTGGGGGCTGCAGAAGAACAGCTGCAGACCTGGGGCATTCAGGTGAGTGCTGGTTTTCTTGAGTCCTTACCGTTTTCCCTTCCATCCATCCATCTACCTGTCTGTCCATCCATCTATCCTTTCATCTGGTTATTCACAAAATATTTATTAAACACTTACTATGTGCTCGATGTGGTAGGGGATAGAAAGAAGCTGTATTAGAAATGGCTTCCCAATTAATTCACTTAACAGGTGTATGTTTTGGGGTGCCTACTCTGGCCAGGCACTTAGCTGGGCACTAAGCACTATGGAGGTGAGTGGGCCCCAGTGCCTGTGCTCACATGGCTTCCAGAGCCCAGCAGGGGAGATGCTGCAGTATAAGACTGTAGAAGGCATTGAAGCCCTTCATAGGAGAAAATGATAAACCTGCCTGAGCAGGGACAGTAGTTATGAAAGCTTTGCAGAGGAGCAAATACTTGATCTGGAATCTTGAAAGAAAAGTGAGTTTGCTGGGTAGACAGGAGGAAAGGCGTTTTAGGAGAGGAAAGGGTCCATGAATTCATTAGCTGATAATACAATACCTTTTAGCATAATGATCTGAGGCATAGGCTTCACAGATCCATAGTTCTGGATGCAGATCTAGCTCTCTTGCCCATTGTCTGTGTGACTTTAGGCAGGTGACTTAACCTTTCTGAGCCACACTTTCATCATCTGCAATATGAAGGCGATATTGATACCTATTACATAGGGTTTTCTGAAGATTAAGTGAAATAATGCTTGAGGAACACTTGCACTATCTCTGGCACGTAGTAAATCAATAAACTGTAGCTATTGCTGTTGTCATTAAATACCCATAGCTGTGGTTCTCTCCCAGAGCCCGCAGCACAGTCTGGCCTTGCCCTGCACTGCTCAGGGGGCATCAGTTGCGGATGGGGAGGATGCACTACTAATTTTACCCTGAAGGTTTTATAGTTTATCTCTTTAAAACTGAATTGCATTATTGTTTAAAACAACATTTTATCACCATTGAAGGGAAACTTTCCAAATTGATAATACTAAGTCCACATCAGCACCATAGCTGGTTTATCTTCCCACATTTCCTTTCAGCCTTTATTCAGAGGAATGTCTTTCTTAAACACTTGTCCTCAGTGGGGTTTTCTTAACCAGTGAACAGTTTGCACACTGTTCTACCATGTTCCTAAATAGCATCTTTAATGGTTAAATTCTGTTTCTTAAGCGATCCACTCTTGTAGGGCCTTTATGTGCTACAGCATTTTTGTTTGAACAGGAAGATGTGAGTTTTCAGTACTTTGGACTGTGTTAATAATTATTGATATTGCAATATTGATAATAGCACTTGAGTATCGAATGTTTACTGTGGTACGAGCGCTGGGCCAGTATGTACATACACTTAGATACACATATCTAGCCAAGTAAAATATAACCGACTGTGGTAGGCAAACCAAAAGCCCCCAAAAAGATGTCCAGATAATTTGTATATATAAAATACATATACTTACTGTATAATACATCGATAAGGATTGCATATGTATTATCTTATTTAATATGCACACCACTCATACAAGCTGGGTCCTCTTATCCTCATTTTTCAGAAGAGGAAACAGGCTCAGAGAAGTAGAGTTACTTTCTCTAGGTCACACAGCACATAAAAGGTTTAGATTCAGGACTAGCTGACTCCCAGGCCTTAACCATTAGGCTACCCTGGGTCTGCTGTGAGGTACTGAGCCTTGGGCTACAGGGATCCATCCACAGGATGTCCTCCTGTATCTCGAGCTGTGCCACCTCCCTCGTGATGCCCGACCCTTCTTGGGCCGGGAGCTGTGTCTCGTGATTGCCATCAGTGCTCTGAGCTCCTCACTCTGCCTTCCGGTCTAGCCCAGAGAGTGTGCCTGATTCCCCTTCCACATGATAGTCATGTGAACTGGAATTGACGTGGTTGCTGGTAGGAAGGAGACGGAGAGGGGTTCTGTGGCTGATAGATCTCTTTCCCTGGGGTGGCCAAGCAGGTCCCGGCTGACCAGTACAGGAGCTTGGCCGAGAGCGCCCTCTTGGAGCCCCAAGTGAGAAGATACATCATCTACAACTCAAGACCTATGCGGCTGGCCTTTGCTGTGGTAAGGAGGGAGGTGGGCCCACACTGACCCTGTGGTGGCCCGCTCTGGCACTGCCGCATTTGGCATCGTGGCCTGGAGCCTATTGGTGCGTGTAAGGGGTTTGGAGGCTGATGGCTCGAATGCCTGGAAGAAGGCAGTACACATGGACCCAGATTTTGATGTAAGAGGGAATTTATGGCAGAGCGTTGTAACAAGGTCTCTATGTAAAGGATGGAGGCAGGGTTGACTGAGGGTAGAACTTGGGATTGGGGATTTGCAGACCCACCACTGAGGCTCTGGACTCCGTATCTGGCTTTGGTCAAGACTTTTTACCTCTCTGGAACATGGTTCCCCCATCTGTTCAACAGATATGTCCATGTCAGCTCTAACCATGTGTGTGTGTACAACCATGTATATACATACATATAAACATGCATATATATGGTAGAGCCAGTATTTGGATCCAGGCAGTCTGGTTTCAGCATCTTAACCACTGTGATTTGCTGCTCCCCTATGTAGATAAATAGCACTCCCGACCCCCACGTCCTGCTTCTCAGGAAAGGAAAGAAATGGCAACTGTCTTTTATAGGCTGTTACACATATTACAACCCTTATATCAACTCTGTGAAGTAGGTATTCACCCCATTTTACAGATGAGGACACTGAGGCTCAGAGAGTTATTATAACTTGTCCAGGCCACATTGCTGTTGAGGGATCAGTGTGGGCTTCTGTCTCAAATTTCTCTCCCATACAAGCTCTCTGCCCTTTTCTGTTTTATTTAAAATCAGGGCAAGCAGGGATTTGGAATAACCATTCAAACCCTGTTCCTCTACCTTCACTTACGATCAGGGAAGAAGGGCTCATTCTCACAGGCCCCCATCAGTCTCTTATGGGCCCTGCGAGTTCTGTGAATCCAGGGAGGTGACAGAAGTGTCCAAGGGTGTCCCCTTGAGTGGAGCTGCTTCACTTGAGGACTGGCATTCCTGACCATGGTCTTGCCCCGGCTTCTCGCAGGTTTTCTACGTGGTAGTGTGGGCCAACATCTACTCCACCAGCCAGATGTTTGCCTTGGGGAACCACTGGGTGGGTGTGCTGCTCGTGACCCTGGCAGCAGTGAGCCTGACCTTGACTCTCATGCTCATCTTCGAAAGACACCAGAGAAAGGTGAGACATCTGGAGACCCCAGCCATACTCCCTCCAGAGGGGCTGTATGGGCAGGAAGATCCCAAATCAGATTTTTCTCTATAAATTGCTCCAACCATGAAAATTCACACTGGCCCATGTGCCCAGTGACTGAAAGAAATCAAATCACATGTATGATTAAATCCTCTCTGTCTTTGCTATCTAATCCCTGCAGGGTGTTTTTCTGGAAGCAAGCTGTGTTTTGAGAGAGTCTGGGATGGGGGAGGAGGGCACTGACAGCCAATATTTGTAAGGGATTTTGAGTTTACTGAGCCCTTTCATGTACCTCCTCCCCTTGGATGCTCACAAGAGTGCTGTGAGTGAGGAGGGACTACTGAGCACAAGGTGCCTGAGGCTGAGGGTTGGGGGAGGTGGGGAGGCCCTGACTCAGGAACTCTGTTAAAAATCCTTTCTCATTTAATCCTTGCAATGACCTGTGAGGCAGAGTGGATGGTCAGAGGGTTTAGGTAACTTGGCCCATTCCACTGTGAGTGGCTTAAAGCCTGAGCCGTCAGATTCCCAGTCTCATTCACAAAGGAGATTGCTGCAGGTTCACTAATTGTACTCTGCTTCTTCAGTGTCCAGCTTTTGTTACTTACTGAGCACTTTGTATGCGGTCGGTCATCCATTAAATGCTCCACCTACGTTAACTCATTAAACTTCCCAGGAAATCTCTGGGTAGAGATCTTCATTTTACAGATGAGAAACCCAAGGTTCCAAAAAGCTCAAGGAGTAGTCTAAGGTCATGCTGCTAATAAATGGCAGAGATGGAATTCAAGGCCAGGATGCTCCGATTTCAAGCCTCATTTTCAGTCAGTACCCAACTGTATTGGTATTGCATGGCTGCTGTAACAGATCACCATCAATGTGGGCTTGAAACAACACAGATTTATTATCTTACAGTTCTGCAGTTTAGAAGCTTGACAGAGCAGGGCCACATGCTCTCTGCAGCTGCTGGGGGAGAATCTGCTTCCTCGCCTCTTTTAGCTCCTGGAGACCACCTGCATTCCTTGGCTCGTGTTCCCTTCCTCCATCTTCCAAGCCACCAGCGGCGCTCTAGTCCTTCTCACGTCTTTGAGTCTTCTGCCTCCCTCTTCCACTTTCAAGGCCCCTTGGGATTCCACTGGGCTGCCTGAATAATCTGGGACAATTTCCCTATTTTAAGGCCAGCTAATTAATAACATTAATTTTATTTACAACTTTCCTTCCCCTTTGCTGTATAATGTAACATGTTCACAGGTTCTGGGGAATAGGACTTAGGCATCTTGCAGGGGCATTATCCTGCCTACCACACCTCTGCTGTCTTTCCAGTGCTTAGGAAGCTCCTCTAGCACCTGGCACAGAGCTGGCCTTTGAGATTTTTAGCAAACATTCCACTCTTGCCTGACTCAGGAGGAGAAGGTGGGATGTTGGGAACTGAGTTAATGGTTTGGGGTATGAGTTCCATTTAGTGTCTGCGCACATAGAGACGAATAGGAACTTTATGGCACAATCATTCTGAAAAATTTCTTTGTTGAGCTTTGCCTCAAGGCTGACAAAATAATGCTGCCTTGGGCTCTGTCAAAGCTTTCATGGCCCTTGTGCTTGCCTATAAAAAGTTAATTGAGCAGGTTTTTCCTGCAGTAAGAAACTTCTCTTGGGGAGGGGGAAAAAAGCAAAGTATATTCTGCTTTGGCAGGAGCAAGCAAAATATCTGGCACCTGGCAGGTGGTACAGGATGCAGATATAATTAATGCAATTCAGAGAATGCCTCCTCTGGCTATCTGCCTCTTATTCTCCCTTCCTTCCTTGTTCAGCTGGTATTCATGAGGCCCCTGCAAGTACCAGGTAATGTGCTAGGCAGGGGGCTCAGAGATGAATAAGACCTTGTGCCTTTACCCATAGGTTCAGCATGGAGGTCCTAGGCACTCAGTGGCACTTCTGTCTTCACTGTTTGCTCATTCAGGGAACCTCTCTAGAGTCTTTTCCTTCCTAGAAATGACCGCCATTTAATGAACACCTACTAAGTGCTCTGTGTTTGGAGCCTGATATCAATGATGACCAACTACAACCTGACAAGGAGGCAGGATACCTCTTCCATTTTCTAGCTCTGCAACCTGGGGTAAGGCCTTAACCTAACCTGTCAGGGCCTTAGTTTCCTCATCTGTAAAATGGATAATAATTGTGACTCCTCCACAACATCGTTTGGAGAATTAAGTGACTTAATATATGCAGAGTACTTATAATCATACTTGGTATACAGTAAATGCTCAGTAAGTATTAACTATTACAGTTATTGACTCCGTTGGCCAGTGGAAAAACTGAAGCTCAGAGGTTAAGTAATCAGTCTGTGGTCACACAGCCTCCTCAGGTCTTGCCTCAGCTCAAGGACTTCTTCCTCCTCGGATCCCTCATCACTCAGGACCATGCAGATCCCCCTTCCTGAACCTTGTCCCTCCTGTGAGTGTCCTACCTCCATCACATAGCATCCTTGAGAGCCTCACCATTTTGCACATGCTTCCTGTTTGCCCCTTGTTTGGGGCATTAATATCCATTCTCAAAACTGGAAGTTTTGTGGAGGCAGGCAACATCCTGCCTTGTATCCCCTACAAGGTATAGCACATTGCTGGGCACATGGGAAATTCTTAATAATATTTGTTAGTGGCCAACATGGTACAATGGAAAACACGATGAATTCAATTCAATAACCTCATCATAATGATATCGAGGGTTTATTCTTCCCAGTGTTCATTCACACGGGTGAACTCATTCTATCCTTGTTATAACCCTTAATATAAGGGGGTGTTATTATCACTAATTTGGAGATGAGAAGATGGAGGCAGAGAGGTGATGCATAATTTGCCCCAAATCAGGACTGGAACCTTGGTGATACTGGTTTCTGAAGGGTGAACAACCCTTATGAACATTCTAGGCAAAACAAAATATAATCATCCCTCGGTTTTCATAGCAGTGGCATGTCCGGAAAATTCAGGATATTTTAAACCCATTAAAAAAATACTTTAGGTTTAGATGTAAAATGGAGTTAGATTGGCCTGTTGGAGAATTATAAGTGATTTTTCACCTGCGTTCTCACACAGTGGGATATTGGGAGTCCAGGTGGGCCGAGAGACAGTTCTTCTGCATGTGGGATTGTCTCTCATGGGAAGGCACATGTTTAGCATCCTGGTCCTCGTACCTAATTGCCAGCTTTGCTCATCCCTGAGACAACCAAAAGGGCCTTCTCATATTTCCAAAAGCTCCCTATAGGAGTTCTGATCTTTTTGGGAACCGTGTCATTGATTGGGCTGTCTTCTGATTGCATCTCAAAGTCCTTGGGGGTGTCCTCCCCAAACCAGCACTTTGGGTCCAGACACTTTTCCTCTCCCTTTTCCTTCCTGGCCTGCTTAGCAGGTACTTGTCAACTAAATCTATAGCGTCATTAGTTTAGGTGGGAAAAGAAGGAGAGGAGTCCCAGAGCCCTGCTCTGAGGGCCAGATACTGTGCTAGGTACTTCGGAAAGTAGGTGCCTTATAGACAGAGTAGCTGCTTTGCTTACCCAATAAATGCTCAAACCCTCCATCTCCCCTGCGCCCCCGCCCTGCTCCCCACAGATAACTATAGCACCTGTGTCCCAGGCACTGGGTTAAGTGCTTCACGTACACAATCTCAGTTAAATCTCACCACATCCCCAGGAGGCAGGGACACTTTTTATCCTTATTCTACAGCTGAAGAAAGCAAGACGCAGGGAAAGGTCATAACTTGTCCAGGGCCACACAGCCGGGAAGTAGCAGAGCTGGGCTTCAACCTAGGGCTGTCTGACACTATTGAATTTATTATCTCAACAACTCCACAATCCCATTTTATAGGGGAGGAAATGGACACGTCTTGAAGATAAGGTTTGTCCCCTGGTGTCTAGGGGTGGGACAGTGCGTGGCTATTGCCCAGGCCCAGGAGCTCCCTGGCCGCGTGGAGGTCTGGCCTCAGGGCTGGCATTTGTCTTATAGGCCAACACCAACACAGACCTGAGGCTGGCGGCTGCCAATGGAGCTCTCCTGCGACACCGGGTGCTGCTGGGGGTGACAGACACGGTGGAAGGCTGCCAGAGCGTGATTCAGGTGCTGTCTCAGAGTGACCTCTCCTTGAGGGCCCCCTTTCAGGCTGGGCTGCTGGGGAGAGGTGGCCCCTCGTTCTCCCGGTCTGCACAGTCTCTCAGAGTCCGCTGATGAGACGGCATCAGCAGCCTGTCCCTTACTCCCTGCTCCGGTGTTCCTTCCTCGGGGGTCCTGGGTGGTAACCAGCAGCCCAGAACCTCCATGGGACAGAGCTGGAAGGGAGGCTCAGAGACTGTCCAAGCCTCACTCCTCACTCAGTATTCATTCAGCAAACAGATGGGGTCACACAGTGGGTCTGGGACATAGCTGGGGCTAGGTGAGCGCCAGGTCTCCTGCGCCTGGCTGGGCTCTTCAGGTGAGATTGCTAAATCTCCTCAGCACCAACATCTGCCTTCTCACTAGTCATCAACCCTTGCACAGTGGGAGCCCTGCCGTGGGCGTGTGGCTGGGACCTGAGGAGAAGCTCTCTGTGACATGATGTGCTCATCCCACAAATACTTACTGAGTGCCTAGTATGTTCCAGGCACTGTTCTAGGTACTCAGGCTGCAGCAGAGACAGACAGATGTATGAGGAGCCGTGTGTGTTTGGAACCTAGCACGTCTGAGATGGTGTAGGGTGTGACAGGAATCTTGCCTGGCACCAGGAAGTGAACTTGAAGGCATCACAAGATTTCTGGCAGTTCAAGTGTGACACGGGAGATTGGGAGCTCCTTGAATCTAGAAGTTCTTTCAGCCTCATTTGTCTCCGAACGCTCTCGATGGATTGGCAAACAGGGGTGACTTGGCGACTGTTAGTTGAAGGCATGGATGGATGGAAGACTCATGAATGGACACATCTTTTAAAAATAATTGGGTTCTTTCTGTTTCAAAATAGCATCTTGGGTTGAGGTGACACAATATCTTGGATTTTTAAAAAAATCACTGGGGATGGTGTGGGTTGGGGGATGGAGGTGCCCGGGGTGAGTAGTGGGTAGGAGGAGAGATGAAACAAGCGAAGCTCTGATGTGGTAACCATTGACCAAGGTGGTTAGCTGGAAGTTAATGCTTCATTTGCTCTACTTTTGCGTATGTTTGGAAAATGTCATAATAAAAAGGTTAAAAACATTTTAAAAATGTTCCCTTGGGGATGACACAGTGAGAGAGACTAGTCAGCAAGAGGGGCGTGATCTTGGGTCTCATGGGTCAGCCACTGGGAGGAGGGTGGCTTGGGATCCAGAGGAAGTGGTCAGTGGATGGAGCTGTGGGACATGGGCCACCAGTTTCTTGTAGAACTTGGGTTGTGATATGCGGCAGCTGCGTGGACCCAACAAGATGATGTAATGTGTGAATGTGGAGGATTTAAGCCTGACTGAGTTTACCCCGGCCTTCTGGGGACTGTTGAGGTTGTAGAGGAAGGGGAGGTAATAGTGAGGTGAGGATTTCTTACCCCACACTTCTCCCCTGAGAGCACCCAAGTTCATTACCTTGACCTAGCTGTGGGCAGTGGGGGGTGATAGCTCTGAAGAGCTTCACTCATTTGCATGTTAGGTTCCAGACAGAAGGTTACCTGGCCTCTGACGATAAAGTGGTAGCCCTAGGTGGATACCTGATGCCTGGGATGTTTTGGAGTCTCTCAGATGCTTAGTGACTTGGAGATGGGCTGTAGCCATTTTAAAAAGAGTTAGCACACAAAGCCATTTTTCTACAGGCCATATAAAGGAGAGTTCATGTGTGGGAGAGAGCAGAATGGCATGCTCTTGCCAGGGACCAGGATAAACCCAGTGGTCCTCAGAAGGGCAGGCCTCTGGTATGGAGGCAGGAGGTGGAGGATGGTTTCACAGAAGGAGAGTTCAAGGTCAGGCTGGCATTGAACTTCACTGGTCATGGCTTCTTCTCTCCCCAGCTCTGGTTTGTCTACTTCGACCTGGAGAACTGTGTGCAGTTTTTGTCTGACCATATTCGAGAAATGAAGACTAGCCAAGAGGTAGGATACCTTAAGTGAAAAACCAAATAAACCAGGAGGCCAGATTGCATTATGTCAATGTTGAGAAAATGTCTAAGGAAAACTTACTTAGAAGTAAGAACCACCTGTATGGAATCTGTGGTCCTTTTGCCTAAGGAATTAAGTCTTTTAACTAATTGCATTTTAACTAATCTCCTCTTTTTTTCAGTAATTGTATTTTCTACATTTCCTATAGCGAGCATGTATTTATTTATATAATAATAAGTAATAGTAATAATAATAAAGATCTTGGCAGAGGAAAATACCACATACTTAGACGACTTTCACTTGTTCAAAATGCCTTCCTACCACTTATGAAGATCAGGGAGCTCTTGCTCTGGTTCCACAGATGAGGAAACTGAGGCTTTGAGAAGCTCTGTCACTACCTGTGGGCAGTCACAGAGCTGGTTGGTGATGCTGGATTTGGGGCCCAGCCCTCCTGTCTCTGAGCCCTGGGCTCCTCCCCTGGGATCAGCCAAAGTCGGTCTTGAATTTAGAATTGTGGTTTAGCCCTAATCCTGGCCCGTGAGCTCCTGTATGGCTTTGGGCAGGGCCTTTGAACCTCAGTTTGTGTATCCACAGTGTATAGATAAAGATACCTATGTCCCGGGCTGTTCTGAGCAGCAAATGAGAGCATGGAAGGAATAGTGCTTTAGAAACCATTAAGGACCCTACTTTTGTAGGGAGTTACCTGATCTTAACAATGGGACTCAGTTCCACATTCTCCCAAGGTCTGTAGAAGGTCCATCCATCCTCTGTGGGTCTGCAGCTCAGGGTGTGACTCAGCCTCCTACATGCCACCCAACTTAGGGCACCATTCAAGCCCCTTCTCCATTTCCTTTTCAGTCCTTGCTGAGAAACAGATTGAGCCAGCTCTGTGTCGTCATGGAGACTGGGGTGAGCCCCATGACGACAGCAGAGGGTCCTGAGAACCTGCTAGAGGAAGCTCCTCTCCTGCCCAGCAGCCCTCATCCCACGGAGAGACCACTCCTGCAGACTGAGCTTCACCAGCTCGTTCCCGAGGCCGAGCCGGAGGTAACAGGCATCTGGGCCAGTCAGGGCCACCTTCTGTCATGAGAGATTTACGAAGAGTCCGTCTAGGGGCCTCAAGTTGTAAATTCCAGGGAACATGGCTTTACTGAGTTGGTGGAGACCATACAAATCTTCTAGCCTAGTAGTTTTCAATATTTTTTCCCCTCATCCCAGCACTTTGAAAAATAGTTTATTGGAGTCGTTTTCTACTTACTGGGTTTTTCCCTCTCCTTTTTAAATATCTTAGATATTTTTTTGGTAGTTCCACTAGATGCGTAGTTGGGTATTGATAGATCTTAGCCTACCTAACCGTGAATATCTTGATGAACATTTGGATCATTTTTTAGTCTATTTATCCATCAATCTATCATATATCTACCTATCTACTTAAACTGCAGTTGAATGTTTAAGTCTTATATGCATCTCTGTTAAATTCCAGTTCCTCCAGCCCCAGAGTTCTGTTGGGTCCTGCCACCTAAGCTCTCTGTTGGGTTTGACCCGGTGCTGGTAGACCAGAAATCTCATGTGGTTTGCTGCTTGTGCTACCCTCTGCTCACCATGAGGACAGACCCACTGTCTGGGAGACATGCAGCGAAAGGTGACCTTAGGCATGGTTGGATGCAGGAGAGCACTTGTATTTTCTTTTCAGCCAAGAGATTTGGGGATTAAAGTTTCAAACTAGCCTGGACTTTCCTTTTTGCACTGGTGGGGAGTGGGAGAGGCCTACAAATAGGACTATTACAAGAGAAAATAATAAATATGTGAATGTCTTCACTTGAATCCCATTGACTTTTTTTTTAAAGAGCAGAAAAGATTGATAAGGTCACATACTTTATTGTGACACGCAAGTCTGGGTTTATGCGAAATAGCCTATTAAATATGATGAGTCTTTTAAATTATTTTTTCAAGTGCATTCAAACCAATAGTAGTACAATTTTATGTCATGAATATCAAGTCTCAGTGTGTGTGGACGTGTTTTTAAAGTAGCCGCCCTTATAACTTAGTGAGGGAAAGTATAATCAGCGCTCAAGCCTCAGCGTGGACCGGATCATCATATTTCAGTAGGAAACCAGCGCCTGTGAAAGACAGTGAATTAGTTATAACGACTTCTTACATTTTAACAGCTTTTTATCATGCATAACATTCTTTAGCATGCCTTCTGAGGTATGGATTATTTTTCCTTCATCTAAGATGGATAAAATAAGCTTCCAAGAATGCGACCAACTTGCTCAAAACAGAACAAAGGAGAATGTGGCAAAGCCAAGGGCAGGAGCCAGCCTTACTAATGCTAAGTGGGCCAATATTCTTGCCACAGTTCTTTGCTTCTTACATTATTGATTTTAGAGTAAATGGGTCAGAAGACCAATCTGAGTTAGTGAGGGGAGGGCTATTTGAAGTTTTCACTATTTTTTTTAGCACAAAGGATAACTTGGAGGAAACACTGACCCTACAGAGCTAGGTGTAATTTTTGCTTTTTTTGAATAATGATCGTGCTATGATATTGATGACATTCAATGAGCACTGGGTATTCAGCTTTCTATCTAGTAGTTCCTTTAATCTTTACCTGAGCCCAACCAGACAGATGCTATGATTTTCCTTCTTTTACTGATGAGGAAATGGGCTTAGCAAGGTGAAGTGACTTGCTCAAGGTCTGTCACAGGGTGGCTGAGCTGAAATTTCTGTGTGGCTTTTTTCATTTGAAAGCCTGTTCTTAATCATTGACTCTACCAACAGAAACAGCCTCCTGCAACCCACACCCTATTTTATTACATTCAGACTGGACACAGTTTGTAATACAAAAGACCTTCACTGCCACGTGTAAGGAACTGAAGCATTTTCCCTAGAATTCCAACTGCCAGCCCAGTGGACAGAACTTAGAGACCAAATGTGTTAATAAGAGCATGCATTAAATCTGATTTTTAAAATTCTTTCTTTATTCTTTTTGATGGTTTAATGTTTTTCATTATAGTGAAATATCCATAATGTAAAATTTACCACCTTAACCGTTTTTCAGTGTATGATTCAGTAGCATTAAGCACTTTACATGGTTGTGCAACCATCACCACCATCCAGCCCCAGAACTTTTTCATCTTCTCAAACTGAAACTCTGTGCCCATGAAACACAAACTCCTCCTTCCCTGACCCCTGAAAACCACCGTTCTACTTTCTCTATAAATTTACTGCTCTGGGTGTCTCATATAAGTGGAATCATACAGTAGTTGTTGTCTTTTTGTGATAAATCCAGTTTTTATAAACAAACTGTTTATATAATAGGAACACTTGTCTAAAGAGATCCAGCAGGTACCTTGTATGAATTGAAGAGTCTTGTCATCACAGGGCTATTCTGCTACCTGCCCCCATTCACTAGTGGTTTTCTCTAAGTGCATTACCTTGACTTCACGCACTTTACAGATTCACAGACATTGGGAACTGGAAAAAGCGTGTGCATGTGCGATTGGCTGGTATAAATCAATGCTAATTTCTCTAGTGCTTTGAGGCTCCATAGCTTTTTTGTGCATATCATTATCAGTTTTTGGCAGTTAGGTTACCTCCCTCGGAGATGAGGAAACCGAGGCCTCAGGAGCCCCACAGAGCCAGTTGTAGAGCAGGGGTTCCAGCCCAGGCATCTTGCAAACATCCCAGGTGAGGGCCTGGTTGGGTCCTTCCGGTGAGCATCACTGCTGGTGCAGGGCTGTGAGGACCGCTGGGCTTCCCCTCATGCATTAGCTGTGTCTCTGTGGCCCTCACTCTGTTTCCCTGCCTCTTCTAGGAAATGGCCCAACAGCTGCTGGCAGTGTTCGGTGGCTACTACATCCGGCTCCTGGTGACCTCCCAGCTCCCTCAGGCAGCAGGAACACGACACACGGACTCCCCGAGTCTTCCATGCCCCTGCCAGCTCATAGAAGCCCACATCCTGGGAACAGGCTGCTGCCCATTTCTGGCCAGGTGACCCAGGGATGAAGGTACTCATCTTCCTCCTAGACTGAAGGTGAAAAGTCAAGGATGCCTCAAGAGCCCAAGGTGGATGATGGCAAGCCCTAGCTGAGGAGAGAACCATCTGAAGGCTGTCAGTCATGTCAGCAATGGGGTGTCGTGCTCACTTCAGGACCCTGCTTGTCAACATTCCGTGGTGACCCCCAGCCTTTCCAGAAGCAGATGGTTGCCGACCTGGTCCCAGTCCAAGCTACTCTCCGTGCTGCTTAGAACCATGGTCCTAGTGGAAGGGCCGCTCTCCCACCCCTTTCATTGCCTGGACAGCCCAGTGAATGTGAAGATGGCCAGACTAGGCTAAATATGTCCAAAGTCTGGTCTCAGATGATGCTTCCATCTCTAGCCCCTTCATGTCAGATGGGGAAACGGAGGCTCTGGGAAGGCGCTGCTCTTTGTGGCATTACTGTGGGCCTCTAAAATTATAAGACTGCCTCTTTCCAGTCTGAAGAAAAGAAGTCAGTTCTCAGAATGTTCTCCCCTTTTAAGTTTTTCCTCTATGCTTTATGAAAAACAGTGTACCTGTGCTTGTTGTCTGCCAGTACACAGGTTTCTAGGAGACAGAGGAAAGAAGAAAATGGTACATAACTGTTCATGGGACTATTTGGAAAAAACCCATTCTGTCTGATTTGAGGACTTATTTTATTCAAAGGCATGCATGCTTGTGGTTGTGGTTTTTTACTGCAGATGTAGAGCAACAGGCCTGTTTCCTGACACACCGTCCTGGAATGAAGCATGATCTGTCACTCATGGAGTTCCGTGAAGAGCTCAGAGGTTCCCAAGTTCTCTGCTCCTGAATAAGTTTGAAGACTCACTATCCATAGGTCCAAATCCAAAAGCTCTATCCTGGCACTTAAAGGCTCCACATTCCCCAAGATCTGGCCTTCACCTGCAGTTTTGGCTTCATCTTTACAAAACTCTGTCATGAGTTCCAACTTTTTCCTGGACTGCCATACCTATTCCTTTCTACCGATTGGACTCCTATGCATGCGTCAAAGCACAGTTTTATTTATCCCTCCTTCAGGAAGGTTTTCAACATAGCCAGCCCTCTTCCTCTCTGCCTCCTTTACATTCTTGATGTAGCTGCTGCCTTTACTGATGTTTTGTTATTGATTCTATTTTCATTTCGCGTGCCTGTTTTTCTAGCTCATCTATAAACTCCTCAAGGACAGAGACGGTACCTGATACTTCTAGGCATGACCTGGTCCTGCTAAGGAAGAAAAAGATCCTGTGGATTAACTGTTTTGTCATCTCTGTAGTAGCTTTTGCAGATTGCTCTCTAAACTCAGTTGAATGATGAGGTTGGCACAGACCTGGGTTCTGGCCCTGAACTGCCCCTTCTAGCTCTGTAACTTTTGGCTGGTCCTCAGTTTACCAATCTAATTAAAAGGTAGATTGGGTGATTCTTAATAGCTCTTCCAGAGGTGAAATTCTGGAAATTTCCAGTTTTTCTGCTGTATGCTAGCCCCTGGCCTGTCTTTCTGTTATGCCTTTATTTACATTTGGAAAGGTTCTATAGCCCCACATTGCTGGAGTGTGCCAGATCTGATGCACCTTGGGACAACAACAGTGGCCTAGCTATCAGGAGACCTGGATTCTCTGGGAGACTTAGATCTGTTGCTTCCTAGCATTGTGACTTTGGCTAGGTCACTTAACCTCTCTGTGTTAGTTCACTCCTTTATACGTGGATCTGGTGAATGCAAAATCTAATGCAGTCAACTTGCCTGCATTATGAGTCTGACTATCGCTTCCTCTGGGCCAGAGAAGAGAAATCGTGTGTAGATATGCCCTTGAAAATGGCCGTTTCAGGCATTTCTCTTTAGTCAGCTTTGAGTGCAGCTTTGCTCAATGAGAATTATTCATGAAGGTGATTCCTGTCTTTGTCACCTGCCGCAGGAATTGTGGGCTGTGAATGTGATCAGTAGAAGCCCATAGTTACCATCTAACCATAAAACCCTGCTAAGTAATAACAGAGTATAATAAAAATGTGTTACATGACAAAACAGCAGTTTTTTTCCATTTTAGGGCTTAAAGAACCCGTGTCCTTTCCTGCCTCTCCGGTCTTCACTTTCTGACGGCCTTGCTGGCCGGGGCATTCAGCTGTGCCCCTGAGGTACATGTCTTTGCAGTTTCGCCTCAGCTTTCTCATTTAGAAAATTCTGTGAACTCTGTCTTGCCGACATCACAGGGTTGCTGTCAAGATCAGATTCCATGATGAACATTTACTGTAAATTTTTTTTTTTAATTTAATTTTCTTATTTTCAACACCCTAAGTTTTAAGGCTCTGTGTGATTGACAGCCATTGCATTGCAGTGGAGAAGATGGTGCAGTCATGAAGTGGGAGTGAAGGGAGTAGCTCAGAGCTTCGATTCTAGAGTCACATTGATTCAAATCCAACTTCTGCCTCTTAGGAGCAGTCTCCTTCCTGTCCTTAGGTGTCACTCCTCGTGTGGAATGTGGATAACAGTATCTACCTGGCAGGTTATTGCGAAGATAAAGTGATATCAAAAATGTAAAAGGCTTGCAACTTGGAGTTGCAAGCTCTAGTAAGAGCTCAATAAATTGTTGTTATTAAAAAAGAATCTCTTACTATGTCTTGTATACCATAGGTGCCCAGTGTATATTTTTGTTGACACAGTAGATCATTAACAGTTAATATTTATTCACTCTGCAGCAGACCTCAGTTACTCTAGCATCATGGGGTGTATTTATGTGAATTAAAATCCTAGTCAAATCTTTTCAAAATTCAGCACCAGGGGACAGTATAGCAGTATACCATAAGAGCGATCTCGTGACTTTGGGTCAGATGCTCGCCCTCACTGTTCCTTTTCTACCTCAATTTCCTCATCTAGTAAGGATAGATAACAGGTAAATTAATTGAGACGATTGTGTGTAAAGTACAAGGCCATAGTGAGGGCTCCATCAAGGAGTCTGTGTTTTCTACCTGTGTCTATTAGTGTAAGCTTTTACTTAAGTTGTGCAAATTTGTATCCTTACTGATTTTAGTTGATTGGTTCTATCATTGACCAAGGTAGGAGAATCTCCAACTATGAGTATAGACTTTATTTCCCCCTTTTACTTTTGAGAAAATTTTTTAACTCATTTCTCATTTGCCTCGAGAATACTCACTGGCAGCGCTTGTGGCTGCAGCATTTACCCTGAGATAACTCGTAGATTACAGTTCTAACCTTACCCCCAACGTTTGCCATGAAATATCTTGCTTTTATTAATTTCTCATTGCTCTAGTATATTAATAGTCTTTGGAAACAAATAACATCATTCTGTTTATAGCATTGTTTTTAGTAGTGGTATTTCCATTTACAAAATATAGTAATTCTAGATTGCGGAAAATGTCAAATCCTAGAAAATGTAGCATTTCTACGTGTGATGTTAAATGAATGCTGGCATCAAGCTGCACTTTTTTTTCTCTAAACGGGGAAGGGGTTAAATTACATAGTTTAAAAAAATGAGATACAATTAACATACCATGAAATTCACCATTTTAAAGTGCACAATTCAGTAGTTTTTAGTATATTAATAAGATTACACAGCCATCACCACTATTTAATTCTAGAATATTTTTATCACTAACCCTCCGTCTCCACCTACCCAATACCCTACCCATCAGCAGTCACCCCCATTCCTCTCTCTCCCCAGCCCCTGACAACCACTAATTTACTTTCTCTGGATTTTCTCATTCTGAACAATTCGTATAAATGGAATCATACAATATGTAGCCTTCTTTTTCTGGCTCTTTTCACGTAACGTTTTCAAGATTCATCTATGTTGAAGCATGTATCGGTACTTTATTCCTTTTTAATGACTGAATAACATTCCATTGCTTGGATGGACCACATTTTGTTTATGCATTCGTCAGTTGGATTGTTTATACTTTTTGGCTATTTATGAATAATGATGCTATGAATAATTGTGTATAAGTTTTTATGTGAACATACATTTTAATTCACTTCTGACATGTTTAGTTCTGTTATTACATACTGTATGCTAATTTAGAATTGGTAAAGCTCCCTGATATGTTGACCCTTTTATATTCATGAAATGTCCTCCTTTATTAGATTTTTGCCTTAAAATCTACTGTTTGATACATTAGCTTTTGATTAGTGATCACATAGTATATCATTGTTCATTCTTTTACTTTCAACTTATTTGTATCTTTATATTTAAAGTTCCATATGCCCCTCTTGTGGGCATATGGAATTTTAAAAAAAATTCAGTCTCTGTTTCATTAACTGAAGTATTTACTATACTATGTCTAGTGTACTTACTGATATATTAGATATATTGAGCTTAAATGTATCATTTTACTATTTACTTTTTATTGGTTGTCTTTTTCTGTGTTCTTTTTTCTGCCCTTTTTTGCCTTCTTTTGCATTAAGGTTTTTTTTTGTTCATTTTTGTTTTTTTGTAATTTCTCCTCTATGAGCTTGTGAGCTATATATTCTCTTCTTTTAGTGGTTACCCTAAATTTCAACATGGATCCTTGACTTATTCAAGTCTATTCCATGTTAGTCCTTCCACCACTTTCTGGACTATTGAAACTTTAGAACTTCTCACCTTTCTGCCTGTTGTGCTATTGTTATCATAGATTTCAATTCTCTGTATTTTAAATCACAACAGACATTTTTATTAATGTTTAATATAGTCAGTATTCATTTAGGTTTATTCACATGTTTACATTTTATTACTCCTTATTACTTTTCATTACTATTTGTTTCTTTCTGCATTTTCATATATTTGTCTTTGAAAAAATATATATCATTCTCCTCCTAGAACTACCTTTGGAATTTTTCTTTAGTATTTAGTATATTTAGAAATACTTTTAGCGTTTTCCTTCTAGTACCGATCTTCTGGTGACAGATGGAGATTTTGTTTGCTGGAAACTCTCTATTTTGTTTTTGTTTTTGAAATATATATTTTTTGGTAAGTGAAGAATTCTAGGGTACTGCAGGTATTTTCTTTCAATGTTTGGGAGATGTCATTGGCTTTCATTGTGTCTGTTGCAAAGTCAGCTCTGAGTCCTTTTGCTGTTCTTAAAATGTTCTGTTTGGGTTTTAGCAATTCTATTTTGATGTGCCTAGGCATAGCTCTCTTTATATTTTGTTTGGGGTTCATAACACATCTTGAATCTGTGACACAATATTTTTTATTATAGCTTCTACCCTCTTCTCTCTCATCTCCTTCTGGGACACTAATGATATGTGTGTTAAGCTCTTTTCACTGTATATCTAAGACTTTGCGTTTTCCATTCTTTTGGTTCTTCATGGTTCAGTATGAATATTTTCTGCTGACTTATAATCTACTCCATTACTCTTGCCCTCAATTATGTTTAATTGGTTGTTAAGCCTTTCAATTGATTTCTTAATTTCAGCTATCATAGTATTCAGTCATATACATTTAAATCAACTTTTAAAAATAGTTTATAGTTTTCAGATGAATTATCCATCTTCATTTATTTTCTTCAGTATTTTAAGGTCCACACCTGCAGACTCCAGTTTCTAGTTCTTCTGTAGATCTGTTTCTTTTGTTTTTTTTGGTCAGTTGCTCTTATCTTCTGGCATTTCTGGTAATTTTTCATCTAATGGTAGACATTAAAAAAATTGAAGAGGTATACAAGACTCTGGATATTCTTTCAGAGAGGATTTACTTTTGCTTCTGAGAAAAGCAGTGTTGGGATAGATTTGATTCTGGGTTTTGGTCCTAGCGAGACCTGGTCTATATCTGGTTAGTCCTGACTTGCAGGTGATAGCTCTTCAGGGATTTTTAACTGAAAACATGTTTAAAAAATCTTGTTAAAACCCAAGACTCCTTCTTCAGGGTGAGCCCTCAATCTCCAATTTTTGTTACTCCAGGTTGTGAGTCTGCTGAAAGCTCTGCCCGGTTTTTCAGCCTCTTTGACACTGCTTAGGAATTGGCAGGTACCTTGAGGAGGTCAGAAGACCCCAGTGTTCATTTCTTCTTTCTGTACTTCCTTTCTCCAGGATCTTGGCCCCTAGAGTCCTTACTGCATTAGTAGCTCTCTGATGCATTTGAACAGATTTAAGGAAAACAAAACAAAACAAATCTATATCTCTCACAGGAGGGCTGGTCAATATAAGCTAGTTTTCCATAGTTGGAGATGAAGTCCAGCTCTGGCTTCCATTATTAGATGTCACTCTGAAGCTGAGAGCCCTATGACAAGTTCATAGGATATGAGCCTCTCACCATCTCTTCTGTGAAGAGGCTTCTAAATGATGAAAGCAGGAAGTGACATTTAAGGAGCGTCTTTTATGTGCAAAGCACCTGCTATATGTGTACAGGAAATAGTTCCAAGACATAAGGAACATGGGATTTTTCTAGGGAAGGAAAGTGGGACCTTGGCATGAGAGGTGGTGAGGAATGCATTGGATAAGAAGAATCTAGGTCAGAGTTTGGATTCAAGGGATGCACTGAGAACTGGAACTAGAAGAGGACCCTGACAGTGAAGGCACCTGGAAAGTGGACCGTCTCTTCACCCAACTGATGATGTTGGGGAGTCCTCTCCTGTGGTGCCATAGCCTAGTGAACTGATAATCCACACACAATTAGCAACCTCACTTGTTTCTTTCCAGCCATTGTTCTTTTACCTTTTCCTGCTACATTTTCCCAACCTTCTGGATATGGCCACCTGGATGTCTCATAGGCTCCTCCAGCTTGGCGTAGCCCAAGATGATGAAATGACCTGCTCTGTGTTGTCAGCTTGGCCTCACTACTAGCCCTTCTCAGTTCTCTTCATTATAAAAGAAGACAAGAATCTCATTTCCCAGAATCTTCTTCCTCTGTATGGTTCTGATTTAGACTTGGCCACCTTTACTTGAGAAATATATTGTAACTTGGAACTCTCTTCTCTATCCCAGAGCTGCTGTCCTAGTTTATACCTATATTGATATCCGTCTTGATTGCTTAGGCAGCCTCTTCTTGGAGAGAGTCTAACCAAGACAGAAACCACATAGTAATTTGAATATGAGAAGTTTAATATAAAGAATTAACTAATGGATTGGGATAGAGTAAAGAGGACTCTAATTATAGGAGTAGCAGATATAAAGAGCAGCCATCAATCTCAGGGCTGAAACAGAGGCCTTGAAGGAAGAGTTCCCTACATCCCATCCCTAGCTTAGAGCTGAACCTTGTTGGGAAGGATATGGCTGTGGCTTACTGGATGCAGAAGTCTCAGATGTGTAGACAGAATGTTTTAGATGTGTTGACAGAATGTTTTAGAAAAGGCCTTACTCTTTCATTGTCTCCAGCACCTCCTACTGACAAAGCTTGACATTGCATCAGCTGCCAAAGGAAAAAGATTTAAAGGACCCAGCTCCATTTCCAAAGAGAAGGCAATAAATGATTTATTTGGAGCCAAGAGAGCAATAACTGAATGTTATTCTACCCTCATTGTGAGGGGCAGCCTAACTGGTTGGCTAAGAGTGTGGACTCTGAAATCAGACTTCCTGGGTTCAAGTCTTAGCTCTGCCTTTTACTATTAGTTTAACCTTAAGAGACTTAATTTAAGCTCTCTGTTTCTTAGTTCCCTAATTTATAAAAGCAGAGTAGTCATAGTACTAACCTTGTTGGGTTATTATGCTAAATGAGTTGATGTTTATTAAGCACTTAGAAGAGTAGGTAATATATCAGACTTCATACATTGATATTATCATTAGAACTCAAACACTCCTTCAAATTGCAGCCAGGATGGGCTTTCCATCGTAGGTATCGATTTTAGCCTACAATAGTGTGTCATAAAATATCATCTTCCTTTATTCCTCTCTTTACTGAGATCGGGGCAGGAACAGGGAATGCTAATATGATAAGCTGTTTTCTTAAGAACTCGCTATGTTCATATTACAAAAATCAGAAATCTGGCAACATCACTTTGTTGCTTAAAACTCATCTGTGGCTCCTCATTATCTTCAGGATAGAGTCCGACTCCCTTGCCCTGGATATTAGGCTCTCACTGCTCTGCCCCCTCACTTCCCATCACCACACTCTGGCCCAAGTTTTCACTTCAGTCATTCCAAACACTGAAATTCACTATCTTCATACCCCCACTGGGCTGTGCCTCTATTTTCTAACTTAGCTTATTTTATTCCTTCTTTCTGGAGTATTATTCCCCTTCGTCTTCGCTTGGCTAATTCCCTTTCAACCTTCAGAAAACTCAAGCACCAACTCTTCTAGAAAGCCTTCCCTGAATCCCCAAGTAGGTTGCAAAATGCTTCTGGTCTTTTCGCTTCCGAAGTTGTGGTGCTGTTGTGTCGAAGTGATCTGCTTCTGTGCCAGGCCACCTGGTTAACATCGAAGGCACTTGGGATCTCTTGTGTATTATTCATGTTTGCATGCTCTGCGTTCTAGTGCAGACGCACTGGCTGTGCATTGCATCACTCTAGGGCTGTTTGGTTGCAGAGTTTTTGCAAAACCTGCTCCACTGTTCACTACGCTCCTTAGTGCCAAGTGGAGTCACAATAGGTGAGCAGAATTGTCCCCTCAGGCTCTAGACATTTATTACAGCATCTATTTATAGCCACCCGGTACATAACTGGCTTCTCTTTGTTAGGTTGGAGTGACTGTGAAATATTTTAGAATGACAAAAACACACTTCTTTTTAAGATACTAGGTTCTAATTGCTCCAGATCCAAGGGAATCTCAGAAGTAAAGCTGGAGGAGGGGAAAAGAGAAGGGACACAGTCCTATGACGCAACCAAGGACTTTAATTGAAGGCAGCTCTTCCCTCAGTGGCTTTTCCAAGAGCTGAAGTGACTCCTGCTGGTGGCACAGGGATAGCTCAGACGTCTTCTCCTCCAGGGGAGTTTCTGAATCAGTCTTCATGGCTCCTGCTCACTGCCGTCTTCCTCCTGGAGGCACTCCAGCAGCTGCGCAGCCTGGGGGTCCCCGACTAGAACCCTGCTCAGGGTCTCACATGAGTACACGTCTTCATGCCCCTATTGTTGGCAGAGTGG
The DNA here is from genome assembly GCF_902729225.1 of Pteropus medius. Classification (NCBI taxonomy): domain Eukaryota; kingdom Metazoa; phylum Chordata; class Mammalia; order Chiroptera; family Pteropodidae; genus Pteropus; species Pteropus medius. The sequence continues at coordinate 6,066,841 of NW_024342647.1, read as the reverse complement.
TGTGGGTATCTCTTTTGCAAACTATTTTTGTGAGAATTTGCATTTAGATCTGAAAGAGTTAAGGACAATATTCTGGGTAAAGGCTTTGAATTACACATGAATGAGCAGTCTTGGTCATATCCCATTTGGGTATTTGTCATATTAATTGTGGCTTTAAAAATTCTGCTTTAACAAAAACAAAATAAAATAAAAACACAGAATTAACATTGGGATAATGAAAGAAAAAAATAGTTTATGGTTTCATTATCTGCCAACTCTGTGTAAAGTACCTTCTTACATGTGGGTTTTTCCCTGTGGAATAAATCTCTTAGATACACAGACACACAGACACAGACACAGACACAGACAGACAGACAGACAGACAGACAGACACACACACACACACACACACACACACACACACACACACACAAATTCTGCTTGCTTGAGCTAGTAACCTAAAACTGTGTTAAACAGTCGAGATCTTAGTGCTGACTTATTACGTCAGCATAGCCTAGCTGGTCCTAATCCACGTATACAGTTAGCATCTGTTGAGTGCCTTCTTGTGTGGGGCCATATTCTAGTTACTTAACATATGTTGCCTCATTTCATTCTCCCAACAACCTGAAAATCAGGTAGTGTATTATCATTATCTTCATCTTTCAGAGAAGGATGCTGAAGCTCAGAGAGAGAGATTCAGTAACATGCTCAAGCTCAGTAAGTGGCTGAGGCAGAATTTAAGCAGGTATGTAGCACTAAAGCCAGTGATCATTAATATCTCATATTTTATATAGTTTTAGGCTGTATTGTTACAGTTTGGGTAATTACTCCCTCTTCTATACCCCAAAAGGTTAAAAGAAATCTGAGGGTGTTTCAGCAGAAGGTGGCTGAGGAGACTGAGGTCCAGAAAAATAACTCAGGTGTTCTTGCCAGCTACCACATACCGGTGTCTGGAACCTACCGAAGGTCCGTGGGTGATGCTGTGGGGACGTTCTTGAGTTGTAGGAGCTACCAGTCGTAGAAGGCCCCTCACCGGCCTGGCAGCAACAACAGAAGATCTTTGATGCCATGTTTTGGTGGGCTGTGGGAAGAGGAAAGGGCAATGGGCCATCTGACTCTACAGCCCAAAACCAGAAGCCCATTGTTGTTTAAGCAGTGGGTCACACTGGGCCAGCCTCTCGCAAGGTAACACTCCCCTCCTCTCTCGCACACCTCAACTTTGGGAATGAGACAGTTCGTTCAACATATATTTGATGGGGTCCTATTGGTGCCAGGTGTGAGGGACATGGCAGTGAACATTGGCTAGAGATTCTCACACTCAAGGAGGCAAGAATGAGTCTAGTTCACCTTTGGATCTCAGAACTGAGCACAGGGCTCTGCACATAGTAGGTGCTCTCTCAACATCACGTGAATGAATATATGAGCCTGCTCTGTTGGACAACAATATGCCCAATATTATCCCCATTCTCCCTTCCACTAACAGGTGTTTCACTCCCTGCTTGGGAGTGCAGGAATGCATAGAAACATCCTGATTCTAGACTTACATCATTCTCCCGGTGGCTTCGGTCTTAGAAGTTAACGAGGGAAGAGAAACAAACAAGGTGTCAAGGATACCGAAAGTCATCGAGCATCTTAGAGAGGTCTGATATCCGTGGGCTCACTTAACTTTCAGCTCCACTCTACAAGGCAGGACTTTGTCCCATTTTCCAGATGACAGAACTGAGCTTCAGAAAGGTGACTTTCCCAAATCTCACAGCCAAGAGGGGCAGCTGGAATTTTAACATAGTTTTGTCTGGTGCCAGAGCCTGTGCTGTCTAGTCTCTCCCTACAGGAAATTCCAGGGGGGAGAGAAATGTTCAGAACCACCATCCTTCTGAGAGTTGATGGCAGGTAGTTTTCAAATGGAAAGGTTCCCCATGAAGCTTGACAGGACAGTGAAGAAGTTAAGAGCAAACATTTTTTAGTTAGATGGAGGTGGGAAGTAATTCTTGCTGCACCTGGCTGTGTAATTTAGAACAATTTAACTTCCTCGAGCCTCAGTTTTCCTAACTGTAAAATGGGCATGGTAAAACCTACCGCAGAATCCTGAGAGGACTGGGTGACATACATATTTGAAGTGCTTAGCACGATGTCTGGCACACAGTGTTTAATAATTTGAATGACAGTGATGTAGGAGAGGCTGGCTGGAGTAGGGTAGGGTGAGGGTGTGTGGTGTTTCTTGCACTACCAGTGCCCTCCTCTAGATGGAAGCAGAAACCAAAGAAAAAGGCCCTTGGGTTGTCCGCCATGGGCTGTGACCTTCAGGTCACCAGTGACCCCTCAGAACTTGGACTAGAACAGGAACGATCAATGAGGTCAAACAGGAAGACTTCTGGGTCTGGAGGAGTCCTTAGGGGTTATTTAGCACAAGTCGGGATGATTGGGACCCAGAGAGAAAAATAGTGGGTCAAGATAAATTAGAGGTAATGTCTGCTTCCCTTAGTGAGGTGAAAAGTTGTCCAGGAGTGATGGATATAGCGTCCCTTTAGTGCAGAAGAAATATCCACTCCTGCTCTCAGGTCTAACCTTTGAGCCTCACTCACCCGCAGCTGGCAGAGCAGAGAGGAAGCTCTTTGTGATGTCACAGAGCTGGGGAACTGGGAGCTGAGGTACAGAATGTTTATTAGGTATCTTAGTCAAGGTGACACAGCTTGTAATTGGCAGAAAGAGGATGGATGAGAGGTTGGGGCGTTTTAAAGATTCAGGGTTGATGTTGTCAAATTGCTTTACAAATGCTTTACTTCAAGGTCAGCTGACTAGCAACCTTAATTGTATTCCATCCTTAATCCTGTTTTGTAATGTGAGGTAATGTATTCACAGGTTCTGGGAAATAGAATTAACACATCTTGGAGGTGGGCGGAATTCCTGTCTACCACAGTCCTTAGATATTTGTATCAAAAAGATAAAAGAATGAAATAAATCCCCAATTCAAAAAGCTAGAAAAAGAAAAAGTAATCAAAAGGATGTACAAGAAAAAGAAGTACTAAGGATTAAAAACAAATTATTTGAGTATAGAGAAAGTATCTAAATGATAAAAGTTATTTTTTGAAAAATATTAACAATAGAAATATTATGCTACTTAATCAGGAAAAAGGAAGAAAGCACAAATATACAAAATTAGAGAGGATAAGGGGGAAATAACCATTGAGACAAAAGAAATTTTAAAAATCTCAAGAGCATATACCTTTATGCGAATACATTTTTTAAAAAAACTAAATGAAGTAGATACTTTCCTAGGAAAATACAGTTTATCAAAATGACTGCATTAGAGATAGAAAACTCTATCAATTTCTATAGAAGAAACAGAAATTTAGCAAGGAACTGGCCTCCCCGCAAAAGGCAACAGGCCCAGATGGTTTCACAGGGGAATGCTAGTGAACTCTCAAAGACCAGATAGTTCCAATGCTGAGTAAATTGTTCTAGAGCCTATACAATGGAAGAAAACGTCCAAGTTATTTTTATAAATTCTTTTTACGAAGCAACTATATAACATTGACAACTACGTCTGATAAAAATACAAAAAAGAAAATTGTAGCTATCACCTATTGATATAAAAATAATAAATAAAATATTAGTGAACTGAATCCAGCTCCATATTATGAAAATAATACATCATGGTCAGTTGTCATTTATTTGTGGAATGGAAATTTGGTTAAATATGAGAAGATATATATTTTTTCTGTACATGCTGGAAAAAAACAAGAAAAGGAAATTGATAGAGATTTTCTTCATATGACATGATATATCTATCTCAATATCTTTCTCTTAAAATGAGCTTTTTCCTTGATAAACACTAGGAAACCAGGAAAAAGCAGATATCTACTATCTCCACTATTTAACATTGTACTGGTAATGTTGGCTATTATAATGAGATGAGGAAAATCTGAGATATAAGAATTACACAAGGAAGAAACTAAAGTATATCTACTTGCAGTGGTATAATAGTATTTCTGATGAGTAATAGGGAATCAATGGCTAAACTAGCTCAAACAATAGTATAATTCAGACATAAAGTAACATAGTGAATTCAATAGTGTTAATAAACATGCAACAACTAATTACAGAAATAATGATAGAGGAAAAACCCCATTTACAATGGCAACAAAAAAGGTAAAGTACTTAGAAATACATTTAATAAGAAATTTGCAAACTTTAAATGAAGAACATTTAAAAATAGCAATGAAAGACAAAAAGGTAGATTTGAACAAATGAAAAACCTTTTGTAGACGGGGAGGAGGCGGTCAACATCACAGAGGAGCCTGATTAAAAGAAACTGAAGAGACATGGCTACTACCTGCACTTGATCTTGGATTAGATCCTGGCCTGGGCAAAAAAAGTTGCTCTAAGACATTTTTGGGACAGCTGATGAAATTTGGATAGTATTGTATCAATGCTGAATTTCTTTCCATAATTTTACTGTAGTTATGTAAGAGAATGTCCTTGACCTTAGGAAATATACACTGAAGTATTTAGGAGTAAAGGGACATGCCGTGTGTGTACAACCTCCTTTCAAAGTTACAGGGAGAGACGAAAAAGGAATGAAGCAAACTCAGGAGCAATAGGTAAATCTGGGTAAAACATCGCTGGAAATTCTTTGTGCTATTATTCTTGCAACTTTTCTCTTAAATTTGGAGTTATCTCAAAAATTAAAAAAAAAAAAAAACCTATCCAAAGAGTTTTTAAAAATTGTTTCAGGTGAGATACATGTGACTGCATATTTAAAAATGATGACATTTTTGGAAGAGATACTCCTTGGTAAGTAGGAAAGGAAAAGAGAAGGTACACGGTCCTGTGATGTGACAAGGGCTTTAATTAGAGGCAGCTCCTCCTGCAGTGGCTTTTTTTAGGATGTGAAGTGACTTGCTGGTGGCACAGGGATGGCTCAGACGTCTTCTCCTCCAGGGGAGTTTCTGAATCAGTCTTCATGGCCTCTGCTCACCACCCTCTTCCTCCTGGTGGCACTCCAGCAGCTGTACAGCCTGGGGGTCCCAGATTAGAACGCTCAGCGTCTCCCAATGAGGCACGGCTGGAATGGCCTGAGATTCTGAGAGTTGCGGTTTGGGTATCTCTTGTAAAAACTTCCTTGGGAAGCTTTTCATGTCCAAATATTCATGTCCGAAAGAAGAAAGAAAAAAATTATGCTGGGTGAAGCCTTCTCATTGGCCCTGGCTAGACTGTCTTGGTTGCCTCCCTTCCTGATCATTGTCTGATTCTGAAACACAGTGTGAGACACATAGACCCCAGCCTGGGACTTGCAAGTCCATTGTGATAGAGACAAGGCCTACTCCCCTGGGGGTTCCTGGTCAGTGTTAGGACCCCAGCCTTTTATAGCAGGTTCTGCATTGTACCCTATTGGTGCATTCAGTGATGACAGGGTGCCTTACAAAGTGCAGTGGTCTGGAAAGTGAGAGAATTAGGTCCATTCTGGTTCTGACGAGGATACCCCTCCCTAGTGGACTTTTGGGACGTTCTTTCCCCCTAGGGGCCTCAGCCCTCCCTCTACAATGAGGTGAATTTTTAAACTAGGTTCCTTGGATTGCTTTGGGGAGTAGGGAGGTGAGAGGAAGGGAAGGGGCTAGCCGGTGGGGCTACCAGCCCCCCAACCCTCCATTCAAGTAGAGCAGGACCCTTTTGATATTTTATAGAAATTGGACTTTGTGTGAGATTTTTGTCTACCAGGAGGGTTTAGCTGTTATGAGGAGTCTGGAATAACTGGGCTGGCTGATCTTTAGCTCTCAACAGCTAGCCTCATGGGGTGGTTAAGAGCTATGTGAAGTCACCCGGCCCCAGAGTTGGTGCCCAGCAATGTGGCTGTGTTTCTTCTTCCTGAACTATGCTCACTGTTCAGGACTGGGCTTCTGTCTTCCACGACTCAGAGACATGTCACCCCCAAATGGGTATGCTCAATCCACAAGCATTTCTGATACTGTTTACTTGTCATGCACCTGGCTGGGTTTGGGGGAACAAAACTGATGTGGGTCCTGCCCTCCTGGAACTTACTGTCTAGTGCCCAAAGTGGACATTGAACAAACCATCACACAAAATATACATATAAGACAATGCCACAGAGTTTAGAAAGGGCATGGATGTGTGTCCTTTCCTCCAAGACCTGCTCCTCATGTAATTCCTAGCTTGGAAGATCATGCAGGCAGGTCCTGACCCCTTGGCCCCTCTTCAAGGTGTTCTAGAATATGACCACAGCTTCCTGATGGGAGTGGTCTCATGTCTCCCATCACGCCACTTAGCTTAGCTCAAAATTCAGTGGGGTTTGGTCATCAGGATACGATCCTCTCTCCTGGGGGTTCCTGGTCAGTGTTAGGACCCTAATTTGGGACTCACCCTCAAAATCATCGCTGCTGGTTGAGGAGTCTTTCTTTTCTGGATGGGTCAGGGGTTGTCCTAAAGGCAAGCGGGAGGCTGTGTTAGGGTGCTTAGAATTTTGTCCGTCAAGCTCATCCTTTTGCAAACCTGACAATGATAATTCCACACAGTCATGTGGGGAGGCTCAGAGGAGATGACAGAAGTGAAGGCATTTTGCCTATTCTGAAGCAGTGCACACAGGCCAGTGGTGGTTATTTATAGGGAGGGAGCACCTGAATCTACGTCTAGTCTTCTGAGCACTTTCTCATATGAAGGTACTAGATTCAAAAATATGTATTCTTTTTAAAACATAAAGTTTAGTATTTTCCTGTTTATAAATGTAATGAATATTTGTTATAGAAAAGCTAGGAAATATTGAAGAATATAAAGCAGGAAAAAAATGCCCTAAACACCCCCTCCTTAGATATTATCACAGTTCCAGTCTTTTTCTATGTGTATTTTTAAATAGTACATCACATCCTATACATCGTGAATGCATTTTACTTTATGCATTATATCATAAACATTTTTCACGTGTTACTAAATTTTAAGAAATAGTGGTTGTATAACATTCTATTTTATGGATAATTCCAGATTTATTTAACCAATGTTCTATTGTTGGGTGTTTAGACTTTTCAAATTTTACTACTATAAATAATGTTGTGATGAACATTGTTGTATATATGGCTTTGTTTTTATATATTTCTAGATTCCTAAAAGCATAACATAGAATTTTTGTCACCAGACAATTGTGTTTTATTATAGTGTAAGTGATTCTGTCATTTATTAGCTGCATACCTTGAACAAATAGTTTCACCTCTGTTTTCAAACCTGCAAAATGATATGCCTGTTTTGGATAATCACGCTTACTTCTTAGAGTTATTGTAGGGATTAAATAATATCAGGTTACCAGTGAGTAAGCTCTGACACAGTAGAGGATTCATTTGATCACAGCTGGATTCCTAGTGCGTAGAGAGTGCCTTGCACGCATAGGGGCTCAGTAATTATCAGTATTATTATCTTGGAAAAAGGGATTGACATTTTTAAGCTTCTTGGGTTTTACTGTGAAACTACTTCCAGGGGAAGTATTTTAAAGACACTTAGCATGGATTTCTGGAAGAATATGCCATGAGAATTTTTTTCCTGCCATTTCCTCCCATCTGACTGTGCCGGATGCCTACTAACCCTGCCCCTCCGCTCCCCACCATGTGCTTGTCAGTCCTGGCTTTGCCTAATCTTGACAATAACGTTCATTTTTTTTTTTTTCTGTCTGAAATTGTTGATTTTGACACCTAGTCTTCTTCACTATGACATTTTGTCCTAGATCATCAAGAAGGTCATAATTACAAACTTTCCTTTTCTCCCTCTTCCCGTGTACGTGTAGCCTCGGAAGCCACATGTTCCAGATGCCCCGGCTAAAGGTGAAAATGAGATGGCTGGTGTGCAAACCCGAAATACACTTTCATTCTGTAAATACCGAAATTTCAAGACTGATTTGTTTTAATAGCAGAGCCTGTCCTGCCCTGCCCAATACCCATGTAGAGTTTCCATTCTTTGACATTTGTTGAGTGTCTACTTTGTGCAGGGCCTGTGCTACATGCTTAAATATATTACTTCATTTAATCCTCCCAGTGATCCTGGAAAGTAATAATACATCATGAATATGCCCATTTTATGGTAAGGACTTAAGCTTAGAGTGAGAAAGGTTAAGTGACTTGTCTAATTCTGTGGCAGAGCTGATTAGAACTAGTCAGAGCCCCAAAGGCAGTGATCTTAACCATGCTTCTCAAACTATAACATACATTCAGATTTACCTGGGGGTCATGTTAAAATGCAGGTTCTGAATCAGTAGGTCTGGAGTAGGGTCTGAAAATAGTTCTAATAAGTTCCCAGGTGATGCCAATATTGCTGGTCGATGGATCACACTTTAAGTATCAAGATCTTAAGCTCTATTGTTTATTGGTTTGGGTACATAGCCACCTAATCCTTACCTCATTTTAGGTTGGAATTATTACTCAGAAGCTGAAGAAAATATTAGGGTCTATCTGCAGAAGGGCGATGAGCAAAATGAGATCTAGAGATGCCAGTAGAATGTTCTCGTATGGTACCTACCACAGGTTGATGGCTGTTGCTCTTGGGTTTGAATGGAGATCGTGGAGTCATCTGTGGTATGAGACTCCTCACAATCTTTGCAGCATAAACAGAAGATCTTTGAGGCCAGCTTTTGGTAGGTTGCTGTAGGATGAAAAGGAATGAGGGCCATTGTTTCTGGGATCTAAATTCCAGATGCCCATTGGAAATTTACTGTGATGGGAGTCATATTGAGTCAGCCTCTCCCAAAGTATAATAGCCTTCCCCTCTCCCAAATCTTCTGTAGTTCCCCATGGCCAGCAGGTCCAGACCTTTTTGCCTAGGCTGTTCTCTCTTAAGGCCATTTTCCCAATTCTTACATCATTTTCTTACCCATGGAAAGGAGTTGAAGCCTCTACCGTGCCAGCTTTGCCTGTAGGGGTGGCTTGTTGAATCAGCTGATCTTGAATTTGAGCCTAGTTCCCTGGGCAGAGCTGTTTCCTAAATAAACATGAGACTGTAGCTGAAAAATGCCAGTCCTTTACCCATGTTCACAGTTCAGATAGGACCCCATTACAGCAAAATCCCAACTCAGGTAGAAATGCACATAAGCATGTTTAGATTTTAGGTAGATCTTTGTTGTACCGCATTTCTAGGTGCCTGGTTTTGGGTCAATTCCTTAACCTTCTTGAGCCTCATTTTTATCATAGTCCCTGCTTTGCAGAGGTAAAGGGTTAAATATATGAAAAGTGATTCCTGTGGTGCCTACAATAAGTGCCCAATCAGTGGTCATTCCATTTCCTTTCTCTTCCCTTCATGTGGCTAATTGGCTCCAAATTATTCCAGCTGTTCCAGGTCCCATGAGGACATGGTAATGAAGCATCGTCTTGCAGGTCTAGATCTTAGTTCTACCACTAACTTACTGTATGGCTTTGTCTCTGTGTCTCAGACTCCTCATGAGTAGCAAACAGAAGAAGTTAGGCTGGAAGATCTCTTCAAGGCTCTTTCTAGTTCTGATGGTCCAGAATTATAAAGCCTTGTTTTAGTCCCAAATTTCTTTCTTCGTGTACCCTTTCTTTGTCCCAGACGCCTTTCTTTGTGTCTGGATCCTTCCTGTCCTCACTCCCTTTTCTGTGGCAAAACACCCTTTTAGGAAATTCTTATTATGATATTGATAAATGTCTCTTACAATATACTCTGTGAGTTGTCTCATTCTTGGGCACTTGCTTCTCACTTTCTCTACTGCTACACCCTGGTCCAAGCCACCACCATCTCTTGCCTGAATAATGGCAATAGCTTTCTAACTGATCTCCCTGTTTTGCTTCACCCTTGATCTCTTTATTATTAATATAAAATATTTAACTTCATACACATAAGCTATTCAATATAACATAATTTATATATTGTGGCTAGATACATCCATCTGACTAGACATATAGAGATGTCCCCATTGTGTGAGGCCAAAAGGGTTACTCCCTGTGTCCATTTAGCCCCAAACTCCAATAGTCATTTGGATATGTTGCCAAGTGAGTTTTTCAAAATGATTTGAGCTCTGACATATTTTGCTAAGCTCTCTTTAGTGAATTTGTTTTACTTTCTTAGAATTTATGAACAAATAGAGATTTATATAAGGCAATTAGATCTTTTGTTTTGGAGATGCACCATTTAGCAAATATGCTTGCCATTAATATGTTTATTTTTCTGCTGCTTGCTTTAGTCTCAATTTTTTTTAATCTACTTATATAAACTCTGTCTCCCGGGGTTTTGCTTTGTTCTAGACTGACTCGTGTATGTTGAACGTGGAAGGAAGTGTTTCATAAGGAATAAATGGAAGCGTAGGGCTGACAAGTCCCCACCATAAGTTGGCTCTGAGAACTAATGGTTGGTAGTCTGTTTGGCAGGTGATCAATTTATATCAAGGTAATTGCTAAAAATTTGCCTTGAGTTCCTTTAAACCTGCATAAGCACATGTTCTTCTTGTTAACTTAATGAAAGAAGCTCACTTTACTCAGCCTTTGTTCTGGAGTCAGTGATTTTCAGATTGTCAATCATATAGACTCCTCTAGGCTTTTCTTAGCCAAGGAATTGAAGACACCATGCGTAAGTACAAACTTTTGATCTATTGTAGTGTATTCTTTCCTGTTATGGTCTCATTTACGCTAAAGTTGTTGCCTTTTCCTGGAAACTTCTTTGTACATATACTCTCACTATGTACCCTAATGTGTTTATCTTAATAAATGGCAAGATTTCACTGGGCGACTTAGAATCACAAGATCATTCTGGGTAACTTCCAATGTCAAAAGAGATCTAAGAGAGGCTCTAGCAAAGAGAGAAGGCAAAAAGACCAAACATTCAATAGAAGTCTTCTTTGGTTGACATACTCTGGCCTCAAAAAGAAAGGAAAAAAAAATCTCACTTCTACTCAAACGTTCTGAAACTTACCTACTTTGTTTGCATCTCTCTTTCTCTCCCCATCTAACTTTATATTTACCATCTGCTTACACTCTGCATGTTCCTTTCCCTAACTGCCTAAATAAACTTTCTTTGTGGGACATTTCTCTAGAAAAGAATAATCAACATTGCACAATATTCCCCTAAAATCCCTATACCAGAAGGTGGACCCAGAGAGGTTGAATTTAAACCCTGGGTGAGAGTTGAGTTGAGGAAAAATTTAGAATAATCAGAAAATTTAGAAAATTCAGAAAGACAGAAAGTTGCTGTGTAATTCAGGGTTCTGCTAACTACTTTGTTTCTTATTGTCCTGAGCTATCATAGATGTGCCAGTTAGTTACTTACTTGTTAACCTTAAAATGGAGAAAAATGTTTAAAAGCAGCAGAATGGAAAAGACCAGAAGATTTAAGTAACCCAATTGTGCATACATTTTAAAAAATAGACTTGAAAACGTTAAAAAAAAAAAAAGAAACACCACATAAAACTATTTCAAAAGCCTTTCTCTTAAGGGCAGATTGGGCAAAGATTCAAAATGGCAAACGAAATCAAAATGAGTCAGTAGGAGATTCAATAGACTTTAGGACACTTTCAAAGAACTTTCTACGGCAGACAACAGCTCAAGGGAGGCTTTTCTTCTCTTTTTCTTGCAATGGCTCAGATCTGAACTAGAAGACTTAGATAAAATAAATTGGGATGGGAAATGTCAATACACACTTCATTTTCAGATTCCCCAATGATTAATTGAAAATCAAAATAACCTTAAGGCCTCTTGGATAAAACAATTGCCTCTGAAATAAGAACAGGACCACAGTTTCCTCTGTTCTTAAAGAATATGGAGGCTGTAGATAAGCACACTTGTATTTACCATGAGCAGAAAGACCATTGGAAGAACTAATAATTCATAATGGCAGAAAGATAGCAGTGCAGATCTGTCCAGCTATGCAACTCTGAGGAGACCTTAGCACTAAGACTGTTTTGTGTGACCAGTACTTGGATTATTCCAAGTATATGGCTCCTCAACACCTTTGGTGGACTGCATCTTCTTACCCAGCATCGGAAGTAGTAAACCTTTTCTGGGGCTATCCATGCTCCACCTGGGGCTATCCATGCTCCACCTTCCAGACTGTTTATAAAAGCTCTTTTAATTATTATTAGACTTCTGGGGGCAGGAGCCCTCTGTAGGAGCTGGCCTGACTTAGTAAATAATACAGCCCCTGTCCTAGGGCACAACTGACCAATTGGCAATTCTTAGCTCAAGTAATTATGAATATTAGGGTACTTTTTTTAAAAAAAAATTATTTTGTCTAATCAAGAAGAGCATGCACCATTGCCAGCACTTCATGTCGTACCTGGATTAATACCACAGATGAGGTTAACATATATCTAAGCCTGAAGAAAAGGCAACCTGGCTATCTGGAGTAGACCCAGGGAATTATTGGAAATTTAATTTCTTGGTCATGCCTGGGAAATCATGGGTCATGATTCTGGAGTGACTTCCAGACTGTTTATAAAAGCTCTTTTAATTATTGTTTGTCTCATGGTCATTACTTATATTACTTTTAATAATTAGTTCTTAAATAATTAACAACTTAAATTTTATTTAATATTTAAACTATTATTTATTTGACAAAAAATAATTATTAAATAATTAATTATTCCTTTTAATTATTCTTGTTTGTCTCATAGTCACTCAGTGGCTGTTGTCCAGAGAGCCAAATATTTTTATGCAACAACCGACTCAGCATATGATTCCACAGATGATTCATAAAAGAAAACAAGAAGACATCAGGCTAGCTAATATTCAAACTAGAAAGATCTCTGTTAAGTGAAAAAATGGAACTGTGTCTTTAAGGAAAGTTGATGGCACTGGTGAAGATTTGGACAAATCTTTCCTACAGCTTTGCTTGAAAGAAGACCAAAAGGGAGAGATTTAGAATAAAAAAGAAGTTCCCATACTCCTAAGTAAAGATAATTTCTCTGTTACCAGGGTAACAGTCACCAGAACTTGTTTTAAATCTATTTAATCCATTAATGAAACTTTGCATTGGTGACCACTCTCCTGAAAGTAATAGATATCTGACAGCAGTTACATTTTCACAGTTCATAGCCTCCCATTCCTAAGCATTCCTGCCTCTGACATACCACCTGTCCACAAACTCAGTGCCTCCCCCAACCCTGTACATATCCACAGTTGGCCTTGTTCAGAAACTTTCTCATAGAAGCATAGTTCTCCCTTGTTTAACCCGAAAAACAACTTTTTTGTTTCATGTATTGAATGGAGGTCTCTTCCTCTAAAGCAGTTTGAGTATATGCAAGTATCTGAGATCATTCCCTACTAGCAGCATGGCAGAGATTTTTAAATGTACTTTGTCTGAATCTAGTGCTGATGCTTTCCACATTTTTATTCCACCTGGAAATTTCAGAGGGGAGTAGAACCACTTTCTCTTCTGAGTGTTGGCAGTAAAGAGATCTGCACTTTTGAACCCTCATCAGAAATGAAAAGGCTCTTAGGGAGAGCAGTGTAGGTGTTACATGCACATTCATTGGAATGTGTTTTTTTAAAAATCTACTACCTGTTAGCTATGAAATTTAGAAGAATTTACTACCTTGAACCTCGGTGATCTTATTGTAAAATGGAGATGATAATAGTAGTATCTATCTTAGAAGGTGGCTGTGAGATTAAATAATGATGGAAAATGCTTAGCACAGCTTTATGGCACATTGTAAAGGCTTAATAAACATAAGTGTCGATGTTGATGAAAATGTAGAGTTGATGCTGGCTGGGGTAGGGCAGGATTAGGGGTGTGGTGTTTTTTGCAGTCCCAGTGTCTTCCTCTAGATGGAAGCAGGAGGCAAAGAAGAGGGCCTTTGGGTTGTCTCCTATGGGCTGTGAACTTCAGGTCTCCAGTGACCTCAAAGCACTTGGACCAGAACAAGAAAAATCGGTGAAGTCAAACAGGAAGACTTCTGGATCTGGAGAAGTCTTTAGGGGTCATTTAGCACAGGTGGGGGAGACTGGGACCCAGAGAGAAAGACAGTATGTCAAAGTAAGTTAGAGGGAATGTCTGCTTCCTGTTGTGAAGTGAAAAGCTGTCCGGGAGTGATGGATACAGTATCCCTTTAGTGCAGAAGAAATATCCTCTCTTGCTCTCAGGTGTAACCTTTGAGCCTCACTCACCTGCAGCTGGCAGAGCAGAGAGGAGGCTGTCTGTGATGTCACAGAGCTGGGGAACCAAGGAATGATGGGGGCAGTGGAGTTTGACTAGACTGCAAAGGCAGGGAAAAGGGAGGAGGTATGTTGACCCTCTCTCCAATGGTCCTTTTTCTGTCCGCTATGCCACATTGCACTCCGTGGGGACACAGGAACAGTGTTCTTCGGTGCTCTTGTGAAAGCATTTTGAGGATGGCTTGGTCAGAAGCGGGTAGTACGGCACCAGACGCAGAAGACTTACGTCAGTATTCTGTCTCCTACACCACCTGTGTGGTAACCTTAGGCAAATGGACTCTGCACCTGAATTTCTTCTTTAACATAAGAATAATTATAACAAACACATGTTCTATATATATTTTAGGATTAAGTGAGATCAGGTAAATGTTTAACATAGTACCTAGCTGTAATAAACATTCAAGAAATGGTTGTTAATAATATATACAAAACCAAAGTGGAATTCTTTTTCCAATCTATTTTCAAAGAAAGGAGAATCATATTAATTTGAGTCTTCACAAAATCTCTCACCTTCTTGGGCATTCTTTCAATTCCTTTATTTAGGACAACCAAGTACTATTTGGGGAAGCTAAATTGGGTTAAAATGTTCTCAATCACTGCTCTCTTTGGATGCTTGTAGATATAAAAGTAACAGGGAAGCAAAAGTTCAGCACAGTTTTGGAAGTCATGGGCATCGGGGGGAGGGGGTTGAGCTGCAAGGGAGATGTGATCAACTGTCAAAGGTATTCGATGGTGGGTTAAATGGTCTTTTAAGCCTCCTTGTTAAGCAATACTCCTAAGTGGTAGTATTGACAGTTCTCAACTCTGGCTGTAAATGAGATTTATCATTAAAACCTAAGAATGCCCTGGGGCCCAACTCTAATAAATAAGAATCTTAAGAGGAGGTAGTGTAGAGACTGGGCATCAGTATTTTCACAACGCTTTCCAGATTCTTGTACAGCAGTCCCTCCTTATCTATGGTTTTGCTTTCCGAGATTTCAGTTACTAGAGGTCAACCATGGTAAAAAAATATTAAATAGAAAATACCAGGAATAAAAATTCATAAGTTTAAGTCATGGGCTGTGCTGAGTAGCGCGCTAAAATCTCGCGAGACCCAGGACGCGAATCGCCCCTTGGTCTAGCATCTCCACGCTGTAGATGCTCCCTGCTTAGTCACCTAGCAGCCATCTTGGTTATCAGATGGACAGTCTTGGTATCTTAGTGCTTGTGTTCAAGTCACCCTTATTTTACTTCACAAAGGCCCCAAGCGCCAGAGCAGTGATGCTGGCTGGCGGTTCGGATATGCCAAATAGAAGGAGGAAAGAACTTTTTTTTTTTTTAAGTGAAAAGGTGAAAGTTCCCAACTTAAGGAAGAAATTGTATGCTAAATTTGCTAAGCTCTACAGTAAGACTGGACCTTCTATTATTGTAATTGAATGAAGAAGGAAAAAGAAATTTGTGCTAGTTTTGCTGTCGTACCTCAAACTGCAAAAGTTAGGCACAGTGTGTGATAAGTGCTTAGTTAAATTTGTGGTGGAAGACGTGAACAGAAAACCTTCTTTGATTGACAGCGAGGTGTTACTCCAGAAAGCATTGAGCCTATACGAAGACTTCAGCAAGGAATCCCCTGAAAAAAATGACACCAAGCCATTTACTGCAAGTAAGGGATGGTTACACAGATCCAGGAATAGATTTGGCATTTTATCATCTCACATCATCACAAGAAGAAGGGTGAGTACAGCATAATAAATTTAGAGAGACCATATTCACATAATTTTTATTAAAGTATATTGTTATAATTCTATTTTATGATTGGTTATTGTTAACCTCTCAATATGCCTAATTTTTAAATTAAACTTTATCATAGGTATGTATGTATAAGATAAAACATAATATAGGGTTCAGTGCTAACTGTGGTTTCAGGCATCCATTGGGAGTCTTGAAACGTATTCCCCCAGTGAATAAAGGGGAGGCTACTTTATGTTATCAAGACTAAGAACTACTAAATTACATTGTGGAGATCTCTAATTATACACTTAAGCAGTGGTTCTCAGCTCAGGCTGCACTTAGAATCATGGAAGGAACTTAAAAAAAGTACCACACCCAGTACCCATTCCAGGCCAGTAAAAGCACCATTTGTGGGCACTGGTAGTTTTTAAAGCTCTCCGGGTGACTTTTAAATTTAAAAAAAAATTGAGATATAATTGACATATAACACTATGTAAGTTTGAGGTATACAACATGATGGTTTTATACATTTATATATTGTATGATTGCTACAGTAGTGTTGGCTAACACCTTCATCATGCCACATAATTATAATTTCTTTTTTGAGTTGAGAACAATTTAAGATCTAGTCTCTTGGCAACTTTGAAATTTATAATATAGTATGATTTTAATTTGTAGCCAGCATTGAGAATCATTGACCTACAGAGCAAATTAAAAAGCTTAAATTTTCTTGATGCTATACAAATGGATCTTTTAGTTTTTTCAAGGACAGCATTATATATGGATTCAAAAAGACTATTTTTCAAATAACTTAGACATGAAGATAATATATTCTGGAAACCTGTGTTAGACGAAAACTTATTTCACCCATTACACTAAACATTTATATATTCGAGTTGACCAAAACATTAAAAAAAAAAATCTTTGCTTGGGGAAACTGGGGGATTATCTTCTGTCTGGAGTGGTTTACTATTCAAGTGTAGATGGTATGGTGTCATTCAAGCATTGCTTCCTTCCCCTTGGGTCTGTGGTAGGAGACTAGTCAGCAGGGTCCTGTACTAATTCTGGTCCAGGAAGAGAAAAATGAAATCTTGAACTAAAGCAGTGGCCTAAGGTGAGTAGGTGGATGTTGAATCTGGTGATTCCACAGCACATGGGCTCTGGAGTCAGACTGTTTGGGTGAAAAATCTGCTGTCCTAACTTGCTGGATGAGCATGGTCATAGCCATTAACCCCTCTAATCCTCAGTTATCTTACCTTTAAAATGGGAATAATAATAGAATTGATATGAGGAGTAAATTTAAACCAGCCATGGAGTGCTGTAAGTGTAGTGCCTTGTAGAGACGAAGCATTCAATAAATGTTTCACCTCCTCGATATTATTACTATCATTTGATGTTGATAATTAAGGATGAAGAGTCTCTGCTGAGGCCTATGTCTAGCTTTCACATGTGTGGATGTGAACTTAGAAAATTCAGAAAGATGAGCAAATTTTGCATAAGAATACATTTAGGTTTTTAAAAAATTTTATTTCGAAATACAAAATCATAGGAAGTTACAAAGAGATGTGTAGCGAGGTCCCATGAACTCTTCACCCAGACTCCCCTATGTTTATATCTTGCAATACTAATGATCGAAACCAGAAAATAAACTTTGTTTTTCTAAATAGAGTTTATTGAAAGTTCACCAGTTATACCTAGAGTCATTTGTATGTGTGTGTGTGGCTGTATGAAATTCTGTTACATGTCTGGCCTTATGAAACTGTCACCACAAGGCTTCTTTGTGCTTTATAGCCACACCCAACCCCTCTCCCCACCATCTCTAACCCTTGGAAACCACTAATCTGTTCTCTATTTCTATAATTATGTCGTTTCATGAATGTTACATAAGTGGAAACATGTAGTCTGTATGTATCATTATGAGTTTTTTTTCATTCAGCATAATTTCCTTGAGGTTCATTGAAGTTATATATAGAGTGTTTCAATAGTTCTTTCCTTCTTATTGCTGACTCGTAACCCATGGCATGGATGTACCACAGTTTAACCTTTCACCCATTGAAAGATATTTGAATGGTTTCCAGTTTCGAGCTATTACAAATAAAGCTGCTATGAACATTCATGTATTGGTTTCCATGTGACAGTAATTTTTCATTTTTGTGGGATAAATGCCCAAGAATGCAATTTCTAGACTGCATGGTAAATCCAATTTTAATTTTAAAAGAAAGTGTTAAATTTCCTAAAGTGACTGTGCCATTTTAGATTTCTACCAATATATGAATGCTCTTATTTCTCTGCATACTCTCCAGTTTTGTTTTCACTATTTTTTTTTTTTTTGTGCTCTTCTAATAGTTGTGTTCTGATATCTCACTGTGATTTTAATGTGCATTTTTCTCATGGCTAATGGTACTGAACATTTTTTAATGTGCCTGTTGGTCACCCATACATTCTCTTTGGTGAAATGGATCTTCATGCTTTGCCCATTTTTTAATTGGATTATTTTAATTGGATTATATTTTTAAATTCAGTTTCTTTTAAAATGATAGCTTTATTGAGATAAATTTATATTATAAAGTATGCAGTCCAGTAGTTATTAGTATATTTACAGTTGTACAACCATCGCCACTATTCAATTCTGAATATTTTCTGAATATTTTCATCACCCATAAAAAAATCTCTATGCCCATTAGCAGCCACCCTCCATTCACCCTTCCTACAAGCCCCTGGCAACTACTAATCTACTTTCTGTCTCTGTGGATATCCTTATTCTGACATTTCATATAAATTGAATCTTACAACATGTAGCCTTTCGTGTCTGGTTTCTTTCACTTATCATAATCTTTTCAAGGTTCATCCATGTTGTAGCCTATGTATCAGTTCTTAATTTTTTTTTTTACTGACAAATAATTTTCTATTGTATGGATATACCACATTTTATCTCTTCATCTGTTGATGGACATGTAGGTTGTTTCCATTTTTTGCTCCATAAATAATAATACTATGAATGTTTGTGTGCAAGTTTTTGTATGGATATATGTTTTCTTTTCTGTGGGTTATATGTTTTTGGAAGTGAAATTGGTGAGTCATGTAGTAACTCTCTCTATGTTTAACATTTTCTGAAATTGTGAAACTGTTCCCAAAGTGGGTTCACTGTTTTACAGTGTTTTCAGCAATGTATGAGGGTTCCAATCTCTTCACATCCTTGGCAATGCTTGTTATTGTCTGTTTTTTAAATTTCAGTCATCCTGGTGGGTGTGAATTATCTCATGTTTTGATTTACATTTTCCTAATGACTAATGATGTTGAGCATCTTTTCATGTATTTATTGACAATGTGTATATCTTGTTTGGAGAAATGTCTATTAAAATCTTAAGCGCATTTTAAGATTGGATTATTTTTCTTTCTCTTGTTGAGTTTTAAGCATTCTTTTTATGGTTTAGTAATAGACCATTATCAGATATATGATTTGCAAATATTTCTTGCATTTTTTGGTAAGTCTCATAAATTTGTTTTATTTTTTATTTTTTAATTTAATTATTTAAATTAAATTTATTGGGGTGACATTGATTAATAGAATTATATAAGTTTCAAGTGTACGATTGAGTAATATATCATCTGTATATTGCATTGTACGTTCACTACCCAAAGTCAAATCTTCTGTCACCATATATTTGACCCCCTTTACTCTTTTTTACCTCCTCCCTCCCACCTTTCCCTCTGAAGCACAAAATGTTTTAATTTTGACAAAGTTCAACCTGTTTTTTTCTTTTGTTGCTTGTGTTTTTGATGTCATATTTAACAAACCCTAACCCAAAGTCATGAAGATTTACTCCTATGTTTTTTTCTAACAGTTTTATAGTTTTAACTTTTTCATGCAGATTTACAACTCATTTTGAGTTGATTTTTACATGTGGTGTGAGGTAGGCATCCATTTTATTGTTTTGCATGTGCATATTCAGTGGTTCCAGCATTGTTTGTTGAAAATACTATTCCTTCTCCATTAAATTGTCTTGACACTCTTGTTAAGAATCAATTGACCACAAATGCAAGAACTTTACTTCTCAGCATGTTGCCTTTGTTATGTAAAGGATAGTCAAATGAAAATTTCCAGAAAGATCAAATGAGTTATATAGCGTGGTCGATGGTATTGTTCATCTCAATTCTTTACCCCTGCCTATGGTCATACTTTGTCTATGGCATCACCATGGGCAGAGGTATTTATTTCCCTGCTTTTGATTTCGGACTTGACTAAGTGACTTGCTTCGGTCAGTGGTTTGTGGAAAGCAGGAACAGTTTGAGAGTTTTAAGCTTAGGCCTTAAAATTCCTACATGTTGCCACTATGCTCGTGTTTTACCACTATGCTCCCATTATTCCACTAGTCCCAGAAAGAGGATGAGGGACATAGATCAGAATCACTCCAGACAAGCACCTCAGCTAAGCCCAGCTGAGATCAGCCAACCACCATATAACTCAGACAAGAGAACGATAATACGTGACTATTGCCGCTGAGTTTGGGGCTGGTTTATTACACAGTGGTGATTAAGTGAGACATAGTGCATAAGGTTTCTTTATATATACAAAGTACTGTCCACATCAGAGGAAAGACTAAGATTATTCACTCTACTTTCGTTCAATCCACTTCTGTTCGAACAAGAGCTCTGATCAGTTAGAGACTTTGGGATGTTTGCTAGGTGCTGGCATTAATACAGTATCTTCCCAAAGTGTGGGGCACAGTCCCCTGGTGGAAAGTGAGATGATTTAAGGTCAAACATGGGCGTGGCATTATATAGCATTAAATCCTATCATGAGAACTGACTTCATTTTAAGTTCTTTCAAATACATAAGGGGAGAAGTCCCAGTTAGTTGCTATCCATACTGTAATATCTATAAACAGTTGCCGATATCTCTTTATAACAAAGAGAAAACAGCCTACAGGCTGTCATTAGCAGGTGACAGTATAATATTAGAATTTAAGCACACTATTTTATTTTTATTATACTTATTTTTGTGTTGACTTTTTCTATTTACGGATGTGATATGCACATTTTAATGTAAAAGAATGATAGCTTAAAGAAAAATATTAAAGAAATAATAGAGATAATAGGCAGAGTCACAATGATATGTGAATAAATGAAGTTTAGGAAATACTGATTTGATAACAATATGTCTATGACCTATAATAAATGTTATGGTATGAATTTATGTTTCATTTCTAAGAAATTTATGGGAGGGCATCATTTTGGATGTAAACTCACTTCTTTTCATACTTTTTGAGCTGGAAATTTAGTTTATTCTTTCAAAGGATTTAGGCTTCTCAATTTCCAGGAATCCTAAATACTGGACTCATTCAAAGCCCCAAGGTGTCACAAATAAAACACTTCGTGGCTCTTACTTAATCGATACTTAAAAACTTTTTGGAAAAATCCTCCTCTGTAATCTCACATTCTAAAAATAGGCTTGACTTTTGGATTGTTTCTAAATAAAAACATATTTTTCGATTACGCTGGAGACAAAGAAAAAAATTTCCAGTATCATTTTGAGACTTGTGGGAAAATGGAGAGAATAAAAGTTTCACTGTTCTCAGTGAAGTGTTTGGTATTGAAATTTTGTCACATTGGCTGACTTCTGAGTGTGGTGGGGATGGGGAAGGAGGAAGGGTAAATACTGTCACCAGTCATTTAGTATGTCACTTATTACTCAGATCTGACACTAAATGCAAAGGCTGTAGCCAGAACAGAAAGCTCGCATCGCTACGCATGCTGTGGTCCAGGAGAACATCTCTGAAACACTCTGGTTTCTCTGAGTAATTACTGATTCATCTCTTTATTACAGTGAAACCTCACAGCGACATTATTTACTGTGGGACAGAGCCAGAGAACTTCATTCTGGGCCTGCCTGGGCAACAGCTAGAAGAGTTTGGGTTCCAGAGAGGTGATGCATGCTCCTTTACAAGTCCCTCTCATCTGAGAGGAGCCCACAGAACAGTATTACCGAGCAGGTCGTTTCTCAGGAACTCCCAGTGGGCAGGTCCTCTTGGCACTGGATTTTGTTCTTTCTCCATTTCTTTGGGAGTGTATGTGGAGAAGGAGCAGCCATGAGCACCAACTAGGGTAGCATGTCATTCAGAGTTAAAATGTGAGCTTCCCTCATTTCTTCCAAGGATGTTTTCCCCTTATCATCAAGTCATCTGGTATGTCCATGGCCCAAAAGATTACTTGCCCTTAGATGAATTCAGACTTATGCCTTTCCCACTCAGGACAAATCACTTCCCTTCTCTGAGTCTCATCTGTTTATCTCTGAAATGGAACCCACAATTCCTGCCTTGCCCAGGGCGAGAAGGACCAGCATGTATGAAGTTGCTTGTTGAATTGCACTGTGTGGAAGGACATCTGGATCTTCCCTGATATCACACAATCTTGCCTTTATGTAGCCACTCATCTCTCTGTGCTCTCCTGGAAAGATTTTGTACTCAAAGTTCTATCATATTATCTGACCCAGGTAGAGATAAAGTAACTTGACTGAATGATAAATGGGCAAGCTTGAGGCCCCACCCTTTACTTTATTTATTTTTGCCTCTAAACAGCAATTATAAACTGTTTATTATGTCTCTTTATATTATACACAAATCCCAGCACAGTGCCATGAATACATGGAGGATGTTGCCTAAGTATACTTTATTGGATTGGATAAAAGTTTATATTTATTGTTATCTTGCTGCTTGAAAAAAAGGAAACTGAGGAGATGTAGGAAAACATAGTCTTGTACAGTGTCAAGCTCTAGGGGAACAGAAAATAAGTGCATTATAAGGCAAAGGACAAAGTCTTACAGAAGATAATAAATTAAAAACAGTTGAGAAAGAGAGATTCAAGGTTTCCAAATCAGTATATTTACCTACTGGTGCTCCCATGTCCTTCCTCCAATATTTTCTATCTCTTGATGGGCAAAGGAGCACTTAAGAAGTGATGGTACATTCATATGTAACATAGAACAGCTTTTCCTTTTCTATCATATGATAACTGAACATCAGTTGTTTCTTCCACGGGATAAATTAGTAGCCACTCCTTGTAAAGAAAGGTTGGAGATTACCATTTTGAAGCTCCACCTTTTTCATGATGATTCTTCACTTAGCCATATAACTAACTGATTTCAAGACAGTTTGCTAACTCTCCAGGGCTATGGAACAGATTATTTCTTAAGACTGTTCTGATTAAACCATAAAAAGTGAAATCCAACATTCTCAGAAACCAATAGAATGAGGCAAATTCTCTGACTTTGGCAGGCCTGGTGGAAGCCGGCAGGAGAGCTTCTGGGCTTCACCCATGGAAGGGAGTCAGCCAGACCCTGTGGGTTAGGGGATCCCTAGGACCTCCTTAATCAAATATAGATAAGAATCATTTTATGAGGAGTCAGTAGAATAGTAACATTTATGACTGTCTACTACGGGCCAGGCCTTGTACTAAGTTCTTGTTCTGGAGCCACTGCCTAGAATGAAATCCCAGTTTGGCTGTGCATCAGCTGTGTGACTTGGACATATTACATGGCTTCTCTGAGCTTCAGTGTCTGTACCTGTAAATGGGATCATAACTCCTAACTCTCAGGGTTTTTTAAGGATTCTTTGAGATATTGAACTCAAAGTTCTAGGTGCATAGTAAACACTCAATATCTAATGTTGCTGTTTTGTTGTTATTTATCCAGTTTGTACAAAATTCAGGGCAGCTGTGAATTTTGTGGCACATGAAACGTTCTGCTGGCCCTGGGCTTCAGTGCCATTCTGATTTTTTTCTCCCCATGGGGAGAGATATATACCTGAATTTTAATGTAAGAGGATTTCTGAGTTGTAAATTAAATGAGTCTGATTTGTAAAAGTAAAATAATTTTCACCACAATTCCAATAACAATGATTTTAAAGTAGATAAAGATAAAGCCGTAGACCCAGGCTTATTTTGGAAGATGTTCTTATGTATATTAGATTTTTACTCCACAAGATTCAAAAGCCTTGTGATATTGTCTCAACTTACAAGGGAGTAGGTAGTTTCTTTTCTCACAGAACTGTCAGGCTGTATAAGACTTGTAGAAGGCCCTAATTAGACCCCAAGCAAAGGTTTCTTCCCTCTACGAAGTGCACATATGGCTATATAATTCGATGGTGGTGGATTAAAACGCATTTGATCTTAATTCTCACTCTAATTAGGGCCACATAAATGTTGCCTGGCTGGATTTTAAATATCTGACTGCTCACTTCTTTTAGTCGTTTTGGGTCACATAGTGTCCTTGTACTCTGTCCAGAGTAGGAATTGAGGAGCATAATTAGATTTTTGTTCTCTGACCAATACTAGACACCTGAGGGTTGGTTATAGCTAAAGTCAGCCTCAGAAACTTCTAGGCTCCCAAGACAGCCACTTCTAGGTAACTTGAAAAGCAGTAATGAGAGAGCTCAGGTAGATTTCTCTCTTTATCTGACACAGTTTTGTGCTTGGCATTTGCACTTTTGTTCACTAAACTATTTCAGGCTGAAGTGGGGTGTGTCACCTGGGTGTATAAATAGGTACCAGCTTCTGATGGAAAGCCAGCCCCTTCAGAATCTTTACTCTATGACTCTAGAAAGGAAGGAGTCAGAAGGAGATTAAGAGATCTTGTAGATCAACTTTCTCTCTTGTCCCCATTGTACAGGTAGGAACACTGTGCCCCAAAGAAGGAAAGAATTTTCCCAAATTTACAAGTTGAGCCCCTAGTTGTAGGAACTAGTTAGATCTAGGTCTTTTTCATCCAAAACTGTTTATACTTGCAGCAGAAACTACTATTTGTTTCCTAATTTTCATCCTCCATGTCCTCCTTAATAGTAGAACCTCCAGTTTTTGGCTGGGCATATAATTATCTGGAATAAAGACTTATTTTCATGTTTTCTTTGCAGTAGAGATGGATATGAGACTAAGCTCTAACCAGTGACAAATAAATGGTAGTGTCCTGTGTGACTTTTGTCCTTCTTCTATTCCGCTGGCTGGAATGTGGAGGTGATGGCTGGAACTTGAGCAACTATCTTGGATTATGAAGTGGATGCCATGTGTGGAGAATGGCAGAGCATCCAGATAGCAGGATCCGGGGTGCCTGACTTTGCAGAACACTATACCAGCCCTGGAATTCCCATCTCTAGGCTTTTTATATGAAAGAATAAACCTATGTATGTTTAACAGCTGTTATTTTCTGAAAATATTTGTCACATGCAATTGGACCTTACCTTTACTAGTATTCCACTATCTCATTCTGCTTCCAGATTAATTTTCTTATTATTAAAAGGACAGAAGTTAGGTTAATGGGAATTCTTTTGGGGAATGATGGGGCAAGATCCTCTTAGATACAGAGGCACTCTGTGTGTTTCTTCTAGCAGATTGGGATCCTTTGTGGAAAGGGCCATGACTGATTTTTCTTTGTAGTTCGGTACCCAGCATAAGACATAGAAGACATTGATAAATGTTGGATCTTGTGTTAGTTATTTACTGCCACAGAAATGCTGAGTAATTACACAACTTCAGTGGCTTATGACAGTGCCTATTTATTGCTCATGTGTCTGGGGTGGTCACTTAGGCAGCTTTGCTGAAATTGACTGAGCCTTGTCACATGTTTGGAGCACTGACTACCAGATGACCTGGGGTGTCATGGCTGAGACAACTGGGTTGACCTGATTCTGCTTCCCATGTCACTCACATCCCAGCAGGCTAACCCATGCCAATAAAAAAGGCCATGAGTGATAAGTGGAAACGCACAGGTTTTTCTTGGCTCTGTTTGTGTCATGTCTGTTTGTTAAAAGAATTCCCATTGGCCAAAGCGAGTACCATGGCTGGACCCAAAGACAGAGTGGGATGGTGTTTCCCTCTTGCATGGCAAAGGCATGGGTACAGGGTGGGATGAGAATTGGAGCCTTAATGGATCCAATCTACTGCAGGTGGATGACTGAATGAATGGAAGGATGGATGGAAAGAGAGAAAAAAAGATAAGGGAGGGAGTTCTATTTGCTACGTCTAATGCAAGGGGGAATGAGTTGGTAGAGAGCAGTTTCCTAAGTCTAATGCTCTCTGGGGTTAGACACTCTGGGGCCATCTTGGCTTAAGGATTTCACGTGGGGATCTGGAGCTTTAGTACAGACCCAGGTTGTGGGGTGTTAATATAATGACTTGCTTCTGTGCTGGGGAATCTTTGCTTCTGAGTGAGTCATTATGAAAGGCTTCACAAGCTTTACTTAATGGTTGGGAGGACTCTTATTTTGGAGATGAAATGCCTTTTCAGAGAGAATAAATTCATAACATGAAGACAGTTGTGCTGTGGCCTGAGAACTGAACTGGAAAGCAAGGGACCTGAATTTCAGTCCTGCCTCTGCCAAATCAGAAAAAAAAAATACCCCAGAAATATAATATAAACTTTTCTTGGTCGGTTTCTAGGTACTACAGTACTTGTTGGCAAGAGACGAGGCTAAAAAAAAGTTTCTTTTTTATTCTCAACCCCCACATCCCTCCTCTTTGGCAACCATCAGCTTGTTCTCAATATCTGTGGGTCTGTTTCTGTTTTGTTTTGCTTATTAATTTCTTTTTAAAGATTCCACATATAGGTGAGATCACACGGTATTCATCTTTCTCTGCCTGGCTTATTTTGCTTTGCATAATACCATCTAGGTTCATCCATGTTGTTGCAAATAGCAAGATTTCATTCTTTTTTATTACTGAATAATATTGCATTTTCCCTCTCTCTCTCTCTCTATATATATATATATATGTATGTATATTTATGTATATGTGTGTATATATGTATATATAAACATATCCATTCATCATTGATGTACTGAGACACACATCTTAGTTGCTTCCATATCTTGGCCATTACTAGTAATGCTGCAGTGAACATAAGGTTGCATATACTCTTTGAATTAGTGTTTTTGTTTTCTTTAGATAAATACCCTAAAATGGAATTGTTTTAAAATAAGTTTTAAAGGATACATTTTTTTCCTAGTCTTCATGATTCTTTGAGCTCTTGATAATATATATACACACATTTTTGAGATGGTGAAAATTCTTCTAGTGCTAATAAATTTGATATTTAGTTTTCTGTTTTATACATATGTATATATACACACATATATGTGTATATCGAAGATCCTTTAAATCATTAATTGTTTCAAATACCTTTAAATAATGCTTAAACATTTATGTAAGTCATAAAATGATGGCTAGTGTAAGAATTATCATAAAACAATGGTTAGTGTGAAAATTAAAGTTAAAACATTGTTAATATGGAAGTTAATGATTCCAAGTTTCATGATAGTTGGTGAAAGAGAGAAATTTAGCAGTAAGTGGAACCAAGATTTCCTCAAATTAAAACTTAATTTGTTTTGGTGGTGTTAGAATGAACTACTCACTTGGTCATTTTCCTTCTGCTGTAGAAATAAAAGTGATTCAGGCAATTTTCCTGACTCTTCAACACAGAACACATAAAGGCTTTGTTTCTTACTATGCTTAAAGACAAGCAAAGTTAGATCCAGTTCCTTGGCATCTGCAGATCTTGCTGAATTTTCAGGGTCAAGGCCAAGGGCACCAAATCCGTCCAATTTCTGAGGAGCTGAATTCTGGAAGCCTGAGATAGGTCTTTCTGATCCTCTTTTTGATTTTTCCCCCATCTTTAAATTCTGGGGAATACTGGAAGAGGAAAGAGACTTAACTGTGAGAGTCTCAGGGTGCCACTAGAAAAACTAGATCCTCATTCTGGTTCTCTGCACATTGCATAGAATCATCTCCTTCCATCCTATACAGCTCATGTCCCTCTAAGTGGTGACTCGTCAATCTCTAGGTGCACTAATGCAAAATATATTTCTATATCTGCTTTCAGAAGAGAGAAAAAGACGTGATATAATGTTGCCCTGGAGGAAAATAGAGCAATAGCTATTTCACATCCTCATCACTTGAGTACACTCAGCCTAACCTCCATAAATTTGTTAAATAGAACCAAGGTTTATCTCATTCTGTCTTAATCCTTTTATCTCCTTCTTCCATGATTTGCATTGAAATATCAAAGAGATTCCTTCTTTGTCCTGGTACATGGTTTATGATTTCACTTCATTATGAATTCAGGATGGGGGAGAGATTGTAGGTGTCGGCACCAGGCACTGACAGCTGTGAGATGGAAGGGCTCCTGGGAGTGCCTCGAATCGCCTTCGATCAGAGGCCAAATAGATCTTAGGAGGAGTGTGGCCCAGGGATTCTAGTCCTATTACTTTGATTCACATGGGACAATGATGCCTCTGAGCAAATGATGCCTTTTAACAGAGGAGATGACTTTGAGATTCATTTACTGATTCCTTGGGTTAAAACCATGTAGCTAGAGTCTTCTCCAGAGAGAAGCAGCAGTCCCTGCCTCACTTGCTCACAGTGGCCAGGATTAAGCATGTCTGTGGTATCAAGATTCGCAACTACTACTTTATCTATGTTTTGTGTTCTTCCAAATAGGGTGAAAATGACTACCTCCGGATTATTGTATTGGAAGGCATTTGGGGTACTGGAGTTTAGAGAGTCTTCAGAGACCCTAAAATCCCATGGCTTTCTCATTGGATTCTGTAGAATTGTCTTCCCTTCTCTGACCTCAGTTTCTCCACTGCTAAAACTGATATCCATGTAAATATTACCCCAGGGGGTCAGGGAAAGGCTCAACAGAAAGGGCTCTGGCCTCTTGCACAGGCTTCAAGCAGAGCAGCTTCATTTTTATAAATTTTGTAAGTAGGGGATACATAGAAGATTGTGTTCAAACAAAGCATTCTGCTGTTGCAGAAGAAGCTTGAACACTTCCCCACCCCTTTTATAAATGTGACTCATGCTTGATATCTGAGAACTTTTGTTCTTAAATACTCCTAGGAGAATGTAATGAAGTAGTGAGGAAACATAATCCCCTAAACTCTTCATTGTCCATAACATCTCAGCAACGAGTGGACTTTTGCAATATTTTTATTCTCTCACATGTGAATCCTTTTTTTTTTTTTTAAAATATATCTCTGGTTATTTGCCATGGTTTGAACCCTTGAATATCCTCTGAGTAGTGATTAGTCTTGGTAGCAGACTCATTTTGTCCAAGTTCATGAGAGTGTGATATACAAACTAGATGCCATGGCGTCAATGTACAATCTATATAAAAAATTGTTAATTTGTCTGTTATTGCAAAATATAAAATATTGATTTAATTTAGAGATTATATTTTGAGTGGAATTACCTAAATATCAGTTTCTGTGTCTGTATTGGTTAGTTTTTCTGCTTGATAATGTTGCATAACAAATACCACCCCCTCTCCAAATATCAGTGGCTTATGATAACATGTTTTTTTCCTTACAGATTTGCAGGTCAGTTTATATGGCTCTGTTGCGCTTGGCTTGGATAAGCAGGGCTTGGCTCTAGGATGAGGGTCTGTTCTGGTCTGCTTCACATGTCTTCATAAACTACAGGGGCAGAAGCTACCTAGTAGACGCTCTCATTGGGGCAAATAGCAGGAGTACAAGAGAAGTGAGTACAAGAAATATGTGATGCTTTTTAAGGCCCTTGTTTAGAACTGGCCCTCTGTCACTTCTACTCATGTTCCATTGGCTAAAATCAGTCTGATGGCCAAGTTCTGCATTAAGGGACTTGTATATCTACTTACCTCTTCTACTTAGAGATAATGTCAAGTCACAGACAAAAAGGATATGAAGTCTCGATAATAATTACAGGACAGGAGAGAATTGGGAATAGTAATCCAGTCTTACTACAGAGGCATATGTTAAATTCACTTAGTTAATGAGAGGCACTGAGGAACAGCCTAAAGAGATCACCACTCACTTCCCAGAGTAGCTGAAATTGAATTACATTGAGAGCCTGTGTTCTGCTGCTCCACCGAGTCATATCATATAAGACCACAAGCAGTGGTTTCAAAGATGAGTTCCAAATCAAAAACCATAATGACAAACACTTCGAAATGTAGGTGTTGATTTTCATGTGAGCTGTTTCCCACATGGCACCTCTACTTACTTTATTCCAGGCTTGGTAGCAGAGCAGCAAGTCCCAGCTGACTTCACACTCAAGCTATGAACTTTGATTTTTCCAAAAAAGATCAGAAGTCTTTTAAAGATGATAGATCTCTTGAATTATATGTCCATTTTTCTTGATTTCATTCTTAGAGAGTAGGCTGAGCACTAGATTTGACTGTTTCTGTCACCTTTGTGTTTTGCCTACAATAATGCTCCTCAACATAGGAGAAAGAGGTGTAAGAGTAGGATCCAGACAAGGACAGGAAATGCAGAGTGACCAGTCTCTCCTTACAATCGTCATGGCACACATGACTACACCAGTGTCTTCTCCTCTGCTAAGCTCATGTACACCCAGAGTCTTCTCAACAAAGAGCTCTATGCAGCCATTGCCAGTCCATCCACCAGAGAAGAAAACTATTTGTCATCTTTCCCTAAAAGGAAATGTCTATGGTGTCACAGATGGTTTTTGTCCTGAGACCTCCAAGGGGAGAGGCAAGGGATAGGATTCAGGTTACAACCCCAGTGTTGCTGCGTACCTACTGTGTGATTTTAGGCAAGTTATTTTTCCTTCTCTGACCTCAAGCAACCCATTGCTACAACTGTTATCTGTGATAGAAGAAGCGGGCTTTAGTCCTGCTCAGCCATGTGTTCCAGTCAACTCATCTGGGCTTTTAGAACCTCATTTTTCTCATCTGGTAAATGAGGGTCAAATTTTCTCCAGTGGCTGGGATAAGAAAGTGATCTGGAAACTCCGAAGCATCAGAGAAATGTGAAGGACCTTCATCTGAGGTCTACATTTCTATGTTTTGATCAGTCCTGGAAGAGCCAGGATTCTGTCCACAGGGGATTTTGCAGTTGACTGGGTAGAAGGCAAAGGACTGGATCCTAGAAGCTTTGGGGGTCCCTTCCTGTCTGACTATGATGCTTCTGCAAACTTTCCTCCCCAAGAAGGGGAAAGGCCCTGTTGCATGTCAGTGTGAGTGTGCATACTGGAAAAAAAACAAAACAAAACCCCACCACTTTCTAGCCTGGGGCCGCTTTTGAATCTCTCTGAAGAGAGAAATCAGGGATGCCCTGAAATTGAGAATGTGGCAGAAAACTGAGACCAAGTTGCTCAAAACACGGTTATGTAACGGATGTTCAGTCATATCAGGACCCAGAAGATGCACAGAGCCCTGCCCTGCAGGCTGTTTGAAGGTCACGCCAACTCACCCTGCTGGGAAACAAATGCAGTGTCTCTGTTTGTGGGTTCCCTGTCCTCAGGGTACGATTTGCTGGGGCTCTGGTTCCCTATGCCCACTGCTGCCCGGCCATCTCTACCACCCACCCTCTGACTCCTGCCCTGAGGTCTCTCCTGCTGGGGGAAGACTTTTAGATTTAATTTTTTTTTGTACTCTCCTCTTTTTTTTGTGTGTTTTCCTCAAAATTTGTTATAATCAGGTTCACCAGGCACAGGAAATGCAGTGGTGGGCTGAGACGGGTCCAATTTAATTGAATCTGGGCCAGAAAGATGTACGTGATTCATCTTGGGCAAGAAGCTGCGGTCTTTATGTTTCGTTGCAACCCCTTGGGAAAGTGAAAGCAGAATGACCCCTGTCACTACCCTGGGGTCACGGGGCCACTCAGGAGGGTGAAAGGAAATGATTTTATAGAGCATCTGCTATGTCGCATTTTATCTAAATTGTCCCATTTAAGCATCACAATGCACAGCCCAAGGAGGGAGGTATTATTACACCTCCTTTTTCCTGGTGTGGCTCAGGGAGGGAAAGAACACCTTTCAGGGGGTACGGCTCCAGTGGTCACTGTCCGTAGGCCAGGGGGAATGAGTAGCCCCTCAGCACCTCATTTTTCAGCCCCTCTGCCTTAAGAAGTATGTGCAGTAGAGGATAATTTGCCATTTCCACTCTGTTCTGTGTCTTTAGGAAAATTCCTTTTTCTATATGGGCCTCCCTCAGTTTCTGCTTTTGTAAAATGGTCTTTGGTATTCGGTCTCTTTGAGCTCAAAAAATCCTATATTCCATGCCCTCATAGTGCTTGCATTGGTTCTCCCTAGCTCAGAACAGGCTGTATAACCTTCTTGGAATGTTGGCACTCATTTCAAAGGGTGATCCCACGAAACTGTGGATCTGGCAGATACGATGATTGACGTATGACCTAGATGTTTAGGACAGCTGGTGAATGAATGACTTTGAAATAAACTGAAAAGATTACTGGGTGTCTTCAGTGGAAAACACTGTACTTCTATGGGGCCTCTGTGCCTTTTATTGCTTTTGAGCTATTTTAAAACTCTGTTAAGTCGTAGATAACTGAGAGCAATGCAAATCGTCCTTGTCCATAGATATACAAATGATTTTTTTTCCAGTCAAAATACTGTTGGTTTAACACACCGTCTGTGGAATAAGCCAGTTGTGTTAACTATTTGTAAATTCATTTCAGCATTTCTTGTATTATTATTGTTATTATTATTATTATTATTGTGTGTCTTTCATTATTATTGTGTGTGTGTGTATGTGATTCTTTGAAATAGTGTGACATCTTGCTGGTTTCCTCACAAAGTAATGAGCTAAATAAAATCCTTGATACATGTTCATTTTATATTTCTATGAAGGTCATGATTATATCCTTTTTAAGAAATCCTTTAACAGTACATAGCTAACTGTAATACAAGTCTGTTTGGCATTGTTGGCGGGTACAAAGTTGATGATGGGGGTGTATAAACCTTCATCTATACTGTTTTTCTGGTCCACACTGTTTCCTACAAATAATCCCCCCCACCCCGCCCCCAGAGTTTCTCTCTTTGTGTTTCCTGGAAGGGAACCCATTCTTCCCAGCTCCCCGCTTCTAAGCTACCCTAGAAGCACTGCTAATCTACTACCTACTTCTGTGTTCAGATTTGACCCACCATGATTGGGGGGTTAGAAATACCTCCCATGGGGTAGTGAAGAGGATTCAGTCAGGAATCAGGTGTCTGAGGGCATTCCATAAGGGATTGAAGCCTTATGCCTGCCCCATATTTGTTGATGAGAATTGGGCTCCCCCAATCCCAGGCCACTCCTCTCCCCTCTATCTGGCCCTTAGCAAGACTAGTGGAGATGCACATAAAATGGGATTATCCCTCGAATATCATCGGTGGGCAGTGTGAACCCTGGTGCTCTCCCAGCCTCTCTCCCTGGTAGTACCAGTTAGAAAGCATTTGGCTGCACATACCAGTAAACTTGATTTACAGTGACCTAAAAATTAAGGATTTATTTTTCTTACATAAGAAGTTTAGAGGTAGGTGGCTCACCATCAGGGTCAGAGATCCTATGATTCTCTAGCCCTAGCTGTCCAACGAAGTAGCCACCAGCCACATATGGCTACTTAAATTTAGATAAATTAAAATTAAATAAAAGTTCAATTAAAAAGAATTCAGTTCCTCAGTCACACTAGCAGCATTTCAGATGGCTACTGGCTATTGCGTTGGGCCGATGTGAATATAGAATGTTTCCATCATTGCAGAAAGATCTATTGGACAGCTGCAGGATGGCTCCTGCGGTGTAGCTGCATTGCGAATGTTCAGAGAAAGAAGATAGAATGTGATGATGCTAGCTGTTTGTTCCTTTTTTATCAAGAAGGAAACACTTTTCCAGAATGCCAGCGTCTTTCCTACTGACTAGAACTATGTCACGTGGCCCTTCCTAGCTTCAAAGGAAATTAGGAAAATGAGGATCTTGAAGAGGGTTGGACACTTTGTGACCTCGAACAGAATTGGGGTTCTGATAGCAAGACAAAGGAGGAAAGGATATTGGGCAGGTGATTTTGTGGTGGAGAAGGTTCTGCTATTTGTTCATTCAGTCCCTGGGTTGTCTCTGTGTGTGCTGATCTCATCCACCCCACTTTCCCCAGCAACTCTTCTTCAATTTGCTGAAAAACGAACATGAAAAATGCTCACACGAGGCTTTTGTGCGTGGCACACTCTAGGAGAAGTTCAAGGGACATGAAGGGGGCTTAGATTCTATTAATGCCATTTACTTAATGCTAACACGAGATGTTCCTGGCCTGATTGCTCTGTCTGTACCACACTGTCATGTCGTTCTGTTTCTCCTCTAACTCCATCTACAAATCCATTATTAGGACCCCACTCCTTAGACTCCCCACTTGCCCTCCTTTTATTAAGGAGAGCGATTTAGGCTTACACTACAGGCCACCTGGCCTGGGGGTCTCCCCTTGCACGTGTAAAGATTCTGCAAAGCAATGGCAGTCTTCAACACCCCCTGCCTTTTCACTAGTGTAAGAGAACCAGAGAAAGGCTTTGAAATATCAGTCTATTCCTTTCTCTCTCCCATTTCTGGCCAGACAAGAGAGCGCTATACAGATTTATCTTCCCTCTGATAGGAATGATTTCACCTGTTTTTGGAAGGCAGAAACAGCTCGTTTTGATTTTAAATAACATTTTATTCTATTACATTAAAACACATCATTTGCACTATCGACTATTAAAAATGCAATTAGTCAAATATTTTGGTTAAGAACCAGGGTTAATAGGTTTTTGAAGAAATAGAATAAAATATTCTTAATTCTGGAGGCAGTGGCCCAGGAGTCAGATCTGAGTATGAGTGACAGTTTTGATCACAGAGTGACCTTGGACAAATATACTTAAATTCTTTGGACCTTAGTTTTTCCATCTGTTCTGTGAGAAGTTTGAATGAATCAGAGCCACAGACCATGGCCTTCAGGCCAGATTCTGCCACAGGCCTGTTTGTGCATGGTCCCTGTACTAAGTATAGTTTTTATAATCTTAATGGGCTTTAAGAAATAAAACAAAGAAGTATACATGACAGAGACTGGATGTGACTCACTAAACCTAACATATTTACTATTAGGCCTTTTACAGAAAACATTTGCCCATTCCTGGGTTAGATGGCCTCTGAGGGTTTTTACAACTGTCAGGTCTAGTAGTCAGGGATCTTGGTAGCCTAGATGCTTGTGGGGCTCAAACAATGACAGTGGTTTCCCTTGTTTCTGTGGCCTCTCCATTCCAAAGTCGGAGGGGATTGGAGAGACCACAGACTAAGTGGGCTGCAGCTGGAAGCTATGAGATGATGACTTTACAGTAAACCTGCTGACGTGGTCATGAAGAGATTTCCCTCAGCAGGTGAGCAGCAGGCATGCACGTCAGATCCTGGAAACTGTGGGGCAGAACATTCTGGCTTTCTGGTCACAGTCGAGCCAGCCCATCCGGAGCAGGTGTCAACATCTCCGATTGCGGTCATCTGGGCAGCTCTAATACCAGGCCCTGGCTCAGGTGTGTGTGTGTGTGGAGGTGGGAGGCGGGGGAGTCAGGGTGGGGGAACTGAGTCACATTTTCTTCCCCATAAGCATACTGAGGTCTTGAATTCCATTCTGGGTAGGGGATTTTATAAGGAGACCAGCACTCTTGGCCATTCTCGCTCTGAGGGCTGTGAAACCAGCCCTTTAATGCAGGGCTCGGAAGGAAACTGTCTTCAATTTGATTCATTCCCAGTGTGACTGGGGGCAAGTCACTTCACTTCTCCCAGACTCAGTTTTCTCAGCAGTAAAATGGCACGAATGGATCGTAATCTATAGAGTTTCTTGGATTGTTGAGAGGGCAAGAAAAGATATTATATGGAAAATCAGTTACACATAGAAAAATATTGTGAGCTCTCAAAGGTTCAAGTGGAGCCTTCTTTTTTAAGTACTGTCTATTGAACACTTACTGTGTGCCAGGCATTTTGGTAAGCCCTTTACATTATTTATTCATTTAACCCTCATAATAACTCTCTGAGAGATGTGAGGAGACTCTGGGGCCCTGGGATTCGAACCTAGGTATGTAATGTAGGTTCTTGCTCTTAACTACTTTGTCAGATTTAGGAAGTCAATGAAGTTCTAAATTAATGTTTTTAAGTGGCTTTGAGGATTTCTCGTTCCATGAGAGGGGACAAACAGTATTGCTTTCAAGTGGCCTCATGTTTGTTGTTTCATAGAATTTTATTTTGGCTCCTGACAAATCACATTCATGATTTTTCCTAGTAAAGCTCTTAACTGGAGTATTTATATCGTTTAATAACATTAGAGAAAAGAAAAAGACACATGTTCCCAGGAAATAAGCACCACGAAACTCTCAACCCCAAATAAAATAATAATAGCAACAAAAATAGTTAAGATGCATTTTGATGTTTGACTTGAGTGAATTATGTGCCATTAGAGGTTTCAGAATCCTTCGATTTTATCTTACCTCTCCCACTGCTCGCATCCATTTTCTTCCTGCATTCTGGGTAATTATGGGTTGAAGTACAGAAGTTTAGAAGTACAGATGTCCAGTCGCATCTGAATAACGATTATCTTTGATGGAGTCAGTTTTCTAACCACTTTTACTTCCATTATCTTAGTTGAATTTTACAGAAGCCTTCTGAGGTCAGGCCAGCATTATATTTATTGTCCATAGGAGGAAATGGAGGCCCCAGGAGGTTAAGTGACCGGCTCAGGATCACACAACTGCTACAGCTCAGAGGCAGAACGTCTAAGATCACCCCACTGAGCTCTCTCGTCTGCAGACGCAGCCTACCCTGATGTTATGGTGTGCGATATTAATAGCAATAACCACCACAAACACTAGCTGACTGCACTTTAATGATTTCTCTTTTAAACCTCACCACAACCCTGCACAATAGGTATTTATTATCATTGCTATTTTACAAATGAGGAAACCGAGACTTAGAGAGGTGGGCCCTTTGCCAGAGTGTACTCAGCCACTTAGAGACAGGATTTGAACACAACTCCGCCTGACTCCAGGACCCACGCTCTTGTCCACTGTCTTCTATGCTGTCACTGACACAGCCAGGAAAGATTTAAATGAGAGGGAAGAGTGAGTGGAGTATAGGGTTTCTTAGTTTCAAAATTTATTGAGATTTTAATGGCCCACTGGAGAGCCAATTCTAAGTTTCTGTTCTAAGCATTGCCAACAACCTTTGTATGACCTTGGGCCCACACCTTCCCTTTTCAGGATCTCAACTTTTCCATCTACAAATGGAGGAGATCCTTAGAGAACTTCTAAGGGATGAAGGGGAGGCCTCCTGTCTTCTGGGTAAAATTTTGTCTTTCTTTGTCCTGTTAAGTTTTGATCTATGTTATTTAATATTATAGAAACACCCCAAACAAACCACTCTCTCAATCCTTTTTCTGTTGGGGGAAGGGCATTTTTAAAAATATGATAGTGAAGTCTGTACCCAAATATAATTGCTTATTTTCCTCTACTCCACTTCCAAGAAAAGGGGAAGAGAAATTTACCTTTGAGGCCACTATTCCTAATTAAGCACAAAGATTCTCTTGGGTCATGAGCTAAGGTCCTAACAGTATACTAGAATGAAAACACACATTTTCCACCCAGTGAACTGTTTCTATTTCTGTAGTCAACCTCATCTCTCTCCCTTTCAAAGAGTGCCCAATTCTTGGACAATTTCTAGAGCTCGTCTTAGGAAAGAGCCCATTTCCCACATAACAAGAGATTTCTTTTTGAATCAGCTTTGGAAACTGCAGCCCAGGGTAAAATATGGCTTCCTTTACTTTGTAAATGCACCATCTTTTCCCTTTATGACTATTTAGTTCATGAGCATCCCTTTTCCCATCACTAGCCCTCCCTCCCCTCTATGCTAACAGGAAGCTTGGATCTAAAATGGTAAATGGGACATCAAACCTGGGATAATTCTTACCAGGCTGCAAGGTTAGGGGTCCTTGGCTCCATTCTTGACCACTCTGTCCCTTACGGCTGCATGGTATCTCCTGGCCAGGATAGGGATGTTTTCCTTATCCCCTTTGAAGTATCACAAATCAGCTGCCCCTTCCCTATGCTTAGCTGAGCTCTGGAGATTTGCAGCCTGAAGGTCTTCTTTTTGTTCTCAGGACGTGTCCTCTTGAGCAAGTAGATTTGATTTAAAAAAGTGCATAGTTGACCAAGAATGGTTTGCTGAGGCCTCACTGAAATTACTAATGTGTTGCCTGCCCCGCCCATGAAGGCTGGGGCTGCAGGCTCTTCCGGGTTTGTGCTA
The DNA here is from genome assembly GCF_902729225.1 of Pteropus medius. Taxonomy (NCBI): domain Eukaryota; kingdom Metazoa; phylum Chordata; class Mammalia; order Chiroptera; family Pteropodidae; genus Pteropus; species Pteropus medius. Next base: position 6,028,939 of record NW_024342647.1, on the reverse strand, counting down.
ACCACCTAGGGCTTTGCAAGATCAAAAATAAATCTAGCTACTTGGTCTTTGGAGGCCATAAAGGAGCCTGATAAAATACCACTTTCATAGTGTCCCTGCTTTGCTCAAGAATAAGCCGTGTTTCCTTGTGATAGTTTTCCATTTCTTTGTAACAAATGGTCCCCAAAGCTAGTGAGACAAATTTGGGAGCAGATTAGCTGGGTGGTTCTGGCCTTAAGTGTGTGTATCCACATACCTCAGCAGGGGAACAGATTCATTAACAAATATGATAGCTGTGATTTGTGTTCCCAGCTTTGGGTATAAACATGGTTACAAAAAATTACGAGAATATTTTTTTAAAAGGAAAAAGGCCTAAAGAATCATGTGAGATGGGTGTACCCAACCTATCCTAAGAAACAAAACATTTCTAATACTTTGGAAAGCACTGGGTATTCCTTGCCTATTGCATTTTCCTCATCATTTCTTCATCCAAAAAGTAACCAATTCCTTAGATGGGGTCTTTATCAGTCCTGATCACTTCTCTTATACTCTTACTGTGCAATGTGTGAATAGCCTAAGCAAAGTATAGCACTGCTTCGTAGTCTTTTAAACTACATTAAATTATGTCATATTGCATGCGTTTTTCTGCAATTTGCTTTTTTCACCCACTATAATATTTTACACATGATTGCCTTTGTTTACCCATTTTTTGTTGCTTTATGGCGTTTTCACTGTGTGGATATACCATAATTTATTTATTCATTTTCTTGTTGATGGATGCTTGGGTGGTTTATAATTTCTTTCAAATGAACTGCAAGAACTCTCCCTGCTCCAATTAGCTGGAAGTTTCCTAAATCCCCCCCTTGAGGCCTTATGCTAATCCTCTAAATGGCTAGGAATCTTAGTGACTCTTTTAGTCATAAGGGATGAGTTCTGCTCAAGAGTCAAATCAGTCCCTGGCTGCCCTTTCTTCTATGATAGTTACAGGGTGTCACTGCTCAAAACTTGTTCCATGTGGTCCTTTGTTTCTTTATTCCCTGATATGGTGGCACCCTCAGAGCAACAGCTAGGCTGGTGAGTATGACTTAAAGAGCTGTGACCCGGAGTGAGAGCCTGGGCCACTGCTGATTCCACGCAGGGGCTGTCATTAAGGCTGCCCCTGAAGCAGGGTGTAAGGACAAAAACTCCCTGACCAGAGTCCCACCAGCCCAGAAAACACTGACCCAAATAAACTGATCATGACTGTGGCTGTAGTCACCCTGTAAGGTTGGAATTCTGTTGCCAAGGCCCCTAGAAGTACAGCTGTTCATGTGTCAGCATTAATGGAGATATACCTTTATTCTTTAACAGCAGTCTCTTAGCCTCTGTGTTTTGGTTTCTTCATCTGTAAAGAGTGAGTTACCCCCACACGATGAAGAAAATCATAGTCGCTGATTGCCTAGCTGGATTCAACCTCACCTGGTAGGGGCCCCCAGCCCCTTCATGTTCTCTTCCTCCCCATAGGCAATATCTTACCTGGGCTTGCTTCCCTGTTAGGCAGCCGCCAGCCTGGACAGAACCTCTCCGATGGAAGGCATGTCCAGATAGGTCTCCTCTGTTGGAAGCCATGGCCAAAATACTGCTCTTGGAATGAGAAGAGCTGGCTCGGGCACCACTTCTTCCCCATCCTAGCTGTATAATCTTCTTTATACCTCTACCTCTCTGAACCTCAAGTTCTCCATCTGTAAACGTAGAAAATCCCCTCTCTCTGCATAGAACTGCTTTGAGGATGAAATGAAACAACAAACTTGAAAGGACTCAAGAAACTGGGATAGGTAAAGTGAGGGTCCTGAGCTTTGCAGGCAACACATTTCGTTGTCAGACAGCTCTGGCTCTGTAAATGTCAGATTCTGGACAGCCTGTCATGAATTCAAAAACTCTCAGGGTGTTCAACCTCCCCCTACTCTCCCACCCCTACAACCAAGTCTTTTTTTCTTTGAAAAACTTCCCTAATTCCTTCATAAATGATGTCATGGGCCATGGTATACATAAAACAAAAGGAGATTGTGGAATATAAACTGCTTACGAAAGTATAATATATCGCATCATTCTAAGGTAGGGATCCCCAACTGCCAGGCTGCAGATTGATCCTGGTCTGTGGCCTATTAGGAACTGGGCCGCATAGCAGGAGGTGAGTGGTGGGTGAGCGAGCAAATCTTCACCTGTATTTGCAGCCGCTCCCCAGTGCTAGCATCACCCCTTGCTCTATCTCAGATCATCATACATTAGATTCTTATAGGAGCACTGGTCCCTGGTGCCAAAAAGGTTGGAGACTGCTGTTCTAAGGTGATATCATTGCCAATGACCATTTGTTATTATCACAGTAGTGAGAATGACAGCTTCCCCTATCGGGTGCAGAGGCCGTCAGTGAGTTCCGTGTCCCTAAATCCAGGGACACCTTTCAGTCCTCATCTGATCTGATTTCTCACCTGATCATATTAATGCATACTCTTCCCTTGGGTCCTAAAACTCTTCTGTCCTCCTATTTCACTGGCGGCTCCTTCTTAGGCTTCTTTGCTGCCTCTTCTTTAGGGCAGCCCTTCAATGTTGTGATCCTCAGAAATATGTCCTAGGCCCTCTATCCTCCCTCCTCCTCTCACCATCTTGGGAAGTGTACCTATGCTCATCTACTCCAGTGGCTTAATGACCATTCAAGTGTTGATGACTTCCAAGGTCATCCAGTCCATATTTCTCTCCTGAGTACCAGCTCTGTAGTTCTATCTGCCTGTTAAACATCTCCGTTTGGATGATGGGCATGTCTTTTGGGCATGTTATTTTCCATGAGTTCTTCCTCCTACCCCAAACCTTCTGTTAATTTTATGTCCTATATCATAGTGAAAGCCATCGCCATCTACTCCATTGCCCAAACCATCAACCTAGGATTTATTCTTGATATCTTTCTTGTTTTCTATTTCGAATATAAAGAATCACTAAGTCCTGCCAACACCACCTGTTTTTCCATTCCCATTGCTGCTACCTCTGTCTGGAAATCAACAGCTCGCTTATTGAAATAGCCCCTTTTGTAGCTTCAGTCTCTAATATTCCCAACTCTTAATTTAATTTCTACACTGTGGCCAAAGAAATCTTTCTAAAGCACAGTCAAATCATGGGAGTTTCTGGCTGGATGTTTCACTCCACTCGTCCCTACCCTCCTACCACATCACCGACACCCAAACCTGAACTCTGGAATCATTATGGAAGGAGAGGGAGGCATGCAGGTGCCAAAGAACTAGCACAAAATTTTAGTGGGAAAACTCTGGGGAGGGCATCCTGCTCAGCATGTGGAGGGAACATGAGCCAGAGGCAGACGGGGATCGAGAGCTTCACCAGGGGACAGGTTTGACTCCTGCTCTTTCCTCTTCCCTACTCCTTGCCTTGAGCCATTGGTGCCTTCCTGGCACAACTGTGAGACAGAAAAGTATGGGGGAATGTTGGCTTATCACTGCAGTTGAAGCCAAGAACAAGCAATGAGAGGTTGTATTCCCTAAATTTACATGTTGAAGCTCTAACATCCAGGACCTTAGATTGTGACTGTATTTGGAGATAGCATTATGAGAGAGATAATTACATTAAAATGAGGTCATTAGGGTAAGTCCTAATTCAATATGATTAGTGTCCTTATAAGAAGAGGAGATTAAGATGGACACGCACAGAGGAAAGACAGCCATCTACAAGCCAAGGAGAGAGCCTCAGAAGAAACAATTCTACTGACACCTTGATATCGAACTTAAAGTAAGAAAATGCATTTTTTCACCAGTTAAGCACCCAATTTATGACACTTTGTTATGGCTGCCCTAGCAAACTAATAAAGAGATATAAAGATTGAAGGAAAGAGATAAAGCTATCATTATTCAGGAGTGCTATGATCATCTACATAGAAAGCCAATCAAATCAGTAGATCTTTTAGAATGAATAAGGATTCATTCTAAAGAGTTGCCAAACACAAGGTCAACTATTAAAAACCAATAGCATGTCTACACAGCAGCAAATACCAACCATAAAGTATAATGGAAAATATGATGGCATTCACAATCGCTACAAAAGCTATATCTATCCAGCAATTAGTTTATCAAAAAATAAACAAATCTTCTATAGAAGAAAAATTTAAATTCAGTTAAAGGACACAAAAGGAAGTTTTGAGTAAATGGAAAGATATTCCATGTTCCTGATAAAATCAGTTCTCTTCAAATTAATTTCTAATTTTGGTACAATTACAATCAGAATTCCAAATAGGTATATTGAGAAAATTAACAAACTTATTCTGAAATGAATAAGTATGAAGGTCTGCGAATAGTTGAGTCAACTTTTAAAAAGAGGAGAGACTTGTCTCCTAGATAATAGAGTATATTACAAAGTCGTAGAAACAGGAGATCGTGTGGTTTGAGGGAAGAACAGGTCAATAGCCCAATGGAAGAGAATAGAGTACTCAGAGACGGATCACACGTATATAGGAACTTGACGTATGATAAACACAGCACTGTAGATCCATGGGAAAGTTTTCATTGACTTGTCGATGTCTTTGAAAAATGGTCGACTACAAATCAGAATAAAACTGTATCCCTACTTTACCCAGTATACAAAAGTAGATTCCAGATAGAAGACTTAAAGGTCATAGATTAAACAATAAAGCTGATTAAATAAATGTAGGGGAAGATTTTTTATGACCTAAGAGTGAGGAAGTCTTCCCAAACAAGACCCCCAAAACACAAAAGATGATATGAAAAATTAATGAATTTCATTTTTTAAATCAAGCTTATGGATTGCTCATCATTGGGGTTAGATAACCATAATTCAGTGAGAAGGTGGTCAGACTGCGACAGCAAACCCTGCTTTTCCTGCTTATAGGTAGAGGAAAGAGTGCACAATGGTTCTCAACTTGGGGTTATTTGCCCCCTACTTCAGGACATTTGGCAATATCTAGAGACATTTTTGGTTGTCACAACTAGGCAAGAGGCACTCCTGGCTTCTAGTGAGTAGAGGCCAGAGGTGCTGGTAAACATCTTCCAATGCACAGGACAGCTTCATAACAAAGAGTTATTTGGCAAAAATGTCAATAGTACTTAGATTGAGAAACCCTGCTACAGACAAATGTCATAAACAGATGCTACATCTAATACCAACATGTGACCAAACCCTGGGATATTCAAGAAGTCCTATAAAGTGTTAAGAAAAAGACAGGGAACCCATTAGAAAATTGGACAAAATGTACAAGCAAGTAATTCACAGAAGGAGAAATGGCTTTTAAGTATATGAATCGCTTCTCAAACTCAATAATTAGAGAGATGCAAGTTAACACAATAGTGAACTGTTACTTCACACTCACTAGACTGGCAAAAATGAGAAAGTTGGATAATAACAACTGTTTGCAGGGATGTGGGGAACCAGGGACCTTTGCACAATACTTGCGGAGGTATAGACTGGGTGGATTTCTCATTAGTGAGTAAATTTATTTTCTCACAGTTTTGGAGTCTGGAAGTCCAAGATCAAGGTATTGGCAGGTTTGGTTTTTCCTGAAGCCTTTCTCCTTGGCAGATAGATGCCTTCTTCCTGTGTCCTCACATTACCTTTCCTTTGTGTGGATGTCTCCCTGGTGTGTTTACCTCTTTTGAGAACACCAGTCTTAATGGATTAGGACCCCACTTTATCATCTTATTTGACAGTAATTACTTCCTTAAAGGCCCTATCTACAAGTAACATTGGAAGTTAATGATTCAACATATGAATTTGGGGGGCGGGGAGATGCAATTCAGACCATTAAAGGCCAATAAGTCTTGAAGAGGGCATGGATAGGCCTCTGGGATTCTTGTTATATTCTGTTTCCTGCTCTAGCTGTTGTTTACTCAGTTGTGTTTAGTTGGTGAAAATTCATAGACTGAACAGTTATGATTTGTATCCTTTTCTGTCAGTATGTTATCCTTCAAAGGAAGTTTTAAAAAAGGGTTGAATTTTAGCAACTGCTTTTATTGATAGATTATATGGATTTTCTACTTTGATCTTTTACTGTAGTATTGTATTAGTTTATGAGGGCTCCTATAACAAAGTACCACTGACTGGGTGGCTTAAACACCAGAAATTTATTTCTCAGTTTTAGAAGCTAGAATTCTGAGATCAGAATGCTAACATGGCTGGGTTCCGGTGAGAGCTTGCTGACAGCCGCCTACCTTCTAGCTATGTCCTCCAGGGGTAAAGAGAGAGTGAGCTCTCTGGGATCTTTTCTTATAAGGGCACTGATCCTGTTGGATCAAGGCTCCACTCTTGTGATCTCATTCAACCTTATTACTTCCCTGATATTTGGCCCTACTTCCATATATAGTCACATTGAGGTTAGGGCTAACGCCCTATAAGGGTGGTGGTGGGGCGGGGGGGGGGCACCATTCATAGGAGGTGGCATGAAAAAGAGAAGATGACAGTCCTGCAGGGGGTCCTGGCATCACAGTGAGCCTAGAACATCCACTGCCAAACGTTCACTGGGTATCAAGAGCCCTGTCTCCAGACCTGCCTTTGCCCCTGTTGGAGATGGATGGGACAAGTGTCTTCTTCTCTCCAGTCTCAGTTTCCTTGTGGATTCCATGTAAGTGGGGATGCTATTCTCCAAGATCACGGGGATGCTATCATGCTGTCACTGCAAGGGGTGAATGCCCCTGGGGCTCAGTCAAGAGTTGGGTATTTTTGGAACAGGCTCATTCAAGGCAAAAAGAAGAGAGGGGAGGTAACAGTAAGAGGCTTAAACTCTCCCATAAGAGTTAGGGGGCCTATCTCAGTTAGCCCTAAAGCAGCACAGGAAGAAGTTGCCTCCTCCAGGCTTTGTGCTTTAAGAGAAGAGGGTGGGGGGCTGCATTTCCCCACCCACCCAACTCCATCTCACTCAAAAATAAGAACTTGTGTAGTGTTTAACTTGAGATTAATTTCGAGAGACATCATCTTCCCCAAAAAGCTTTGGCCTTCAAAACAAGCTGACTCTCATATCATCATGTTTAAACAAGGGAAGGCTGTTTCTATGGTGTGACTCTATAAGTCAAGATGCCAGTCATTCTGCAGAGTCTGATTGGAGCCCACCATAGATAGTAGGCCCAGGCCAAGGAAGGACTCCTGGCAATGGGAGAGATGGAGTGGCAAGGGCTGAGGTTGGGGAAAGCATTAAGGGCAGGAGGAGCACAGAGCATTTAATTGAGCCTGGGGGTGAGGTGAGGTGTGGGAGAGCTCTTGGAGGCTTCTAGGAGGAGGCAATATCTGAGCTGGGAACTGGAAGAATTCTTCAAGTGAGGTATTGAAGGCAGCATTCTAAGCAAAAGCCCTGAAGTGAGAGAAAAGCTAACACATGTGAACCTGTGCCAGGTTTAGGGAGGAAGACAAAGGAGCTGGCAGAGCAGGAACACGAAGAACCTGGAAGGCCATGGTGAAGTGTGGGCTCTTTTCTGAAAGCAATAGGGGTCATCAAAGAATCTGAGTAAGAGAGTGACTTGGTTCAACTTGATTAGTTTGTTCCTTTGTATGTTTTGAGGAAGTGGCAACTGGACTTTGAGTGCTGAAAATATACTCATGGTGTTTGTCATCCACCTTTATGAGGGGCCCTACTTTTTCCCCCTTTGATTTGCTTTTTGTTGGGGCAATAGAGTTTTACTGTTCAGTTTCACCAAGCCTTCAAGGCACACATAAAATGTGGTTACAACAGTTGTTTTGTAGAATAGAATAAAGAGCAGAAATTATATATATTGTAAAGCTGTTATGACCTTGATACTTAAAGCCTACAGGGATGGCACCATAAAATAAAATGTAAGACAAGTATAAATAAGGCCATAGAATTTTAAAATCTTATGTAAAATATCAGCAATTTGAATTCAGCACATGTGTGAAATACCTTAGATCAAGTATTACCACAAGGATATCCCTCCAGATACCCCATTATAACATACCTGTTATGAGCTGAACTGTGTCCTGCTCAAATTCATATGTTGAAGTTCTAACTCCCAGTACCTCAGAATGAGACTGTATTTAGAGACAGGGTCTTTAAAGAGATAATCAAGTTAAAATGAGGTCATTAGGATGGGCTCTAATCCAACAGAACTGGTATCCTTATAATAAGAGGAAATTTGGACACAGAGAGGTACAGAGGGAAGAGGCTGTGAAGACACAGGAAAAAGATGGCCATCTATAAGCCAAAAAGAGAGGCCTCAGAAAAAAACAAAAAGAGAGGCCTCAGAAAAAATTAATGATACCTTGATCTCAGATCTCTAGTTTCCAGAATTATGAGAAAATAAATATCTAGCACTGCCTGTCAACTCCTGAACTTTTCTCCTTGGATCGCCTGCTGTCAGGGATGGGCATCCTCTCCTCTCCCATGGACCAGAAAACTCAGGCTCCCTCCTGACTTCCCTATTTACTTCCCCTCCCCAACAATGATTGCACTGCCTTGGAGTAAATTTCCAAGTCATTTTGGCCTTCTACTCCCTCCCTCCGGACCAGAGAAGAGTGGGTGTGAGTTACAGCCTTAGGGAGTGGTTAGCAAAAAGCACAGCTCCTCAGACCACAGGATTTGAATACCCAGCAGGAGTGGCCTCTGTGAGTCACAATCGATGAAACCACATGGCCCACACCTCTTGTGTTTTTCTTGGAATTGGGTGTGTGGGTGTGAGCGCCCTCTCACGAAGACCTGAAAGGAGGCGAACAGCTGACTTATACAGAGTGCTCTGGAGTTTACACAGCGCTTTCACACACCTCGACTCATGTCTACTTTACGACAATCCAGTGAAGCTGCAATGATTATTCCCAGTCAAGAGCTGAAGAGACTGAGCCTCTGAGAGTGGCTTGCCCAAAGTCATCACCAATAGGTGGTCAGACTGCGACAGCAAACCCTACTCTTCTTGCTCATAGGTAGAGGAAAGAGTGCACACTGGGCCCAGCTCACTGCCAGACCCTTGTCAGTTGTTACCTCGACACACAAAGGAAGTTGGGGCTTATCTAAGTGGGATGATTTGCTGAGGTGTCCAGCTGATGAGTGTGGCTTACCTCCCTGGCACAGACAGACAGCCGTGGTGTGACAGGAGGACACATCTTTGATGTCATTGGAGGCAGGATGTGTGTCTTATAGGACCAGAGCAGTGAGAGTGCTCAGGTTCAGTTTCCCCAGCTGCCTCTTGCTAGATCAAGTGTTATCTGAGGACAGTTACTTAATACCTTGAAGCATCAAGTTCCTTAGTAATAAAATGAGGATAATGGCAGTGTTTGGCTCCTCCGGGTGACATGAGGGCTAATGACATGTGCCTGCCCAAGTGTACCTGGGCCAGAGCAGATTCTAATGAATGCTAGCTATTATTATTTTCCCTGTGTTTTCAATCCCAAGCTCTAGGCTGAGTGATGGGCAGAGTCCAAACTTGGTAAATGCATTTTAGTTGGAATGAAGTTTGAAAGGGTTTAAAAATTAGGCCGGTGGATGTTCAGGTCAAAATTGCAGAGAATTCAGTTGGCATGGAGATAAGGAAGAGAGCCCTCACATTAGCTTTTGCTAAGTTATTCTGCAATTATGAACAACATCAACATCTTAGAGGCTTACAACAATAAAAGTTTGTTTTGCTCACTTTGTAGGTCCTTGTGGGTCAGGTGTGGCTCTTCTCCATGTGCTTTCTTCATTCTGGGGTCCAGGCAGAGGAAAGAGGAAGGGGATGGATCCCAAAACTCCCACCCCCATGTTGCATATGGCATTACCACTCACATCTTGAGGCTACAGCAATCACATGGACAAGCCTGATGGGATAGGAGTGGGGACCATCCTCCCCCAAGGATGCCCTGCAGGTCACAAAGCAATAAGTGGGGATGAATAATCTTCTTCCAGGGAGGCCAGCCAATAATTGGGAATGATAATACACTGAGCTCTCTCTTGTCTGGGAGCTTTAGTTATTTTGGAGGCATAGTCTGATGCATTCCTTCAGCTCGCTTATTTTGATTCTCCAACCACAAGCTGGAACCATCACCCAGGGATATTTGGGGGCTGTCAATCAAGAATAGGTACTAGGTGTGATCTGTGAGGGTCTCTTGCTCTGCAGATTTGGTTTGCAGACTGCAACCTTTGAAACTCCCATCATGGCAGTGTTATTTATGGTAATGGGAAACTGAGAACACCTAAATATCCAGCAATAGGGGAATGGCAAATGAACAGTGGTTTGTTCGTGCAGTGGGATTCTATACCACCATTAAAATAAACTACAGTTAAACATTAAATTAAACATAGCAGTTATTGGAAAAAGCAGATATAGAATGATACTGATATAAAAACATGGAGTTTTGGAAACAGAAAATTTCTCAAAACGTTAAACATACAGTTATCATTGACCTAGCAATTCTACCTCTAGTATATACCCAAGTGAAGTGAAAACATCTGTTCACACAAAAACTTACCTATGGATATTCATATCAGCATTTTTATGATAGCCAAAAAGGGGAAACAACCTAAATGTCCATCAACAGATGAATGAATAAACAAATGTAATATATCCATAAAATGGAATACTTTTTAGCCATAAAAAAGAATGGAGTACTGATACAGGGTACAACATGGATAAACCTTGAAAACATCAAGCTAAATGGAAGAATCCAGACACAAAAAAAATACATATATTGTAGGACTGCATATATAAGAAAAGTCCAGAACAAACCAATCTGTAGAGGTATGAATAAGTTTAGTGGTTGCTAGGGCCTGGAGAGAGGAGGGCGTAACTGCTGAAAGGGGCAGGATTTCCTTTTGGGGGGATGAAAATGTTCTGGAACTGGTTAGAGGTAATGGTTGCATACCATCGTGAATGTACTGGCACTGAATCTTATACTTTAAAGGGTTAAAATGATAAATTTTATTGTGTGTTTTATCACAATAAAAATCATGCAGAAAACATATTTAGTGTATATAAAAACTTGTGCAGAACTGCACGTACCAACATCATAGTGGTTATCTTGGGGAAGGAGGGAGTAGTGAAGGAGTTTTAATTGTATATCTGTAACATTCTATTGCCTTAAAATGTCCAAAGTATATAATGGCAAAATGTCAACATTTATTAAATCTGGGTTAGTGTGTAAATATTTATTGTATGGTCCTCTGCATTTTTCTGAATGTTTGAAATATATCACAATTCAAAGAAAAGAAAAAAGCCCAGCAGCTTTGAAAACTGTTACTGGGCAGAAAAGTGTGAGTGTGTCTTCTACCCCATTGCACTCTGGGAGAAGGCGACTTTAGGGAACAGGGAACATTAGATTTCATTGTATTTTTGCTTGGCTGCATCCCATTATTTTAGATTCTATTGAAATTAATGATGCAGGGACTTTATTTTTTTTTCCACCTAAACCTGATACTTGGACTCTGATCAATGAATTCCATCTTCCAGAGAGGCACAGTGATGGGCTGGGGGTTTTTATCTCAGATAATTGCTTTTATCCTTTTGTTTGGCAGAAGACAGAATTTTCCTTTCAGGCCCAAACTATTCACAGAGAGGGCAGTAAACTTGTTTTCTCAGTTTGCGAGTTTTTAAATGAGTAATTTCATCATCATTATAAGCAACTCTCCAATCTATAGAACCTCTCAGAGATGATGAAGTGCAAGAGGGAAGGAGCTTGAGTGCTAATTTTAGATGTTACCGATTATGTCGCTGAGCAAACAAATTCTGAGAACATCACCGGGGATGAGGCAGCAAACAGTCAGGGTTTATTTTTCCTCAATAATATTTAATACCTCTCTGGGTCCTCTTCTTTTTCTCTATAAAAAAAGTTCAGAAGCACCTCTGCAATAAAGTTAACACTAATTTAAATGACATTTAGCTAAGCTCATATATCCAGCAACAAGCATTAAAGCCACTGGGGTGGCCGTTGTTGAAACCTTTCCTGAAGGTCCCTTCCAGGGCATGTTGTCCAGCAAACGCATTTTGCAGATGAGAAAGCTGAGGCCCAGTTTGGCAACAAGCCTTGCCAAAGTCTGTTTTTCTATTCAGAGGTCAAATTCTATGTGGTCTACTCACATATCTATATCACTCACTAATCTAGACTTCAAATGTTCATTGCATATTTCCAAAAAAAAAGCAAACTTCCCCCGAGGACATAGATTTCCCCAGTAAGAAGAGTTTTCTTTCTATGGAACAACTGTGCTATGAAAAGAATCCTGCATGTTGGAGTCAGAAAACCTGGCCCAAATCTCTTTGGACCTGAGAACCTGTGTGACTTTGGGCCAGTCACTCTTCTTGTATGAATATCAGTTTTCTTCCCTAAAAGTTGGGCTAAGGATCCCCACATCCAAGGGTTGCTGTGACTCAGCAGATGGTCCCTTTGTTTGAGAAGCTTGAAGTCAAAGAAGGAGGCCCAGTTAGTAGGGACTGGGCATCAACATGACTTCAGATGGCAACCTAGAATCAGCCTTTACACACTGGTTCATTAACGACAAAAGCTGGCTTCTCTGGGGCCCTGACTGTATGCTACACACTGTTTTTTTAATCACAGTTTGTAGATTTTCTTCTTTTAATCCTCATCCTGTGGGGAAAATAAGGCACAGATAGGCTAAGCAACTTGCGCTACCTTTGTCAAAAAAAAAAAAAAAATTTTTTTTAGTTCCATTGGTCTATATGCCTTCTTTATATAAATGAATGAAATCCCATGTTCATGCATTGGAAGTGTCAACATTGCTAAACCGCCTATACTGCCCAAAACAATATATAGGTTCAATGCTATCCCATCAAAATGCCAATGGCCTTTTTTTTTTAAAATAGCAAAACTAATCCAAAAATTCATGTGGGACCAAAAAGACTCTGAATAGCCAAAGCAATCTTGAAAAAGAAGAGCAAAGCTGTAGGCATCACATTTCCCGATTTAAAAATATATCACAAAGCTACAGTAATTAAAACAGTATGGTACTGGCACATGCTCTTTTGTGGGAAATCATCCTACTAACAGCTAGGGATTAAACAAACAGATTATCGCTGCCAAGGAAGAAACCTTCGGGGCTTAGCTGACATCATCTAGGAACTACTTTCTGCTGCATCTTTTCCCATCATTTCTTCATAACAAGAAATGAAGATACTCCAAAGATTCTTATCATTGAGACAAGAAGATTCTGGGGCCAGGGGGATGGTGATGAAAAAGGCAGTGGTTTTGATGGCTCTGTTTTCTCTTTTCCACTTTGTCCTGCTCTCCATGTCCCTGTACTCACTTTTTCTTTCAACGACATGCTTACATCCTCATGGACTGAAACTTCCACGGCCCTGGTCACCTTCCAGTCTTCTTTAGCATATATTTTACAGGTTGGCTCTCTATTTTCCTTTTCCCTAAGTTCTTCAGTATCACCACATAATGAAGGCCTGTCTACCTAAAAGTCTTCATTGCATTCTTGTCAATAGTTCAGGTCTTCATTCTTTGTCTGCAATGCTCTGTAAACCAGAAGTTCTTCAGCCAAGAAAGTTCTTTTTCCAAACCTCACTAGAACTGATATGAGGCTTTTTGCGTTCTTTTATTCCACTTAGAATGACTAAGTTTCTGTTTTGCTGCAGATATTAATGTTTCAGGGTGGGATGCTGCCCCAGACTCTGCTGGGCTCAATACACAATAGAATAAAAGCAATGTATAGTTTTTCTAGAATTGGAAACATTTTGATTTCCAAAATACATGAGGCCCTAAGTGTTTTGGATAAGGGATTGTGCACCTGTATAATATATCACACAGGCTACTTGGCTGCTCTCTTGTTGCTGTGTGTTTAAATGTTTTTAACTCTACACTAACAGGCAAAGTATCACTCCTCACCAACCCCTCCTCCCTTTGGGATTACTTCCTTGGGAATATTCCCCAGAGTGGAATTATTTTATCAGAGGGCAGGAGCAGTTTCATAGCTCTTATGGCTGGTTCCAGGTTGGGCCCCCTAAATTGTTGGATTTGTGACCTTTTCCCACACATGGTCACCCTCTCCACAATCCAGGTAGGGGGACTTGTATGAAGATACCATTTTGCTTGGCTGAGACTGTGAAGGTGAGCAAGCAACAGGACTCTGTACAAATAAACAGGTACTCTGGCTTCTTGAATTTCCTGGTACGATATGGTCCCCTCAATTCTGTTGGCTGGCTGAGGCCAAGCTGTTAGCTGCCTCTGTAAGGGGCAAAGGTGAGAGTATAGGAATGGAGATCTTTATTGCTTCATAGGACTTACAGCATGACAGGGGCCTTCTACAACGTGGTTCTCAAGAAGAAAAGGAGAAAGATTCATCCATCCATCTATTCATCCATCTATCTATGCATCCATCCATCATCCATCCTTCATGAGATATTTATTGAGGATCTAGCCCTTATCTAGGAACTGGGGATAAAGCAGCAAGCAAGACAGACAAGGTTTTTGGTTTCATGGAGATCACAGTATGGGGGAGGGGGGAGCAGGAAATGGGCAATAAACAACAAATCAATAAACAAGATGATATCAGATAGATGGAAGTATTATGATAAAAATAAAACTAGGTAATAGGATTGGGGAAAGTTGCCAGTTTAGACAGAATGATCAGGATGATGATGTTAGATTTGAGGCCTGAATGGCAAGAAGGAAGCTATCATGCAAAGAACATGACAAACAGAGAATCATGGACCCCGACAATGGGTTAATGGTTACCAGAGGGAAGGCGGGGAGGGAGAAAGTAGATGGGGGTAAGGGGGGTCAAATATATGGTGACAGAAGGAAATTTAACTTTGGGTGGTGAACACACAATGCAATAGACATATAACATATTACCGAATTGTATACTTGAAACCTATATGATTTTATTAACCAATGTCACTCCAATAATTTTAATTAAACAAACAAAAAGATCTTGGGGGACAAGCCTCTAGCAGAAGGAACAGCAACTATAAAGGCCTTGAGGTGAGAAGGAGCTGGTGTTTTGCACAATGGGGGCTGTTAGTTATTGGCAAGGGGAAATAGAGCAAATGTACAGAATGGAGGCCGTGAGGATGTCAAAGTAGAATTCAAATGAAGAAAAGAAAGAATAACAGATAAACATGCAAGAGGATTCTTATACTTCTTTGGGACTCTGGACAAAATACTCTTTCTCTCTGGACTACAGATTCCTCCTAGGCAGTAGGTGGATTGCCTGGATGGTCCCTAAAAAGTACTGCTCTGATGTTCTATCTTTTCCAGCCTGTCAACATTCTCCTCTGTGATCATGTTTGGTTTAATACTGAGTTGTCCAAAATAGTAGCCACTAGCCACATGTGACCATTAAAATTAGTATTGATTAAAACTTATTAAAATAAAAAAATTTATTCCCTCGTTTGCACTAGCCACATTTTAAGTGCTTGATAGCTACATATGGTTAGAGGCTACCTTTTAGGACAGTGCAGATAGAAACATTCCCATCATTATGAAAAGTCCTCTTGGACAATACTGACCTAATTTGAAATATAATCAGGCCTATTATTTTGCAAGGAGCCCTTGGTGACTGTTACAGGTTGAACTGTGTACTGCCTCCAAATATATATGTTGAAGTCCTGACTCTCACTGCCTCAGAATGTGACTGTATTTGGAGATATCATCTTTAAAAAGATAATTAAGGTTAAATTAAATCACTGGAGTGGACCCTAATCCAATTTGACTAGTGTCCTTATAAGAAGAGGAGATGGGACACCGGTACACATAGAGGGAAGACCATGTGCAGACACATGGGGAAGAACAGCCGTCTACAAGCCAAGGAAAGAGGCCTTTAGAACTCAGCCAACACCTTGTATCTGGACTTCTAGTTTCCAGAATTGTGAGAAAATAAATTTATGTTGTTTAAGCCACCCAGCCCGTGGTACTTTTTTGTTTTGTTTTGTTTTAATGGAAGCTTGAGCAAATTAATTTGGTGACTTTTCTTTGATCTGCATACAACACAGAAGAGAACACTGAACTCTTTGGGAATTCAATTCTGTGCAGTCTTGGCCTGTGGAAACGAACTAGTCTTGATAGGCTTGGCATGAGTGTTAACTCGAATGTTCCCGTGAGTATTGACACGTCCTCCCCGCAGTGCGATTTACCATCTCCACCTTCTGTCACTTGACTTTCAAGGCACGAATGTACCCTTGTGGAGTGCCTTCTTCTTGTGATTAAGTTTATAGCCTTAATCTTAGGTCCTTAGTGGACCTATTTTTAAATTAGTAACTGAGTTGTACAATCTACTCACAGAGTAGACATAAGAAAAAAAATCTTCAAGATATTAACAGCACAGGATCAGGAGCAAGGAAGTCAGAGTTCTTGTCCAACATTGAGTAGTGTGGGTTTTAAAGGTATTGTATGTAATATTACTATAAGTAATATTGTACATGTGCATGTGTGAATGTATAAGTATAGTTATAGACCCAGTAAATTGTTAAGAATCATATTCGAATGGGTGAACCCACCACCCAGCAGGGAACTTTTTCAGTACTTTGAATTGATCCATGTGCTGCTCTCTAATCCTATTCCTCCACCTCTCACCCAGCTGTAATCACCACCCTGAGATTTTAAAAAATAATCTTCGTTTTTAAAAAATATGGCTGCAGTACTTCTCTACGTACCCCTAAACGTGATCCACGTTAGGGTTGCTTGTCTTTGAATTTTATAAAAGTGTTATCATGTAGTGTTCTATAAATTGTTTTTTTTTTTCATTCAATGTTATGCTTCTAGTGTTCATTCATGTCACCTATAGTATAATTTTATTTTTTCCTGCTACGTAGTATTCCATTGTATAAATGCTCCATAATTTATTCCTTCCCTGTTGGTGCTGGTAGACATTTAAATTCTTTACGGTTTTTTTTTCTTGTGTTACAAATAATGTTGTTTTGAACATTGTTGTGCAAGAGTTTGTCTTGGATATGCACCTATGATACTTTTATAATTAAAAAATTTAAAGTGTGTAGAAATGTAAAATGTTTGAAAATAATTCTACACTATTTGTTTAAAATTAACCAAGTAGATTTTGTTTGTTTGTTTGTTTGAAACAATCTAGAAATCTTAACTATAGCACTCTGGTTTTAGAACACCCCAGAAGGCCAATATTTTATTATATTATTAGCATTTCCTATAATTATCACATTTACTAACATAAATAAGGTAGTTCAGTAACTCAGTAGCTTACATCATTGAAGTGTCTTTAAAAATTCTTATCTGAGATACTTAAATCTTTTATTTTTGTCTATGCCCTGGTTTCCTGAATAGATGTTAAGTAATATGAGCATATATAATATATAATGAAGATATATCACTTCCGTTTATGAAGAAGGAAACTGAGAGTCAGCAAAATTAAGCAATTTGCCGTAAATCACAACAGGCATCTGTCAAAGCCCATGCATATCTCACTACATGATGCTGCGGTCACAGTGTTTGTTCCCTTCTCCCTTGATATCCACTGTCATCACCTCCTAAAGTTAGCATAGGAGGAAAGTAAGGCTCTGCATTTGGTAGGCTAATTGTCCACTAATTGCTACCATTTCTTGAATGCCTGCTATGTGTCTGCCAGACACTGCTAGATAACTCATAGATGGGTCTGAATGAATTCTCATAACAACAGTGCAATGTTGATATTATCATTCACGTTTTCCAAGGTGAGGACAATAAGTCATAGAGTGAATAAATATCCAAGGTCAAACAGGTGGCAGAGATGGCAGAATTAGGTCTCAAATACAAGTCTTACTTCAAGGCCTTTTTCTAAAAATATCCCACTGCTTTCAGAAGGAGGATCACACCAATGTACTCCCAGCGTGGTGTCACTTCCTATCTGACTCCGATGACGCATGTGCACCTATGTTGCTAGAGGGAAGCAGAATGATTTCACAAATGCTTAGAATGAGCGTGAAGATTCAATTTAGAGGTGTTTTGGGGAGGACACAGGGCTCAAATCACAACAGACTCTTTTGCAATTTTGACTTTTAATCCTTGACAGACATCCCACTCCCTGTTGGGATTTAGTTAGGGAGTAGTAAAGAAGTTGGTCTGCAGCCGAGCTGGTAACCTTCAGAGTGGGGCTAGATTTAAGAGTATGGACCCTGAAGTCAGGTGGACTTGGCTTCAAACACTGACTCTTCCACTTATGAGCTGTTTTGATCTTGGGTGACCTACTAAACCTCTCTGAACCTCAGTTTTTCCATCTGTAAAATGAGAATAATTAATAGTGCTTTTTTCACAGAATTCTGGCTGCAATTGAGTTAATATATGCAAACCTTTTAGAATGTTACTACTGTAAACTCTCAATATTAGATATTGTTATTGTTGAGTAATAATGATGATGATGATATAATAATAATAATAATAATAATAATAATAATAATAAACAACTATTGAATCTGGCTAAGCTTCTGAGTTTTGTCAGGAAATGAGAAGAATACCCAGGTTACTCCATCACGGATGATTAAAATTCTACACATTAGTGATGTTTGTGATCCCCAAATGAAGTCCACTCAGTAACCCTGTAAGACCAAAAGGACCTGCTAGATGGCCCCCTGCTACCTGTGAGCTGGGGTGAGGGGAGGGAAGTGACTCTTTCAGGATCCTACCTGTTCTTTCTGAGGATAGAACCCAGGTGGTTTATTTGAGAGCTACCCTGAAGTCTTTCCTGTGCCTTCTCAGCTTTCAAAGGGATTTAGCGACTAAAACAAGGATTTCTAAGAAGTCTTTTGAAAATGACATTTCCCCTCCATTGCAAAGACCCAACATGACCCATTTCTTTTGGCGTTTATTAAGATGGCTAATTGGGCACCATTAGAATGTGGGGTCTTATGCAAGTCATGTAGCTTAGCAGCTGTGTTGATGTGCTTTTATTTCTTCTGGACTGTTCTATCTTCATAGATACCACCTGTGGAAGAGATTGGTGTCTGAAATAAAGGGTTTCTCTAGTTCTTGGAGAAATCAGGCATTCCATTTTTTAAAAATTTCTCTTAGAATTACCCAGTCATGCTTGAGGATGTTTTCTTTCTAAGTTTCCATGAAGTTGCCACAGTTATATCTCTGTTAATATCAAAATCAAAACATTAACATGGTAGGTTTTAAAGAGAAATAACATAACTTTTTGACAATATAACTAACTGGGTGAGGAAGTTACCCAATCTTGGGCAGAATTAACTAAAGTGTTACTTGTTGACAGCATGACTGAGCTGTGCCAAGGATTTAGAGATATGTGGACACGGACTACATGTAATGGGGACTTCTGTGTCTCATGTCAGAGAGAATGATCTCAGCCCTGGATAGACATTAGGGACTGAGGTCTGGCCCTGGCTCTGACATTTGTTCTTGGTATGACCTCAGGCAAGTCACTCTCTCTCTTGGCTTTTTGTTGTTATTCCATCTATAAATGAGGATGTTAGACTAAATGATCTCAAAATCCCTTTCACTTCTGGAGTTGCAGGGCTCTGTGAGTTCTGTTTTTGTAGCTTTGTAGCCCATTTGAAAACCACACCTTTTCCACTTTAATCCACAAGAGGGCGATAAGACCCACATTTTGGCCGTTTCCTCCTACAGCCCCAGGAGACCTAAGTGCTACACAAGTGCCCTGAAAAAGGAAAAAGGAAGACATGACCCAGTCTCTGACTTCCACAGGAGGCAGATGAAGAAAGACACTATTTAAGTTGTCCCTTAGGTCTAGAGTTGACAAGGGGTTTTCAGGTCTATTGTCTTTTTGCATCAGTTCCTGGGCCAAATAGGCCAAATACTGTCTTCCCATTTTATGGGTCAGGGAACTAGGATCCAGGGCATTGAAAGGACTTGCTTCTGGGTGCGTGGGTTTCCAGTGGCGGACTCAAGACCTTATCTCCTCATCCCCACTCATTCCTCTGGCCATTTTCCACTGGAATTTGATAGGCTGCCTCTTTTACTAGGGGCTTCTGTTGAGCTGAGAAGACAAGTTGATTGGGGCAAAATTCAAATCCATATTAAATAGAGTTGAGGGTGGAAACTGACCTGCCTAAGTGTACAAAAATTTCTTTCCAATGAGCTTTTTTTTTTTTTTTTTAGGATTTAGACTAAATGATCAGTAAAATGTGGTGATGGATGAGAGCTATAATGGTCCAGGTTCTAAGTTACAGATGGCAATCTGCTCTGGTTCATTTAAGTAGCAAAGGAATTTTTGAAAGGGTATTAGGAAATTCTCAGAATCTCCAAGAGGGTCAGAGAGCGAGAATCTAAAATTTTGTGTCTAGAAACTGTGACTGGTCCCACTCTGGGTGCTTTTCTAGGAAAAAACCACTGCTACAGCCACTTGGCACCTATGATGTTAGAGACTGGGCACCACCACTGAATTACTATTGACTGAGCCCCTTCTATGTGCTGGACATATATACCTTATCTCAATTGATCCTTCAGGATCGGTATCATTATCCTTCATTTACCGACACTTGTTCAATTAAGCTCAGGCCTCTCTGACTTCAAAGCCTGGGCTCCAGCAGAACAAGAGAGTGTGGTTGCTGGGTTGGAGCTAGCATCTACCCGCAGTCCTCAGAGGGCAATTTCAGGAGATGAGGGGCTTTTCATGGTGTTTCTTATTGCCTTTGTAATGTTTTTATTTTCCGGTAATGTGGAAAGAGAGGAAAAAAAGGAATGTTAAATTTTTATTTCTATCTATTTTGACTCCGTTGTCTCTGGTCCTTTGGACAAGTAGAAATAGCCACAAAGGGAGAGACTATTTCCCACTGCCTCTATGAGCATTTCTTGGATCTGGCTCTCTTCAAATAAAAACTTGTTGGACTTGGAAAAGACCATGACATAGACCCATTTGATCCTGTTAGTTTATTAACTGGGAAACTGAGGCCTGGAGCAGGAAATTAACTGCTCAAAGTCATATAGTAAGACAGTGGCTTTCATACATGTAACAATTATTTAATGAATTCCTACTATGTGCAAGGCACTGCAGTGTAAGACAGACAACGTCCCTGTTGCCATGGAGCTTTATGTAAACAGAGACTCCACAAGTAGGTAGTCTCGGCTCTAGTTCTCTAATCTTAGCTTAATCTGGAAGAAAAACACTATTATCTCTTTTTCTTAATTTTTAAAAATAATAAAAATAAAGACTACCCAATGGCAGATAAATAGGAAAAATGTGTAACTTTACGAGTTATCAAAATGTACAAATAAACCTCCTTTTTTCTTTCTATCAAATTGCAATATTTGAGAAATAAGGCTACCCAATGATGGTGAAGCTGTGTGGAATTTTAAAGTCTCATCCACTATTGAGGGGAGTGTAAATTAACTTTTATGAAGGAAAAAAATTTGCAATATGCATCAAAACATTATTGACTCAGAATTAACTTCTTAGACTATCTCCTAGAAAAGTAACTATGAATGTGTCTGAAAATACATCGAATAAGAATCACAGTATGGCTTTAATAAACAGAAAAATCTGGAAAGAAACTAAATGTTCAACAACTGATTGTTTATATGAAACATGCTATAGCTGCCCTACCAGTTAGGATTAGATCTGGCTGTGTATAACAGAAAACCCCACATAACAGTGACCTAAACATGTATGGATTTATTTTTCTCTGCCTAAAAGAAACTTGGAAGTAGGCAGTTTGGGGTTGGTACAGAGGAGTGATAAAGTCACCTAACACTCAGGTTCCTTCTGTCCTCGATTACTGCCATTCTTAGTGCGTGGTCAAAAGTGGCTGCTGGAGCTCTGCCATTGTGTTCACACCCTATGTGGACGAGAGGAATGGCAAAAGTGAGAAAGAACTTAGCTATAAGTATCTGCAAAGGGACTTGGAAGGGTGGATTTTCAACTGGGCACATTGCCTACAGTTCTGAGAAAAAAGAAAGAGAGAATGGGTATACGATAGGCCTATCATCATCAAACATTTCTTCTCACATATCCCTTAAAAGAACTTTGAAAAATTATCAACCGCCTTATACATTTTTATGTTATCCCTGAAAATATTTATATCCCAGATGTAGATGGATGTGAAAGATCCAAGAAGTTGTTCTGGCCCATTGTAAATATTGACATAAAAGATGAAACTATTGTATCATCTTTTAAAATACATTTAATGGTAAATTAGTATAAAAAATAAAATACCTCCAATATAATGTGAATGTGGTTGTGATAATGAAAGTACCATCTAAAACATAAACAAAAAAGCACGTAAACAGCTGGAAATTTTCTGTCACTCCATTTTTCTCATTCTGCTTCCTCTACAGATTTTTTCTCATATATATTTTTCTGCTCGAGCTTTTTTATTTGTCAATTTATTATACCTCTCAGTCAATAATACATATAGAACTGGAAATTTTAATTTCATGTGGCTATAAGACTCTAAAAATTTTTCTTTAAATCATCATTATACTTATTGATCTATACAATTGACAAAAAATAATATCTGAAACATAAAATGTATCTCTTAATGAGAGGAATGAGGCTTTTAAAAAACTAATTTATGTGTCCATGGTTGAATATTAGTGCCAGGAAGGGTAGGCATAACCATTATATATCTGATTATATTTTTATAGATCCAAGCATCGAAAACCCTTGTTCTATAAATAAATAAATGAAAATAAAAGGAATTATTTTAGAGCAATGTCACTCAATTCCCTGCACTCTTTTGAGGTTCAGTTTAAACATCCCACAGTTGTCTACCATCAAACATTAATATAAATTATTTATCATTGTATATATGTACTACATCTTCTTTATCCAATCATCTATTGAAGGGCACGTACTTTGGTTATTTCCATGTCTTGGCCACCGTGATTAATGCTGCAATGAACATCAGGGTGCAATATACATATGATGTATTATGGAATTGTACACTTGAAACCTATATAATTGGTTTCCTCAATTTCACAATTCTACAATGTATTATGGATATCTTTCCAGGTCAATATAGATGATTCTGTCTTATTTTAAAAAATAACTATTTGGTATTCTTTCTCTCTGCACACATATGTAATGATTTTTACATTGATGGAACATTTAATGGTAAATTAGTATAATTTCATTAGATAACTTCAAATTTTCTACTATTACAGTATTGTAAAAAATGTATATACCTTTATGAATTCTTGAGTGTTTAGCAGTAGCTAATATTTTCTAAAGTATGTACTGGGAGCTTTTACATGTGTTAAATCATATAACCCCCAAACAAATTTATGAGATAACTGCTACTACCATTCTCACTTTACAGACAAGAGAGACTAAGATGGGCTGGATAACTTGTTCAATATCACACACTTGGTGAGGGGCAGAGTCTGGATTTGAGTTTCAGATATGTCTGAATTCAGAACACAAGAGGCTAAATATTATGCAATTCTTGTATATAAAAGGAATTTGAGGGGAAAAGGTATGCATATCTTAACACTCTCAATATATATCCAACTGCCTTTCTAAAAGCTTGACATGGTTTTTCCCTCTATAATTCTGCTATCTAGAAAAAATAAAAATTCTTGCTTTTGGTAAGTGTCAGATAGTTAATCCACTAATAAAGATATTTCCTAAAGGAACATATATTTCTTTTCTTTGTGATTCAGGTCCCTCCCATTTTGACCCTATAGTAGACAGTAGTGCTGCTTATCAAATATTTTCAGATCTTTACCTCCTGGGGAAATGGTAGAATTGTACTTCCTCCAACTTTGAGGTTAAGTGTGGTTATATTACTTTTTTTGACCCACACTGGAATGTAGTTTGAGTCAGAATAGTCTGCTTTTGTTAAGCCACTGAGATTTTGATTCTGTTTGTTAACTGAATGTAACCAAACTTGTTCTATTTTAGTTCAATCTACACTTTCAATTTTCTCTCCTGTGATCCTCCAGTTAGAACCTTTGCTCCATTAAGATTCCTTAAAAATAATTTATATCTTCCTTTCTCTAACCCTTTACATTGCCACCCTTCTTTCTGTCTTTTAAAATCTTCCTTATTTGCAGTAGTCAAAATTATACCTCCTCTAGGCCACTTATAGGCAAAATGTGTGTGGTAGTGGCTTTGGAATAAGGTAAACCTAAATTCAAATCTGTTCTCTGGCACTAACCAGTTGGTTGAATTTGTGTGAGTAATTCGATGTCTTTGGAGCCTGTCATATTCATTAATGTTAGCTACAGTAATAGATCAACTTCTAAATGTTGGTGGCTTATCACAATAGAATTTTATTTCTCACTCACTTAAAGTCCAGTGAGGGAGCACTCTGCTCCATACAATGATTCAAGGAATCAGACCAAAGAGTCTCTGTCATCTTCAACACATGACTTCCCAGATTTTCATGGGTTTGGAATAGGGAAGATAGAAAATGAAGGATCACACAGAGCTTTTATGGGCCAGGTTTGGAAATGGCACATGAAACTTCTTTTGGTCAAGACTCATACCCATAGCCATACCTGCAAGGGAGTTTGAGAAATGTAGTCTACATGTATGAACAGGAAAAAAAGAAATGAATTTATTCAAGGTTTTCCAGTCTTTGCCACATTGAGTTTTTTCTCCCGTTGTATATAAAACATGGAAATTAATGTTCATCTCATGGCTTACTATGAGGATTGAATGAGGTACCATATGGAAAGTATTAATATAGCACTGGCATATATTAGGCTCTCAAAAATGTTTAGTGTTCCCATCTTTTGAATTTATGACTTTAATTTGGGTCTTATACATAAAACTGCCCTGGCTTATAATGAGCCTTCTTTATCACCGAGCTTCTCATTATGTCAGGCATGACTGGCGTAGAGTAGGTGTTTGATGCAAATCTGGTGGTTGATCATTTGCATTTGTTGAGAGCGGGAGAAGGTTGAGGCCTGCATACTCCAAAAGTTCAGAAGTTACAGACGTCAGATAGCATGGGTTGCTTTAGGCCCAGCTCTGAACAGAGAGAAGTGGTTCAATAATTGTGGTGGCATGTTACTTCCTTTTTGTATGATTGTTTAAAGAAACGAGGGGAGTGGACATTGCTCTGACACCAAGACCACAGTGGCCAAAGAACTGTGGATATGCAAGGTGAGGCTAAGGAGTAGGTGGGGACACTTCTTCCACAAGAGGAAATGCTACCTTTTGCCTCCCTACGCACAGGGGCCATTTTAACCATGGGTGAAGGGCTGGTAAATTGTGTGGTGGAGATACAGGAAGTCCAGGCCCCAACTCAGTCTGGTGGGGAATTTGAGATGGACAGAGATGACTGCAGGTGATAGCTCTTGGAGTTTCTTCCTTTGTTCCCCTAAAAAGGAAGTATGAGTTTTCAGGATTATATTAATGATAATCAGCCCCAAGTTCTTGGGAACTTGGCCTGTTGGGGTTCCCTTGCCCCTGGGGGCCCTTATAGTCAAGAGGAGTTCTGTCCCATTTCTTCTTGACTTTATGACCTTTCACCTTACAGACTAGAAGTGTCTCCATTCACGAGATGAGTGTTATTTATCTTACAGAGTTGTTGCAAGTGGTATATAAATAACACATGATATTAAATACATCACTTTCCCATCCCCCCCGAGCCAAGCCTGTTTTCCCTCTAGGGTCATCTAGCTTTGAGAGTAGCATTCACATGTACTCAGTTGCTTAAGCCAGAAAACTGGACATCCTACTTGCACTTCCTTCTCTCTCAACCACCACATTCTATCAATTGTCAAGGGCTGCTGAATATATCTTCTTGATATCTCTGGTCTTCGTTTACCTCTCTGACAATACTTTAGTTCAGGCTGCTGACGCCTCTTCCCTGGATGATACCAGCAGCCTCCCAATAGATTTTCCTGACTCCAATTTTGCCCCTGACCATTTCTTTCTCCTGAATGCAGCCAGAATAATCTTTCCAAATTGGAAATCATAAAAGTTCTCTTGTTTCAAGGCTATTCATGGTTACCCAGGATCCTCTAGAGAAAGTTGAAAATCATTAACACAGCCTACAATGTATCTCATTCCTGGCTCCACCCCACCCTCCTTCACTCTTATTTCAATTCGTGCCCCTCGATCTCCCCTCTAACCCCCAGTGCTTTTCTCAGTCAGATCGAATCCCCTTCAACTTCCCAAACACACCAGCTTGGCTTGTACCTCCAGGTCTCTGCCTGGGCTCTTTCTTCTACTTAAAATTCTCTTCATCAGGTTAACACTCAGCTTGGGAGGAGTCGTCAGTTGTCCCTTCTTCCGGGAAACTTGCCTGTGATGCTCCTTTTACTCCTTCCTTTCCTGTAATCATCTGGCTCCTTGTTATATCCAGCACTAGACATAAGTTCCTTGAGGTAATGGCTAATCAGGTATCTAGGGCACATAACTGATAATTGTTAAAATGAACCAAAGTGAACTTAACAACATATAGTCTCTTTTCTGAAAGAGTCCCTGGTTACGACAAAGACTGGCATTAACTACCACACACTAACACTATGCAACATTCTTGTTTTCTCTCTCAGAATGAAACAGATTGTCTAAAATAGCATATTTTCGTGTCACTGGAGGTTACCAGGTGTTATTGGGTTTATCATAGAAACAGCACCCTGTTGAGTTATTAGATTCCTCCAAATCTAGTTTAAAGATCTAGTTCTTTGGGAAAGACTTCTCATGAGCCTCCAGGTACCAGAGGCTGAGCAAGTTTGATGGCCTTTATCAGTAAGAGTGAAGAAATAGGGCATAAAAGACAGGAGAAGTATTGAGAGGGAGGTAAGTGGGAGGGGAATACTGGTTTTGTAGACTCTCAACTCTCCCTCATATTCCCCTCTTCATGGAGGGGCATTTGACTTGTCCCTCTCCTTTCTAAACTGGGAAAGCCCAACATCTGCTCCCTCACCCTCCCCACAAAGTTGGGGAGGGCTAATTATTTCACTTCTGAAATCTTTTGAATAACTGGACCTGTCGAGAACTTCATACAATAAGGCTGATGGTGCTGGTTGTGGAGAAAGGGGTAGGTGAGAGCTGGTGGATCTGAGAGAGGAAGTGTGGGCAAGCTGTGTTTCCACTGAAATGATAGGGGAGTCTCCCTCCACTGGGTGGAGTGGACCCCGTGAAGGTGCTGGAGGCTGAAACCTTCTTGCTGACTCCTCTAAGTGGACCCTGGTGGGGAAGGGACCTGTAGAGGCAGGGGCTACAAGTTATACCATCCAAGGATGTCAAGCCTCAGCTGGACCTCCCATTCCTAGAGAGCCCTCCAAAGAACCACAAAGTGGGCCTACACAAGATCCTGCATTTTAACTTTGGTCCCTAGAGAGAAACAGCCAATGCTTCAACAGGTAGACTGAGAAGCAGAGACACTGGACAAGAAGGGAACTCACCTTCACCCCAACATATCCCCCCTGGATTTGCTCACATAGGAGAACAGGAGTTATAAACAATAAAGAAGAGAACACATTCTCCCCACCAAAAGTCAGATGAGAACAAACATCAATTTTCTTCTCTCTGCTTCTTGCCCCAGCAGCAGAGGAAGAGAGACAGGCAAGAAGAAAGGGCTGAGCACATACCATATTGTTCTGCCCCAAGTTACTAAAACCTCAAGCACAACCTGGGCTGGAGGGCAAGAGAAGAAGAGCATGTTTATGAGATGGGAATTAAAAATAGATGGACCAAGCTATTATAATAGATACAGGACTGTTTTTAATATTTAAGGTGACTTAGAAGTAGTAGAATTAGAAAAGAAAGTCCATTACCCAGTGGGAAGAAAAAGCTGGACAGAATATAAAAATAGCAAGAATTTGAAAAATAGAGTCATTTGTTATTTATGTACCAATAAACTGAAAGAATCTTAATTTTCAACTGTCCTGCAGAATAGGTATTATTTTATTTCCAGATGAAGAAGTTGAGAGTCATTTAAGTGATTTGCTGAAGACTGCTGAGTCAAAAGGTAGATTATTATATTAAGGTGTGATAGCCACGGAGACTTGAGAAAGGCACGGAAATAGTCAGAAGGAGAGTGGGATTGCTCCCACCTTGGAATTGGGTTTGGGGAATCCTGCTTCTGAAATTAACGTCTGAGCTGTGTTCTCGGTTTTGAACGACAGGATTTTCCTACCGAAAGAGTGCTAGGTAAGGAATCCTGGAGAGAGGGAAGGGACTAAGTACAGGCTTGAAAAGGAAGAACAATTTGTGTTTGACGAGCAATAGTACACTTTATGCAGATGGAATTTTTGATAAGTAATGCGAATTTTCCTCCTGAGAGGTGTGTTTCAGTTTATACTTTTTCTGGCAATTTATGGAGGTGCCATTTTCCCTGAGCTTTGCCTAACTTGGGTGTTCACGTAAAAATAATTGCCCATTAGATATACAGAAAATGACATCTTGGCTTTTTTTTTTTTTTGCATTTTTGATTGCCAGTGAAGTTTAAATATTTTATCTATTTATTGGCTATTTTGTTGTTTCTTTTGTATGTATATCCTTTGCCCATTTCCATCAAAGTGTTTTTTCTTCTTGGTTTGTAAGGATTCTTTAAATAGTAACTTTATTAATAAGTTTCCTAATATCGGCTTGGTTTTTCAAATCATGCAATTTTGAATTATATGAGGGTGTCTTTCTTCTTTTCTCTACTTCAAATTTTCCTCTCAACTAATTTCAGCAAGTTATGGTCCTATGGAAGATGAAAGGTGGCTACAGTTCTTTACTAATCTTCTATTGAAAGGCAAAGTCTACTCCCCCGCCCTGTAATTTTGGGCTTACTTTGATCAGTAGAATGTGGTAGAGGCAGTGCTCCATGACTTCTGAAACTCGCTCACAGGAATCCCAGCTCTTCCTCATCCAGAGCCCTACATGGTCTGGCTTCTATCTTCCTCTCTGACCTCATCCCTGACCTCATTGACTCCCCACCCACCTCTTCTTGGGCCATTCTGGCCTTCTGTTGGCTCCCTGAACATTTCAAGCTCATCGCACTTTGAAACCTTTGCACTAGTGATTCCCTATGCCTGAAATTATCTCTCTTTTGATCAACTATAGTTGATTCCTTGCTATTTCCCCAATCACTCCTGATTCCATCACTATGTTTTAGTTCTCTATCTAGTGGTTAATTTGTTACCAGTTTCCTCCACTAGAATATATACTCCATAAAACCACAGGTCTTGTCTGTACTGCCCACATGGTGTCTCCAGCAATAATGTCCAGATATTATTACTTAATTATTGGTTATTCCAATCATTTCTGGCATATAGTGCACACTCAACAAATATTCTTTAAAATAAATATTCATGAATTCTTTTTATGTCCTTTTGTCTGGTCCCTTTGAACCAGATAAATGCTGTTAAAAATGGAAACCACTAGTAAGAAGCGGGCAGCACACTAGAAGAATGGAGTCTCCCAGAAACACCATCTTGCCCAGCAGTGTCATTGATTCTTAAAACTTTCACAATAAAGCCCAGCTCGGAAGGTGCACATGCAGCTCCACCTGCTGCTGTTGTCTTACCCGCATTGCTTCTCTACGCCACTCTCTTTCCAGTAAACTCATCTTCTTCCCCAAAGATCCTACTCCTTTCCTTGTTCCCGTATTTTTCACATTGTTCCAACAACTCAAATGCTTGTCCTTTTGGTTTCAACTTATCCTTTAAAATCTACCTTCAGCCCCACCTCAACAGGTTGACACACCTTGACTGAGCTCTTCCTTCAAGTCAAGCCTGTTTAGTCATGCAATCTCTGGAAGCCCTCATAGTGGCAGGGACCACGCCTTACATGCCTCTTAAAGATGGCCCTGGGCTTGATCTCTAGACAGGTGGATAGAGTTAGGGGAGGCTGCTTCAGGGAGGGGGAGGTTCTTGGAGTTTCTTCCACCTTACTTCATCAGAGTAGCTCTATTTTATCTGTTTTTATATGGTGAATTACTATCCTAACCAGGATGAGATTTTAAAGTCAGCTTTTGAAAACTCTTCAGGAGGCACAGCTCTGAAGAGTAACTCTCAACATGCAAAGGACAGCCAGTAGTATCTCTAGTGGGGCTGCTGTACCACTTCTTCAGCAACACCGTCTTGCCATTACTGGGCATGTTGCATGGATAATGCACACACACACACACACACACACACACACACACACACACACACACACAGCACCTTTAAACGATGGAGCCACCTTTTGCTCACACTCTTAAAGGAGGCGTAGCTGAGACCCTCCATGGGCCCAGCAGCATCGCACCTGCTTACGGGATGGACTGACCAGCAGAATCCCACATGATCTAATTTGCTGATTTTGTATTTGCAGGCAGTAACCATGGTAGCTTGGGATCTTGCCTACTGACTGCCTTGTTTTCAAAGTCTCTTACATTTCATTTCAGTAAAGAGCTCTGCTATTAACATGTTGAAACCACAGCTCTACACATTGTTTTCCGTACTTCAGCAAATTGCTGAATTATGCAAAATGCGTATGCATTGTGTCTTGGGGAGGCTCTGAGGCCCACAGTGTAATTATTGCTTTAAAGTTTTAGCAGCAGGGAATTCATCATTTTGCACCATTAATGCAACCATGAGAAATGTGGATCCATAGGATCAAATCAAGCTGTTTCGGCTAAAAAGAATGCTATTGAGGTGACTTTTTTCTCCCTCCTTTTTATTCTAACTTCTCAGAGGTTAGGGCTATTCAGTCAGCAAGGTCAAGAGAAAAAAAAGGTTTTTAATGGAATAAACTGAAAGCAGCTTCATTAAGCATTGTGTGAACTGAATAATTAGATTTTTCAATCCCTGTTGAAATGCCCCAGGAAATTTCAAGAGAAGAATTCTCCTGTGATTCACAACATATCAGCAGAAAGGACTGTGGACTTGTCATTTTAAGAGACCAATGCATTCAGTTTATTCATTCAACCAATTTTCATTGAGTGCTTACTTTGTGGCAGGCTGAATCCCATATGCATTGGTCTGTTACTGTTAACAACATAGGCAGGTTATCTGCTCTTAAGGAGCTTACATTCTAGTGGAGGTGGAGAGAGACAGACAATAAGAACAAACAAAGATGATTTTGGACAGTGCTGTGTGGTATGTATGGACAATGGAGAGAGTGATGGGAGCAGGAGGTGGAGATCAGGCTTACTAGGGTTAGGGAAGGCCCCTCCAAAAAAGTGACATTTGAACTGAGATGGACTGATGGAAAAGAGTGAACCACACAAAATTCTGAGAAGAACATTATGAGTGGGAGGAAAGCCAGTACAAAGTCCCTGAGGAACCTTGGAGGAGGGTGGTGGGAATCATGGTCAAGAGGAGGTGGGGCCTGTTATGTAGGATGTGGTAGACCACAGTCAGCAAGTGGAAATTTGATTCTAATCACAATGAGAAGCCGCTGGAGGGCTTTAAGCAAGAGAATGGGATCATTCATTTTTTGCTTGATTCATTAATTTATTCTCCTGCAGAAAGATTAGATCAGAGGTTCTGAGTCACATCACAGAAAAGACTTAAAGTAATACCCATTCAAGCCCGATCCTAGAGATTCAGAGTTATCAGGCTTTTGAAAAGTGGAGTGTTAACCTCTTCCTGGGTGTTCCTGGTGTGCAGCATTTCCATCTGATCTCCCTTTACAGCAGATGTTTACAAGATAGGAAATTAAGATCATACATTATTAATCAGATATTTTCCTGCTTAGTTTGGAATGAAGCTTTTACAATTAAGCAAATGAAAAAGAATGGTTAAAATTCAGAAATGATGTCAGAAACTGAACACTGCTATCATTTCTTTGTTGAGCACCAAATCTACTGGTGCTAGTGTTCTATGCGCTATGTATACTTTGTAACAAGCACGTGAGAGAGCAGATAAAGTCCAAGCTCATATGGCCAGAAAGTGTTTGGCTGAGCTTCCAAATGAGAAGAGAATTGTTGCAGAAATGCGGCATCAGACAGGATTGGGTGGTTCCTTACTCTTACATGGAGGGGTCCATTATTTTCCTATTGCATCTTGGGTTTAAGATCTATCTCACACATTCTTTAGCAATAATCAAATAGAAAAAGAGCCTTTCTTTTTTATTAGATGGACCGAATTAATATTGGTGTATGGTTTTAGAATCTCCAAGCCCCATATCTTGTAGATTTCATTCCTAAGGCTAAGATGTCTTCATTACGTCTAAGGGAAGTTA
The DNA here is from genome assembly GCF_902729225.1 of Pteropus medius. Classification (NCBI taxonomy): domain Eukaryota; kingdom Metazoa; phylum Chordata; class Mammalia; order Chiroptera; family Pteropodidae; genus Pteropus; species Pteropus medius. Next base: position 5,997,006 of record NW_024342647.1, on the reverse strand, counting down.
GTGTATTCACCCAAAAGTTCTTAAAATTTTTTGGCTTCTGTAATGCTTTTGGTAACTTCTTTAACCTTTTCAATGGGGGAAATATTGTGGCTGAGCTCCAAAGCCACACCAGGTCCTGAAATAAAGCTTCACTCTTCTTCCTGAATCTGCCCCAGGTGAAGAGCATCTTCTCCCCGGCTCTTAAAGCTATCATTGCTACTGGAGAATCTTCTCTTGTGAGCTAAATAATGAATATTTCAAAACTATTTGTCAAAGGATGCTTTCCTTGAGTTTTACATTTTGCTTCTTTTAGAACTTTAATTTTATTCTAGTTTATATAGAAAATTCTAGATCTCTTCCACCACACTGGGATTCTTGCTCTTTTAAGTTTTCTTTCAAAAGTTTTGCCCATCAGGCTCATCTGCTCCAAACTCCTTACCATGGCTTGTGAGGCCCCTGCCGGTTTCCTCCTCCTTCTCCACTGTTCCTTCCTCTTCACTCTCTTCAAGTTTCAGGTCCAGCCACATCATCTTTCTTTCTGCTCCTGGAGGACACTAAGTTTTTTTCCACACTTAGGGCATTTGTATCTGTTGTTCCCTCTCCTTGGAATGCTCTCCCCCCAGATCTTTACCTGGCTGGCTTCTTCCATCCATTCAGGTCTCAGCTCAAACCTTACCTTCTCAAAAAGACCTTTCCTGACCACCCAATCCAAACGATGTATCCTCAGTGAAAGTGATTGAACTATGATAAACCATTTCCTCTATCACATTATTTTAATTTTTTCCTTTTATTTCATGGACATATTATTTGAACATTATTTTGGACATTTTTTAAATTGTATATCTTTCTGCCCAAGGCTATAAACTCCACGAGGGCTGGGATTTTGTCCTGCTACCCTCCCCAGTGCCTAGACAGTGCTGTGCTCAATCAACATTTAATGAACGAAGAATCTAATCAATTGTTTTTATACCTTTTTACCCCTGGGAGTATACCATGTTCTGTATCAAATATTTGAATGTCAAAATATAAATCAAGTCAAAGTGAGATGTCCCAACTGAGGCAGTGGCAGGGCACCCCTTGTCCAGTTAGTACTGTGTCCGTCCTGCTTCATAGAGGCCAAAAAAGTGCTCTGTGGCCACCCAGGGCTTCATGGAACTCCGTTTGAGGATCAGTGTTCTAGTCCAATCCTTTAACTGTCCAGAATGAAAGGCTAAGGCAAGCAGGGGATGGGACTTGCCCTGGTTCAAACAGTGAATCCTTGACCCAGAGAAAACTGGAACCCTGAATGCTTTATTTCCACAGGCTAGGGCTTTCTCTGTTGTTTTTCACTCTCTGGCAGTGTTACTTACTCCATTCATTCATCTGTTCATGAGACAACTATTTATTAAATGTATTTTAGGTACTAGGCATCAAAAACTAATTTAATTACTTAAGATTTAACCCAAAGAGATGTCTTCAGACAATGCCACTTAATGTCTCTGGGTCTCTAGCCCTGAGATCCTCATGTTTTTCAGTCCAACCAAGCATATAACAAAATTTATCAGAAAGTGGCCATGTACGAGTAACTCCCCATTTCCTGTTTATCTTTCTGAGTAAAAAGATATACTTTCCAAAATGTATAGTAGGTGAGAAACACTGGGACAGAGATGAAGCAAGCAGAGTCCCTGCCCTCACGGAGCTCACAGTCCAGTGAAAAAGGGCAGTCAAATGACAGAGCAGAGTAGGCAAGTGTGACGAGTGGAGTCAGAGAAGGCTTCCTGGAAGAGAGGGCGTTTCATGTGAGTCCCAAATAATGAGTAGAAATGAGCCAGAGGAGATTGAGGAAGGACCAGGACTGAAGATGGGCAAAGGCTTTCCAGACCTTTGAAACATCTCATGCAAAGGCATTGAGTTGTTAAGAGCTTTTGAGGGAGCTTCAGGTGGCTCAGAGTGAGCAGATGCTCTGAGAATGGAGTAGAAAGGACTCTGTGGGAAGAAGGATGGTGCACTTCCATTCTAACTTTTGGTTCTATTATATCAGAATTGGTGCGGTTGAGAACAAAGACCCTTAGACCCGACTTTCAAATGAATTTCACTCCTCTACTTGATTGGCATCACCTTGTAGAATCCTATAAATCCCCAAAGCTAAGGCAAAAGCAACAAGATTGGCAAGGTGGAGGTCTTTCTGCTCCCTCTCCAAATGTGTAGGTCAGCAAGGCTGCTGACGTATGGAGCAGGTTCCCTGTGAGGAAGACCAAAGGGATCATGAGTGTGTGTGTATGTGTGTGTGTGTGTGTGCGCGCGCGCGTGTGTGTGTTGCATCTGCAGTTGGAATGGAATTAGGGACTAGAGAAAGAGCTGGGAGCCTGCACAATAAAACAATCATAAATAACTTTTCTGAGGTCCTACTTTGTTACAGGAGCTAAGTGGTTAATACTGATTTCATAAAAGTGATATCTTTGGCTGGAGAAGCACCTGGCAGCTTATTTCACTCTCTCTAGGATTCTTGTTTCACTCTTGTAGTGACATTTAAATTAATTTGCTTTGTTGGTCTTGAGTCTACATGGCAGGCAACACAAGATAGGAATGTGCTCACATTAGCAGAAAAGAAAAAAAAATTCAGGCTTGGCCATAAAAGCTGACTCAAACCATTTGTGAGCTGATATATCCCCCAAGAGAATTTTGACTTTCCTTCTTGAATATTTTGCACAACTGTGGAGAAGGGAGTTAAAACAATAGTGTTCAGCCTACATAAATAGAATTCGGACACAAAGATAATAGTAATAGATAACATTCCTGGAGAATGTAGAGAGTGCTAAGCAGTTTATAGATGGGGTTTCACTTAATGCTCACGATAATTGAATGAGGAGGCATAATTAACCTCATCTTCATTTTGCTAACGAAGAGGCTGATGTTCTGAGCTGTTGCCTGTGTCATACAACTCCTGGGACTTAGAGCCTAAGTTGCTTGCCTGCAGTTACTGAGTAGGTGAGGAGTAAGAGTGGAGAGCAAAATCCCAGCAGTTTAACACCAGACTTTGTATACTTAGCCGGGGCGAACATGACCTCCCAAGGTCTTTTCCTTGTTGAACTTTTTTCTAAGACTTACAATCACAGTGGGACTTCATTTGGAAAGATGCTCACTTCTTTGCTATTTAATAGACTGGTAAAAGAAAATCTTTACAGAAAAACCCTCAAGGACTCACATTTTCTGGAGGTTTTGGCTTTGGAATTGTCTGTGAAGTCAAGCACTGAGAATGGTTCTGAAATTCAGCTGATGCTGAGTTCATGGATCGACTAGAGACTATTAAAACATTAAAAGCAGAGAGAGCAATGTGCAAAATCAGAGCTAAGTATCTCAAGTGGACTGTAAGACAGTTTGCAAAGGGTAAGTGGTGGGGGCGTGAGGCACAGGTATGCATGAGCTAGATCACAGAGGACTGTACCTGGGAGGAGATGGAATTTATCCTAAGGGCAATGGAGAGTGATACTGGAATATTTCTGTTTCAGGCTAATCATTGAGTGCAGTGCAGGGGACTCACTGGAGAGGTCAGGCTGCAGACTAGGAGTCTGGTTAGGAGGCCACTGCAGTGGTAGAGCCTCAACGGGTGTGGAGCAATTAGGTTGCAGTTGAAACATGAAATAGAGAGATGACAGAGAAGGATTCTATTCATGTCCTAAAAGAATTTTTTGAAAGAGAGTGACCCTCTTTATGACAAAGTCAAGATTTTTTAAAAAAATTGGAATGCAATTTATATACATACAGTGAAATGCACAGCTCTTACAGTTTCATAAATTTTGGCAAATACATACAGCTATGTAACTGACATCTCTCTCAAGATACAGAACATTTATATTATTCCAGAAAGTTCCCTATTTTCTCTTTTCAGTACATTCATGACTTTCTCCTCCCTAGAGACATTGCTCTGGTTTCTATCCCTGCAGATTCGCTTCTCCTATTCTACAAATTCATTTGAGTGGAATCATACAGAGTGTACTCTTTCATCTTGCTTTGTTACTCGACACAATGTTTTTGAGATGCATGCATGTGGTCACATGCAGAGAAGTATCTTTTTGCATAAATATACTGCAGTTTGTTCACCCATTCTCTTGTTGATGGACATTTGGGTTGTTTCCAGTTTTTGGCCATTATGAGTAAGTTTTTTCAATACATCCTTTTTTGGAATATATATTTTAATTGCTCTTGAAAAGTACCCAGGAGTGAAATTACTGGGCCATAGGTAGATATATAAGATAACTGTATAAGAAACTGCTGACAGGTCTCCAATGTAGTTGTGCTATTTTCCACTCCCTCCACCAATGAGTGAGGGTTACACTTGGTCCATATCTTTGACAGCACTTGGTATCATCAGTATTTTTAATATTTAACCATTCTAGTGAGTGTGCTGTGGTTTCTCATTGTGGTTTTATTTGCATTATCCTAATGACTAACGATCTTAAGTACTTTTTCATGTGTTTATTTGTCACTCTTGGGGACATATATGTTCAAGTCTTAGCCTACATTGTTATTGGGTTGTGTGACTTATTTTTTTTTCGAGTTCTAGGAGTTCTTTATATATTTTAAAGTCCAATTTATTATTTTTTCTTTCATGGTTAGTGATTCCTGTGTCTGAAAGATTTTTGCTTGCCCAAAGTTGGGAAGATATGTTTTTTTACTTTTAGTTTTTATATTTAGGCATATGACTCATCTCAAATGATTTTTTGATGCATGAAGTGAGTTATTATTTTTCGTATACATATCTAGTTGTTCCTGCATCATTTGTAGAGAAGACTTTTCTTTCCCCTTTGATTTGGCCCTTTATCAAAAATCAAGAAAGTAAAAATGTGGGAGTATTTTTAATCTCTCTATTCTAGTCAACGGATCTATTGATCTATTCTTGTGTCAGTGTCTTGATTACCATAGCTTTATCATAAGTCTTGAAATCTGGTAGCATAAATCCTCCATTTGATAACATCCTCCATCTATGTTCTCCCCCAAGATTGTATTAGATATTCTAAGTCCCTTGCAATTCCTCATGCATTAGAATCAATCTATTGATTTCTATTTTAAATGGGATTATATTGGATTTATCTATCAATAATAGGGAGAAATGACATCTTAACAATATCTAGTTTTCTGATCCAAGAAGGAGTAAATTTGCCCACTTTTTAAGATCTTCAAGTTTTCTAAACATTGTTTAGCACTTTTCAGTGTAGAGCAGGAGTTGGCAAACTTTTTTGGTAAAAAGCCAGATAGTAAATATTTTACACTTTGTGGGCCAAAAGGCAAAATCAAATATTATTTAGGCTCTCATATAACAAGAGAGAAAACAAATTTCCACAGTATTTTATTTGCAAAATTCAAAGTATTGGGTATAATTTTTGTAATACAGGTCTACTAATGAGAATAGAATTATTTTTCGAGAAGTAACATTTTGCTTAGTTGGAGTTCAGTCAGTTTTTTCTATCATAAAATTCAGTTGCTAGTGTTCATCTGTGAATGCTAATCTGTAATGAGATTTTCTGTATTTTATTTTTAAGAAAAAATTTTTTTTCACATAGGTATTCAGAATCCTGGTAACAAACCATGAACATATCTGTATCTGAGCATATTCACCAAGTGAAAGGCATTTAAAAAATCTATTAGATTTTTCTCTTGATATTTTCCTTTTAGCATGTCATTACAATTCAGAAAAATCACTTCCAACTGAAATTTAGGTGGAAGCTCCTCAACGTCACAGTTGAATGGATTTTGAAATACGGACATCTCCTTTGCCCTTATGGAGATTTGAAAAACATCACTGGACCTAAAGGTTGGGCTAAGAAAGTACATATGCTGCAAATTTCTGTGGGAGTAGAGATTTTCCTTCTTGTTTTAACTTTTGACAGTATGGTTAGTGCATAAAGCAGCTTGATATTATTTGTGATTCAGACAATGTTTGTTTTAGTCAAATGACTTTATGGTAGTGTATGTTTCACAGATGCATGCTGTGTTGCCTTGTAATTTCGAGTTGAACGCATCAAGAACATTATTGAGTCTGCAGCAAAAACTAATTTCTGAAGATATTTAGTGTTTAATAATAGTGGTTGAGGAAAGTTCTTATTTAGAAAAATTCAATCTTATCCCTGAGCTTAAAAAAATTGCAATAAATGTTTACCACTGCTAAGCCATCAAACTACTATGTGGTAGGGCAAGTCAAGATATTCATTTCTATTTGACAAAAATTCATGGAACTTCTTTCACATAGGAGTGAATGAATTTCACCACCGATGACACTATTTTAATAACATATGATAGATTTAAATATTTTCTACCTGCAAACTACCTACATATAATTTAATTAATAAATTATATTAATTAAATAATTTACTTAATAAACCACTGGCCTCTAACTCCTTACCTTTTTAAATCTTTGCAGATATGTCCAACTAAGAGCTCTGCTTCACACATATTTTTACCACCATCAATTGTAACACATCTTAGTGGATTCTGCTTCAAATTGTTCTGACCTATTGTTTTCTCAACTTCTTTGATAATATTCTTACCTGTGGTTTTTCCACAAAGACTATACGTGGAGGTTCATTACTTAGTCATTTAAATTTGGCAGTGACTTTTTGAATAAACAAGTGAGCAGTGTTGGTAACATCTGTCAGCTCATCAATAGCCAAGAAAAATAAATCATCTGTCTATTTAATTGACTACTGATGTTCCTTCCAGTGTCCTCAACTCTTCAAGCAACTGTTCTTGCCAAAAAGTTAATAATCTTAAGTTTATTTTCTCTGCTCTGAACACATTTCTTTAGCTGCTGCAAACATGATTTAATTAACTCGTCATTGGTAAATGGTTTTCTTTCCTTGGCCAACAAATGAGTCACCTGGAAACTTCCTTCGATTGCAGTTTCATTTCTGTTTTTATTTTTGTGAAGAAATTATGCTGTGAGGAGATATTTAAATTTCCTAGTTTTTCTGACCATTGCCATCCCACAAGTTGGAAATATTGTTACAAATGCTTACTCTGGTAATGTTGACTTATATTGCATTTTTTTTTTTTTTTAGCACAGCCGTAGTGCCATTGCATAATAAACCTCTGAGTTGCCATCTAGTTGATAAAATAATTCACACACCACTTTGCCTTAATGTGAGACATTTTCTCTTTTGTGAAGAGGAGGTCCACCACTTTTCCTTTTTTGTTTTAACGATATGGATTCGTGCTGACAATGATAATAAAAAAGATATGAGACTCAAAATGCTGTTAAGTTACAAGTACATCACTGTGATTTGTAGTTTCTCACACAGCAGTGAGAGGTGGTGGCAAATATGGTTTATGTTGCAGCTTCTCAACTCTGCCATTGCTGTGCAGAAACAGCCCTAGATGCTACCTAAACAAATGAGCATGTATGTGTTCTCATAAACAACTTTTATGGACACTGAAATTTGAATCTCACATAATTTTGCACATGTTGTGAGAAATTCTTATTATAAAAAATTTGTTTTTAACCATTCAACATTTAAAAATGTGAAAGACATTCTTAGCTTGTGGGCTGTACAAAAATAGATGGCAGGCAAACCAGATTTATCTTGCTGTTGGTGGCTTGCCAACCTCTACTCTAAATGGTCAATTGTCTTTTAAAACATTAACAAGTAAGATAAGATTTCTTTTCTATTCCCTCTTATATTTGCCATTTCTGGTGTTTTCGTTCCTTTGTGTATATCTTTGCTGTGGTATCATTTCCTTCTGACCTGAAAAAATTTCTTTAACTTTTCTTTCAATGCAGATTTATGGCTGATGAATTCTCCTAGTTTTGGTGTATTTTACATGGTTTATTTTGCTTTCATTATTTCTTTTAAATATTTTTATTTTCACAAAAACAAAAGAGCAAAAGCAGTATATTAAAGACAATATTAATAACATTTTAAGGAAATTAGAAATATCAACAGGTGTTTTGTAATTGCAGGTTTATGTTCTGTTTTGCCCATCAAAATATCCAGTACTATTAATTTCTAATTAGCATTCAGATTATTTGTGGGAAACATTTCTGTTCTCCCTTCCTTAGTTCCAAGATGATGCTTGTAAATTTATTTATGTGATAATGCAAATCTCAAGAGGCACCCATGTGAGTGTATATGTGTATGTGTGTGATATGTGAGTATATCCCAGTACAAATGTCAAGAAAATCTGGAGTTCCTCTTTCCCGAGTCTCCTTCTATGTTATACCCTCTCTGTTTTCTTCATCTTCACCAAACTTTGCTAAAGTTAAGGTTTACTTTCCCATATATTTCCCTGCTCTCAATTTAACTATTTTTTATAATGTGATTATCATTCAACTGCAGTTATTCAGTTAAATAAAAATTAAAATTAAATTCATGTGGAGAACTATCTATTAAAGAGGAGAAAGTATAGATATATTCAAGACTTTTTTGTAATGACATTTAAGCTGTGATATTTTTATGTTTCATAGTTTCAGTAGCATGTTTATATTTTTGTACTTCAATTTCAGCTAAAATTTAAAGTCTCATAGACTCACTATAATTAAAAACTATAAAACTATGCAATGCAATTATTTAAAGATGTATAATATCTACATTTTTTCCTTTCAGTAAGCTATTTTCCAGTTGAATATTCCTTCACTTGACACATTTTCATTATGTACTGACTATACTCAGGATACTGTGCGAGGTGCTGAGATTTAGCATTGAAAAGGCCAGATGTTCTGCCTTATAAACACATGAAAACAAACTATTCAAGGTGCTATGAAGGAAACAAAAGAGATTCAGGGCTCTATGTAAAGTGATCAGGCAAAGCTTTACTAAGGTGGTCATGAATGAATTGAACAGCTTTGAATAACTACTGATGAAGACATGGATGAGAGGGATGGTCTCAATAGGCCATCTGAGGCAATAGTAGATTCGTTTCAGTTTGCTTATGGCAATGGGATCAGTTTCCTTCATTCAGTCTTAGAGGAGTTCCTGTTTGTGGCTGCTGAACTGGACCATTGCATATTGTTTCAGTTAAGCTGCATTAATTGATGAACTATTTAGTCCCTTGAAAGAGCTGCTGCTAAGACTTGTGGTGAAAAGGCCTGTGGTAGATTCTGAAAAGTCCTCTGGTACCTAAATACCGAGGTTATCAAACTGTAAGGAGGCCAGACCAGCTTGTTCCAGGCATCCAGATTCTGAGTTTCTGGATATGAAAATTCTTCAGTTAGTAGTTTATTAACTGTAAAATTAAGAAGAGGCCTCAATTAACTGGGGAATTAGTACTGGGCCCCAGAGGCTCAACTACTTCAGCTGAGAAGACTTGATGACTTCTAGGAGTAAAATAAAAAACCTTGAAATCAACATCATTACACTCGATATGTTTTTTGATTTGTTTTAGAACTGTCATTGTCGTCACCCTGTTTAAGATCTCCATCTCGCCCCATCACCCTCTCCATTGCTCCTATTGCTCACACATGCCATGTGCACTACCCAAATCGTGTTTTTTAAAGAATCTCTGTCTCTACTCCCCTAAAATGTAAGCTTCTTGAGAACAGAGACCCTGCATACATTGTTAATGGTTATAACCTAATGCACATAGAACACTGCCTGCTACAAGTTAAGTACTCAATAAATATTGATTGAATGCATAAACCAAATGCATTGGCCTCCTAAAATGACATTAAGCCCATAGGTCCTTTCTGTTGATATGCTGTCAATCACAGGAAAATTCCCCTTGTGAAATTCTCTGGGGGTATTTTAAGAAGGGAATCCTAAGTGCTCAGTTCACACTGAGTGTGATCATGGAGACAGTATCACACTTACTTTATTGTTTCCATGAAAACACTGTCCAGATTTTCTCTGTACCATCATAAGCTGGAACATTAAATGATGAGAAGTTTTCCATGCAGTATCTCTCCATTTATCATCTCCCGGGAAAATTGCCTTTTTGTCTTGTTTGTTAAGGTTCCCAAAGACACTTTTTGGTAGGCAAAAGCTATTTCTGGGTGAACAACTAGAAGAAATTGCCCTTCTGATGGTGGGTCAGTAAAGTCATCATCTCTCTTGTTCTCTGAAATTTTAATGTAAGGAATTGAGAGTTAAGATTTATTTCATCTACAGACAAATCTAGACTATTGCAGTTCTCTCCCATATCCCATGCTGCCATCTAATTTCTATTTTGCCTTCATTTTTGAAGGAGAGTTTCAAGCAATATAGAGTTGTGTGTTAATATATTTTTTCCTTCAGCAGTTTAGATGTGATTCAATTGTCTTGTTTCTGTTGAGAAGTTGGATGTCATTTTTATTATTGTTTTTCTGCATGCAATCTATATTTTTTTCCTGACTACTTCAAAAATTTTTCCTGTCTTTATTTATTTGAATATGATCAGCATTTGTTTGGTTTTCTTTCTTTTTTAGAAAAACAAATGTATCCTGTTTGTGGCATATTGAGTTTCTTGGGTCCATGGATTGGGGTTTTTCATAAAATTTGGAAATTTTGGCTGTTTTATCTTCACCTATTTTTTTCTGCTTCTTTTTCTTTTTCTTTTTCTCTCTTTCTGGGACTCTAAATTAAGCATACATTGGACCTAATTTTGTCCTTCAGGTCACTGAGGTTCTGTTAATAATTTTTAGTATTTTTTTTATCTTTATGCCATAATTCAAACAATTTCTGTTTACCAGTCTTTGAGTTCACCAACATTCTTTTCTTTCTGCAATGTACATTATGTTGTTAAGTCCATCCGGAGAATTAAAAAATTTCTGATATGGTGTTTTTTATTGCTAGAATTTACTTTTGATTGTTTTTATAGTTTCTAGTTATTTATTGTGAGTCCCTAAATATTCACTTGTTATGACATCTTTTCATTTAAAACTGAACATTTTTATAATAGTCACTTAAAAGTCCTTGTCTCATTACCAATAACTCTGCTATCTCTGGGTATGTTTTAATGATTTCTTTTTCTTCCTGAGTTATGTATCATTTTTTTCTGTTTTTTTTTTTTTTTCCATGCCCGGTAATTTTTTATTGTATGCTGGATATTGTGGGTGGTATGCTGTTGAGAGCCAGGATTTTTGTTGTCTTTCTTTAAAAGGTGTCGATTTTTTTTTTCTTCTGTAAGTCTTGATCCTGTTAAGACTTGTTCTAGGGACTTCTTAGGATGAAACTAATGTCTACCAATGTTTAGCTTATTCCTTAACATGGTCTTTCTAGGGTCTCAACTGAATACCCAGGCTTATAGTCATCTGTCTCCTTTCGGGATCATTAGAATGCCATCTTATTCCAGTAGTGTGTGACCTCCGTAATCTCCATTCAGCTCCTGGGCCCCCTGTAGCTGTTTTCTGTGATGCTACTACATTTTCACGATTTAATATTCACCCAAATGGACCTGAATGAAGATTTTTTTCTACTTCTCTGCACAGTATGCTTCATTCCTGTACTCTATCCTACAAATTCTAGCTGCCTCAGAAGTCCCAAAACCTGATATCTGTTTCCTCTATCTTCTAAGACTGCTGCTTTCTCTTTGGGCTCCACTTTTCTGGGCCACTGTTTGGAAATTGCACAGACAGAAAGCTAAGATTGTTGTGAGGTGAATGTGGAAGGCATCTCATATGTTTCCATTCTCTCCAAGATCATGGCCCTAGGTTGTCTGTTGTCTAATGCCCTGAAGCAGTTGTTTTATATATATTTTGTCCAGCTGTTATGACAAGAAGTGAAGTCCCTAAGCCATTACTCTGTATGGTTAGAACTGGAAGTCCCAATGTCTTCTTTATCTTTGGTTTTTTTTTTTTTTCAGAGCTTAGATTAGTGCTTAGAAATAGATGCTGATGTTAGTTGAATAAGTCTACAATAATTTTGTTGTGTGACCTGGCTAAGGTCACATGGTAGAGCAATGCATAGATCCTATGTCTCTGGTCTCTGTCTGGGCTTTTCTATGCTATAATTCATGGAGCTCAATTTTCTTCTCTCTGTGGTCTTGAACTGGGTACCAGAGTTCCTGCAACATACCTTTGTAGAGAGAAGGCTTAAGTTCTCCATAAATGACTTCCTCTTCCCTCCTTTATGAAATTGACACCTACACTTGCAATGAAACCACATTTAACCTTTTGGGATTCACTTTGGGGGACTATTGGGGAAGCACAGGGAAATGTCCAGTGTTTTTCAGTACTCTCTTGGCTTCCTTCTTCATTTACCAAAGCAATGGGACATTGCTGTCTGATGAAATCAGGATCTACCTTCCAGTCTTCTTGAATACTCCTAATGATTAGCTTGGTCTTTCTGGAGCAACTGTTTATAGGCTTACATCCTTTTAAGTTGATGCTAAGATATTAATTTCTGTTAATGCCATTCCCTAGGAGTGGCTACAGTAGGAAGTAGGGTTAGAAAATTGAGTCAGTTCAGAAATGTGAACCATGGAAGGAAGAAGGTCTCTGAAAACTGAATTCTATTGCTTATGAGATGTGCATTAATGGCCAATTTTCTTAAGCTCTCTAAGTCTGTTTCTTTATCTATAAAATGGAAATTAGTAATACCCATCTTCTAGGTAAGGTTAAATAAGTTAACAAGGGTAAATATTTCTTCTCTTTTCTTTTCTTCTTTTCCCTTCACTTCCTTTCTCTTCCTTCCTTTCTTCCTATCTTCCTTCCTGCCTTCCTTCTTTTATTTCTTCCTTCTTTTTCCCCCAGGGTAAAAAGGAGCAGTATATTTTGTTACAGTGTTTAAAAGTACTTAAAAAAAAAAAGAAAAAAAGAAAAAAAAAGACCACTTTATTGAGCTATGATTGACTTACAAAAAGCTGTAGAAGAATATGGTTTTTGCAATCAGCCAGACCTCAGTTCAAATCTTGGCTCCCAGCTCATTACCTTTGAGACTTGGAAGAGACACAATACCTCTTCAAGCCTCTGTTTATTCAGCTTTAAAATGGAGGAACAATTCCTGATTGATAAAATTATTGTGAGAATTGAATAAAAATTGAGTGAATGAAAAGTGGCCACCTGAGCCTGTTCTGTGGCAGGTGCTCTGAGGTCCTCTCTTCCAGTTAGTTCTGGATCAATCCTAAGACAAGCTCTGGAATTAGCTGCCTGGTTGGTCAACTACCTTTCTTTCTGACTTCCTCTCCTTTCCTATTGTTTCCTCTTGCTAGTGACGGTTGATTTGGAGTGGGCATGTTGTGGGTGGCATCTGAACTTATATTTCTACAAAAACGTAAATGTTAAAAATCTGTTTTGCAGATTTTTGTTGGAACCTTCCCCTTTCACTTTTCTCAGCCTGCTTCCAGCCCCCACTTAAAGCCTGTTTTGGCTCTGGGCAGGATTCTTGGAGATAAGTAGGGTTGGATAAATCCTATAATATTAATTTTCAATCAGAAATAATTAACAAAAATAATCTTCAATTAGAAATTGGAAGACAGAAGTTAGAAGGAGACTCAACATTTGAAATTATGTTTAATAGTTTGCTCCACAAACATGTATTAGCGTCCACTGGAAGCTAGTTCCCAAGAGTGAATAAGGCATCATCTAATGGAGGGAAGTCAGACAAGCAGACAATGAACCTGAGATGGGCGAAGGGGGTGGTGGTGTCATGGGAGCTCCTGCACGTGTCATTCAAGGAAGGCTCCACAGAAGAAGTGATGAAAAAGTAAGAGTTCACCATGAAGTAGGAGGGAGCTCAGGCATCCTCCCCAGAGTGAAAAGTAGGCCAAGAAATGTGAAACAGCAGTGCCTTAGCCAGTGGCGCCGAAGCCAGTGTGTACCAGCTTGTTAGAGCTGAATGTTAACTTTTCAAGAATTTTGTGAGCCAGTCATTAAACATAGCCATGATTAAAAATTAAATTATGTAAACATATTTAAATAAATTATATTAAAACAAAGGTGATAAATACACCTTATTAATTCCATTTTACTAATATCAATCCTCTTGCGATTATTTATTTTTATTGCACTCGTGTGGTGGAAATATTATATAATGATGTGCTACTGTACACCTCTCAACTTCCCATTCAGTGGCAACACATTGGCTGCTTCAAACTGTTCACAGTGGAAATATTTGCACCACGGATACTGGCAAATGGTGTAAATCAGAGTTTTATTTTGGAGAGCTGGTTGTTAAACATTCATTATCACATAGTGGGAGGGGATTCCAGCTGAAGCAGAGAGACTTAGATGCCAAGTTCCGGAGCTTGGATTTCCCCTTGAAGGAGATAGGAAGCTATTAGAGCATTTTGAAGCAGAGCTGTATGGCCCAGTTTTTTTTATAGCAAGACCACGTGGCTGCTGTGCAGTGGATGGATTAGAGTTAACTTCTCTTGGAGTAAGGAGCCCAGTGAGGGAGCCATTATAATAAAAAAGAAAAGATGGGGTCAATGTTAGTGAGTGATTAAATGTCTGGGTAATGGAGAGTACCTATCTAAGATGGCCCTTGGTTCTGCCTCTGGACACTTGGTGGAAGATGATAATGCCTCTCATGTGATAGTGCCCATGAATATATGAACAGGGAGGATGTCCTGGAGACATGAGAATGTCCCAGTGCATCGGGCCCTTACTACTCTGCTCTGCTTGCATCAAATCCACAAGCATTTGGGATTTCCTTTTGCCATGTGTACTCCCAGAGTGGGGCATCTCTAATCATTTAACCCATGAACTGTATCCTCTGGGACTGAGAACACAGTACTGGGGTCAGTTGGACATGCTCTTTTTAGTCTTATAAATCTTTAGGCATTATGGTTTCTTCTCTGAGTCTCAGTTTACTTCTCTACAAAATGGATATTGTCATCCAGACCCTATTCTCCTCCCCATGGAACTCTTGGGAGAATAGATACAGACTAGTAATTTTTTCTTATGGTGTCAGATTGTGTTTTCTAGTAGAAGGATGAAAACTGGGCTAATTCCCTGGTACAGAGGGAAGAAAAATGCAACTGGGTGTCATTGCTGGAAATTAACAGGAAGTGCCAAGAAAGATTCTGGATCCCTATGCAGTGGCTGCAGGAGAAATGTTTCCCACTGGAAAGTTTGGAGTGGGGTTCTAGGGATTGGCGGGGTGGTTGTCACCAGTCATGTCAGAGGAGTCCAAGGTGCAATTCATTTGCTTTTGGTTCGTGGGCAGCTGGCAGCTGGCCAGTACTCAGTCATCTAATTCTTTGCCCTTGAAGGTTCTAATAATTAGCAATACCTGCTGAATGAATCACACTTGCTATCAGTTAGTAATTGTGTTGTGGAGTCACAAGTCCAAATGTTAATGAAATCAAACACACTGAATCACTCATGTAAAATAGGAGTACCCTTTGTTCTCTGTCTTCACATCCTGTTTGTTTCCTTGAGATTACTTATCACAATGTGTTTTTATTAATTACATTATTGTACCCCTCACAATTTCAAGTCGATAGTGCAGAAACTTGGTGAAGCCGAACCATGTTTATTTTACTCACTCAACCCAGGAGGAGCCTGATATATTGAGGGTGCTTATCAAATATCAGTTGAACGAGCAAATAATCAAGTCCCCAGCCCATCATTTACTCTACCCCATTTTATTGTGATTTATGATTTCCATAATTTGGTTTTGCTTTCTTAAATGGAACAGAAAAGAAATACAGGAAACGGAATTTCTAGTTCACTTTCTGACAGAATGACAACTGCCATTTATTGAGTACTGACCTGGGGCCATGCACTGTCATGGGTATTATTTCATTTTATCCTCACAAGAACACCATAAGGCATGTACCACTATCATTCCCATTTCACAGATGAGGAAGGCGATGCTCAGCTAGACTAACTCAGCTGTGAGAAGTCTCACAGATGGAGTGTAGCTGAGCGGAGAACGTAACAGAGCTGTCCAGCTTCAATGCTTTGCTCTTTGCTTCACATGCCAGTGTTTCAGAAATTCTGGTTCTGAACTCTGGCTGCACTTTCGACCTACCTGGCAGTTTAAAAAAAAGTACAGTTGCTCATCTTCCATGATTGGAGATTCTGACTTAATTAATCTGGGGTATGACCTGGGAATCAGGTTTTTAAATTTGTCTCCATCCCTTACTTCCGCCAATGTGTAGTCAAAATTGAGAATTATTGTCCTGAAAAACATGAGATAAACATAGAGCTAGTCAAGCAGGTTTGCTTGGGGGAGGCACCAGGTAAGGGCCCCTGGGAAAGGCCTTGATGATAGTGCATCAGGGCCCCTGGGATGAATGCATAGCCCGGAGAGGAGAAGGCTCTGGGTAGGAGGTCCCCTTAAAAAGCAAGACCTGAACTTACTCATCTGTAATATAGGGATGACGACAATTCTGGCATTGCTTAGCTGGGCTCATAGAGTCTTAGGGCTGGAAGTGATCTCAGAGGTCCTCTTTGAGGCCCAAAGAAGTCAGGCAACTTACCCAAGAGTACACAATGAGAAAGAGACAGAGATATGGGCAAAGTGGAGAATCAGAACAGGACAGTGAACAAGAGATTGGAATTTGACTGACTGATGGGTCCAAGTCTAGATTTAACACTTTAGCTCTGTGGCTCTGGGCAAATCACTGTACCTCACTGAGCTTCAGATTCCTCATCTGCAAAATAGCCATTATGGTAGTAGTATGTACAGTCCTGGTTTTTGTGATGCTGATAGTAAATAGTGTTTGCAAAGTGCATAGTATTGTGCTTAACGCAGGGTAGGTGCTCACGTCTTCCTGTGATTGAAAAAAGCAGAATAGAGACTAGAGACAAAGGCAAAATGGGGCTCTAGAGGCCACCTTGCATGGGTGATGACATTGCAGAGGACCCTGGGGCCAGTAGAGAAAAGACCCAAATGATCCTGTGGTAGGGAGCTGGGGATGGTGTGAGGGCTGAGTGTGGCGGAGTTAGGGCACTCAGCTTGGTTAAGGCTGCACAGTGCCAGTGCCGGCATTACAGGTCCCAGGGATGGGACAGCAAGTGGGACCTGGCATTCAGGAAAGGAGGGAATCCTTGGATCCCTACTTGAGTTAGTGTGGCTGTTCCATTGATGGTTACTGCACTAAATGAAAGACGTGGTCACCTTTTGAGGATTTGGAGGGCCATTCCTGGGAACGCCCTCTCTGAGCAAAGATGTGTTCTACTAACTTGGAGCTAGGAAATCAGGCTCTGAGGATTAAATGAGATATTGCAGGTGAAGTACGTAGTGCTCTAAGTGCCCAATAAATGTTAGCCCAGTAAATGTTATTTACTTCTAACAGTAAACTCTGAGAGGTGGGCACTTTTATCCTGTCTGGGTTTGAATCTGGCTTAGCTGAGTAATTATGGGCAAGTGGACTTAATCTCTTAAACCTCATTTCCCTCATCTGTATAATGAGATGACAATGCCAATCTCATAACATTTTGGAATAAGATGAACTATATGAAGAGTTGAGCTCAAAGCTTGACGTCACATAGAAAGACAAGAAATGCCTGCTGTAAGCTTTGGTGTGAAAACCCAACATTAGCCTATGAGGATGCCACCCTGGTTACATGGAATGGTGAGTGGGCTGCCAAGACCTGTGAAAGTCACAGGGCCAGTTAAGCAGAGCGGGAAAGAAGAGAACAGTCAAAGGGGAACAGCATTCACCAACCCTGGAGTTTACATCTTGATTCCAGTTACCTTTCTACTTCCTATACTGATGGGGTGAAAAGTCCCCATGTGCCAGTTGGAGAGCTTTGCAGCATGAGGTAGACGGGGGAATTTTGCTTTTTCTTGGAGAAACTCTCTTCTCTCCCCCTTTCCTATACCTGAAAAAGGGAAGCTCATTTGAAAGCCAAACATAGAATTGTGAAGACCTATTTCTAAACTGCAGATGCAAGGGACTTTAGCTCACTTCCATCCACCTCTGCTCCTGATTCTCAGAGGAGGAATTTGAGATCTATAAACAGAAAGTGGTTGGCCTAAGGGCTCAGAATTTGCCAGCTGGCCGACCTGGACCTGAAACACAGGTCTGCTGACTCTAGGTCTACTGTGTTTTCTACTGTTCCATCCTGGAGCATTATCATTCTTGATGATGATGATGATGATGATGATGATGATGGTTATTATTATTTTGGTGTGTTTGTGTGTGTGAGTGAGAGCAATATAAACAGGGTTGGTATTCAAAATATCTAACAACCAGTATGCCATAAGCATCAGCCAGTCAGAATCATGTCTAACAAATCAGAATAGACACTGCCCTAGGGCATCTCTGATTGGACACTGGATGTTCACTATGGACAACTGGGCAAATATCAGGAGTAACGGTTAGTTTTATCTTCCTGCTTCAGAGTTCCTAGGAATGGGAGAGTCTTTCTGAGAATTGATTGAAAAGTTGTCTTTAGTGAGCTAGATTAGATGAACAGTAGTTTTCATCTAGAGAACCAGCATTGTGAGTTTTGTATATATTTGGCTTTTAATAAATTTAGGGCAAATAATTCATTTCTCTCCATAAGTATAAAAAAATGTTTGTTTTTATCACCCCTAGGAGTGAGTGCAAGCTAAATGTAGGAACTGATTTTGGAAAGACATAAATATATTTGCAGATTACCCATTGGGAGGGGGAATTTTTGAGACTGGTGTTTTGGAGGAGAGCCTTACCCTCTTCTCTCTTAATCTATGTCTGATTTTACTTAACAACTGTTAGATGGAAACAATTGACATTCTACTTGACCATTTTTGACCCACAGAAATGTAACTCAAGAAGGTTCAATCTAATATTGGCTGAACAACAATAGTGACTCCAGCTACTATTCTGGAAAATGGAGAGAGATGGATGGATTGAACCCTTTCGATTCCTGCTGGTTGCTGTTTTCGTGAGAGGCAGCAGGGTGCAGTGTCAGATGTGGGTCCAAGTCTGGCTCCAACATATACTAACTTGGCTCTCTCTGGCCTCTCTGGATATGAGTTTAGGCCACTTAACCAGAGTCTCCAATTTCATAAAAGGAACTCAGTAGATTCCCTTCTTCTCTCCCTTTCCCTCCTCATTTGACCAGTGGCACAATCTATGGGTTTTCTCAGTCAATTTGTTATAAGATTTATTATAACCTGTGAAAACTGGCTGCCATTTGGCACTGAAGTACACAAAGAACTAGATGCATTTTTAAAACCCCAAGAGGTTATTCAGAGACCTTAAATTAACAGATTAACAAAAGATTGACCAAATTTTTAAAATTCCATGGCTTTCTATGCAAATTTATTAAATTACATCTATTAAATACATTAATACATACAACATTTCATTCACAGAGATTGGAACTGACACAGTAGTGCCTGAAGACATGAGCTGTGTACCAGTGAAGTACATATCCAACAACATACAATATGCAATTTACCTTGGGATTATGACGTTTTAACATAAAACATAAAATCAATGAAAGCATATGGGGCTTATCACTAAAACCACATAAACACCTACATTTGTTCAATCTCTACACCCCTGAAACAAAAGAGGGGAAAGTTACATATTTTAATGACTTTAAGAATAAAATCATTTGATTAAATTCAGCTACTTTATTTACTTGAAACTGTGTGTCTCCTTCCTCGCGAGTATATGCACCAGGAGAGTGCGGCTTGCCTGTTGTGTTCCCTCTTGTTTTGGCTCTCCAACCTCTAGATAAGTTCTGTCAGATGACAGATGCTCAAAAATAACTGATTCATGAATGAAATAGAAAGACTGATGGGCTAGGAGTCAGGAGATATGAATTTTAGTCTCAACACTGCTACTAGTTACTGTCTGGTATTGGGCCATTTGTGTCATCTTTCTGAACTTGGGTTTCTTCATCCTTAAATGATGTAACTTGGAGAGATAAACTCTACAGATTCCTTTCACTCTAAAATTCCATGACATTCTCTATTGGCCAAGATCTCAGAGTTACTTTGTGTTGGACATTCTCTGAACAAGTGGGAAATGGCATTCACTCCTAGCTCGGAAGCCACTGAACTCTTGACAAGGCCTCCCAGGTTCTTAATGATCAAATAGAACACACAGAAGTTAAGTAAAAAATGACATAATCACAGATTTGGAAAAGACCCCAGATATCCTTTGGCTCAATCCTTCATACTTCAATGAAGGAATGTCTTCTATAAAACCCTTGAGATAAGCCTGTTGCTAGAATATCTCCAGGGACTGAGAAATCACTGAGGACATTCTATTTTGGGGTGGAAAGTTTCTTTGAGTATCAACCCAGAAATGGTGACCCTTTAACTGCAACTCATTAGCCCTAGCTCCTTCCTCCAGGGAGACATGGAATAAGTCTCCTCTCCCCTTCTACATCATCCCATAGGCATTTGATAAAACTTCTCATGTCTTCTTCCAATTTCTCATCCAGTTATTAAAATGAATACTATTTGCTAAGAGCAGAGGATAATCGGATGAGCCTAGCATTATAATTCAGGAAGATGGTATCCTAGCTCTGGATCTGCCATTAACTCTTTGTGTGGCCCTGAGCAAGTAACTTTCATCTGAGCTGGTATGGTATATTCTTCTTAAAATGAGGTGATGAAAGGGATAGGAGCAAATATGTCTCAGAGCTCGGGAAATTGTAAATATGGTTGGAGTGGGGCAGGGCACAGATGTGAGTGTTCTAACCCATACTCTCTCACCACCGGAGCAAAAGAATTCAGGAGTTAACAGTCCACTGAATTCTCATCAGGCCCAGCTGCCAATATGATGCAATAGCTGTTAATAGCCAGGATAGTGATACACACTTAAAAAAAAATTGGCTAAAAACGACAAAACACTTCCAGGGTTCTGGGCCCTAAGAGAGCAAGAAATCTTGAGGCAAGAGACTTCTGCACATGTTTTGCAAGGTGCAGAATGTAAACCACCCTGTCCTGAAGGATTAATCCCTAATGTCATAATCATGGAAATACGATTGAGAAAGGACTTGGAAAATACCTTGTGAGAGAATGTTGGCAATGACCATGCCTCATGCACAGTGAGCTAGCTGAACTTTTATAACCCAGAGAGGTTATTGACGAACACCGAGGTGGAATTTCCTCTAGGTTGACATTGCTTAGATTGAAATGGAGCCAAGGGCTCTGACGTGCCCTGCTATTGAACCGAACCAGATATTTTTCAGCATACCCTTTCATATTGTATTGAACCTTAATTTAAAAATTTAGAAATTATAGTAGGTTAAGCAATTCTGTTCTATCAAGTAGGTCTAAACCATACTAGGGTCAAAATACTAGTGACATGTATTTTCATTATGGTTCCTGTATTTACCAAGAGACACAGGCTCTTCAGTGCACCTCTGGGTCATCCATAAAGTTCTAATATTATTTTCAAGAGTATTGCTGGCCAAACTTGAGTCCAGCAGATAATAACCTGTGTCCACATTTGGCTTAATAATGGATTCCACTATAAAACAGTATCTTTATTTTCTCCTCTTTTATTTATAAAAAAACTATCCTTGGGTAGCTTTTTAAAAAGTCACTTAGAATAAACCATTTTGTTAATGATCATCCTTCATCAAATGGCACCCATTTTCATAGTGAGAAAATATCCATGTGCCTAAAGTTAGCTAATTAATTAGCTAACATAACTAAAGTAAATTAAAGAATCTGCAGACAATGGAGGTGCTGAGCAGTTAGAATAAACACATCTGAGACTAAAATAATTTATCTTTGTGTCCCCAGGTTGAGTAGGTACTCAGTAAATATTTGTGGAATTGATTTGAATTTGGCCTTTTGAGAGACATTGAACCAGTAAAGCATTTTCCCCTAAATTTACTATTTTCTAAAGCATGATTTTGCTTCCCTTGCAAACCTTTGAATTCATTCCCTTTACTCCTTTTTAGAAGTCTACCACATGTTCTTAAAAAGCATTCTTCCACTTCATTTTAAGAACTAGAGCATGAATATTTGCCATGGAGATAATACCTAGGAAACAGAAGTTCTGACTTGAGTCCTACTAGGAATGTTTGACTGGGCCTTTCCAAACAGTAAAAGATGTGTTATAGAGAATTTAACAAATTCAGCAGTGAAAACTTGAGCACAATACATTCTTCAATAAACAAGCTTATGACAGGAGCAAAATAAATATGTGAGAGGATTTTCCAATGCTTCCAGTGTTTTAGGATAGTAGGAAATACCAGTTTCTTGAATAAACTTCCAAATCCACCAGATCGTCTATGGAACAGTTGGTAGACACTTGGCACAAAAATCCTTTTAGTGGAGAAGATGGGCAGGCCACTCTGGCCTCTACTATGCAAATCCTTTCCTGTATCCCAACTTGCTTGGTGCTCTCATGCAGATGCAGAAAGAGCATTTTATTTTCTTAATGAGTCATTAGTTATGATCATGGAGCCAGTCGAGGGTCACTGATAAAACATTGCTGATCTACCAAAAAATATTCTTCTAGGAGTTGGTCAGTCCGTGGAGAAAACATTCTCTTCTCAAGCTGGTTTTGTAGTTACTGAGAAACCTTTCCTTTCTGCTTTAAGTAAAGGGTATTTCCTCCAACTGAGATGCCCTTTTCTGAGGCTGTCTCTTGCCCGCCCACCCTCTTTCAGAACTGGCTCAGGCTTCACTTCCTTCATGCAGACTCTTCTGAACCAGGTGGAGGAGACCACACCCTCCTCTGTGCTCCCACTGAGCGCTGTGCTTCCTGTTTGGAGAAGCTGAAGGCTTTAGAGGCTTACTCTCCAAACTGAGCAACTGGAAATTTTTATTTAATTCTAACAACAAATACTGATCACATACCGCTACACCAATCACTGTGCTCAAGAGCCCCATCACACACCTCTGGTCTCTATATCCTCCAGGATACAAGGGGAAGAATGATTTCAGTGCCAAGTCTGCTTTCAGACCCATCTGTGAGGTCTCCTAGGGTGCTGAAGGTCACTCCGCATGTCACACTGACATACTTGCAGACTTCACAGAATGCTCAAAGTTAATATGTTTTATGCCCATGAACGCATTTGATCCTGGGAAACAAATTAGTGGATTCCTGCTTTACAGACAAGTCAACAAAGGCTAAGAGAGCAGAAATGCTCTTTTCATCCTTGACATATTAATACAGGAAAATCATACAGGTTAGAGGATTGAAGCACAGGAGGGAACTTCTCAATGTCCAGCCTCTCCCTCTAGGGAAGCAGCCTCAGCTGAACTGATTAGCTAATCCTACATTTAAATCCTGTGGACTACATTAAGAGAAAAATATCCATATAACATTCTGCATATAAAGTTGTAAATAAAACCTCAAAGTACATTTAGGTTAACTTTTCCACTTGGTGATTGGTTTTTTTTTTCCCTTAGAGAATAAGTCCATTGTCTCCTGGCATCAATCAAGGGTGTTGAACAGTTGGTCTAGTTAGCTAGAAATCTGTCTTCAGTCTTCTCAAGTGACCCAACCAGATGGATATCTGACACAGTCAGCAGCGTTCCAGAAACCCTACGTAACACTGTCAGAAGAAATTTATTTTTAGGACTCGAAGTTAGTCCTTGGTGTACGTTAAGACATATTTGACCAGGAGCCATCTGGTGATGTTAATGTAAATTTCGACTAGAGTCTGCCTTATTCTTCATGGTGTCTTCTAGGTTACGGTTGTGCCCAGAAGGTAGGTGCTCAAGAAAACTGGTGAATGCTATTGTAGTTTTGATATGCCTGTGGGACTCATACTTACTTGTTTTGACTCTTGTCTACATAATAAAGTGTAAGGTAGTTTTTATCATTTGCCATAGATAGCATGAAAACTAGCTTTTTTTTTGGAGAGCATTCATGAAAATACCAGCTTTAAAATTTTTTTTTTTTTAGGCAAGGCATTAAAGTCCGTGTTTGGGGAAACCGATCTGAGATTTCTCCTCTGAAAGGTTTACACTGTTTTCTGTGGCTTTGGATTTTATTCAAGACTTTTGCACTGAAGAAAATGCTTCATAATTGAATTGAACGACAACTGGGCCCACTGGTGTAGTAGAAAGGTGTGGATATGTTTTGAGTAGATCTCATCCTTTCATTTGGTGACCAGTGTTTAAAAGTTTAGAAACTCATCACTTCTAAGCAACTACAATAGTATGTCTGCTTTCTTCTGCCTTCTTCCAGTTAGTATTCTCATCAGTAATGCATTTAAAGTGTGAACTCTTGGGCCCTAAATTTCATAGCTAAACCACTATCTCTCTGGAATGCTCCAAGAAAACCCCGGCTATAATTATATATAAATGAGGAAAAGTAGGTACTAGGAGGAAAGGACCTTCACACAATGATGTCTGCCTTGCCCCTATAGCAAGAAGGCTCCGAAGAAGGTCTTGTCTTCTTTTGTGTAATCCACCAAAGAGATGTCACTGACGTTTACCATCAGCTTGTCCCCTTCTTGTAAGGAGAACATGGCCCCTAGGTAGATGGGTTGGAACCAGTTGCTACCTCTTTCACACACTGTCTTGGTCCCCATTAGGAGCTGGGTGGGGTCAGGGTAGCTGTCCGTTACCTTGGTGATGACTACGATGATGACGTCTGGTCTGTTCAGTCTGTGCCCTTGGCTGATCTCACCACACTTAGATGTGGTGCCTCGGAATGTGACCTGGGAGTAAACGAAGTAGTCTCCCGACTCTGGGATCACAAGGAATTTATTGGTGTAGTTCATTCGGTTCTTAGTGAAGGCCAAGCCAAGTTCATGTTCCCAGTGCAGAGCTGGAAATTGATTTTTTAAAGGCTGTGTGGGAGTTTGTCTCACAACTGCAAAGACAAGAGAGAGATTTATTTTGTTTGTGTTAGAACCTGCGGACTTTGCAAAGAGTGTCTCATATCATTTTTAAAGAGTAAAGTGATGAACTAAAACCCATAGCTAACAAGCTGTTGGAGGAGGAACGAGTGTGGATGTGTGTGTGGATAATTATTCAGAGAGTAACATCTTAGGCTGGTGACCTGAGGCAACTTACTTTGCCATTCTGAGCCGGAGTTTTCTTACTTGACAATTAAAAATTTTACCTGATCCCTGTGATCCTGGAAAACAATGAAAGTTAAGAAATCTCCTCACTCTTCCGTTTTGTAAAACGGCTTACTATCAAAAAGTACTCTTCCCCAAATGACTTAGATAAGATTGGGGAATCCCACCCCTTCCCCCCTTGTTTACCTAGGACAAGTCCAGACATCAAACCCTCCACTTTCCCATTCTTTGCCTCATAAATGATTAACCAAACTCTTTTATCCTTACTAATTCATCAAAAACAAAATGCTCATTAACCAAACTGATGAAGCTTCTCTCCTTCCTCCAGGACCCCCAAACTTTGGCCCACCCTCAGCCTGAGCCAGTATAGTCTCTCCCAATAATAGGCTGGCCTCTAAAATATCCTCTGCTCCTATCATGACCTTTCTCCCTGCATCCCTACACTTGGTTCTTTCTAGCTTTGTGTACTCCTCTCTATAAAAGAAAAATCCTTTTAGCCTAACTCTTGAGACATTTGCAGACTTTATGATTAGGGGCTCCCCCTATTGAAATTGACCTCTCCATTCTGCAATAGTCCCTTCCCTACACCTCTTCCCCATCCTGCAATAATCCTTTTGCATAAACTCTCACCTTACTCTGTCAGGATTTGTTTTTTATTTGACGTTCCCTCCTCTTTTTTTTTTTTTTTAAAAAGGAGATAATATCTGTGGAAAGGATTAGAAGACATGGTATGTATAAAATCCCTATTTATTAGGAATATTATCTAAACTACATTCACTTTTACTAGGCTTTTTGCTTCAGACATGCTGTGCTACAAAGAGAGGGCATTTCATAGAGAGTCAGGTGTTTCTTGTCACTCCCTTTTAACATCGTGGTCCAAGACCACATGAAACCCAGGCAGTAATTAATAAAAAATCAACGTGCAGGGTAAATATTGGAACCAGAGATCCAGGACATTTTTGAAATCTTTCTTCCACATTAACAGGGACTAAATATAAGCCAATGTAATTGACTCGTGGAGTAACAGGGAACAGGGCTCTCAGCAACTAAGGCCCTGTTCCAATTCTGACTCTACAACATGTTAGGTTATTAATCAGCTTCTCCTCTTTGTCTCAATTTTCTGTCTGTGAACTGGAAATAAGTCTCCCTCACAGTACTGTTCTGAAGATCATGTTAATGAAAAAGACATGGATATTTTTATCATGATAGCCGGATACAGCATTACTTAATACATATTTATTTTCTTTCCTCAATTAAATTAGCATCTTTCATTTTGACAGATTAAAAAAAAAGCCTAATTTATTTTATATATATTTATATTTTCTTATGTTTTCATTATTTACACATATACATTTTATAGAACACGTGAATGCATGCTTTCATGAAGTATGTCTATAGCACGAAAATGAATAGAATCAAACCATTATTTTAAATAAGATAATCTGCAATAAAACTAATAATTTTCAGGAAAAATGAAAACACTTTTTAAATTCTGCAACTGCTTTTGAAATCCATAGTAATACCATTGTGTCCTATCGGTCACAGTTTGGGGACAGGTTATGTTTCAAGAAGCACTTAGTTACACCTGGTGGTTGACCAGAAACCTGGTTCCTGGATTTTTCTAAATCATCTTTCCCATTGCCAACTGGATTATTGTTTCTTTTGCAACTACAACACATGTTCAGAATGTGTGTGGTCTTCTCTAGCCCCTGTACTAAGTGGCCTCTGGAGAGCTCTGTTGCTTCTTTGTAAAATCTGTGAAAGGCATTTTTATTAGTCACCCGTGATAGTCTCTACTTCTTCTTTATTGGTGATGCAGTAGATGAAAAAAGAAAAACTCTTCCCACATGATACAAAAGCAAAAGTCATTTAGTCTCTAGATAAAGCAAGTTCTGTTAAATTGGCTTGCAATAAGCTGTGTCAACACAGCGGCAAGTAGGAGTTTGGGTAGGAAGTGTGTTGTGATGGAAACAGTGTAGTTCTGAGAGTCAAGCTCAGATCTCACTCTTCTTAGTCATGTGACTTGGAACAAGTGAATTTAGCTGCCCAAGTCTCAGTTTCCTCATGTCATTTGGCTTATATGCAGATTAAATGAACCATAGATGTAAAATGTCTACCACAGTGTCTGGTACATATTAGGAGTTCAATAGAACCTGTATTCCCTTATCAATTTCTACTCCTCCCATTTAATAGAAAATCAGTCTCTCCTATTCTTATAGGCAAGTGGTAAGTGATGGTGACTTGACATATCTCTGGTCCTAATTCTCACGCAAAACTCCCCACAAACAGCTTCCTCTGGATTAAATGTTAAGACAAATGTCTTGTCCAAGGATATCTCCCTGTGGGTTGCAAATTTTCTTATAGTTCAGGAGAGTATGCTTGCTTTTTTAACTCTAGTTTTCCAATGGGGTTTTAACATCTTTCTGCATTGTTTTGCTCATCCTTCGGGAGTCTTAGAGGTATGTACAACTCCAGATATGAGATGACAAAATTTCAACACTAGATTTGGGGAGCTGGCCAATTGGTGATATTATGAGATTGCTCTCAATTTCTTCATGTCAGTGGAAATTCTTTGGAAATACCTGCCTGAATGTAAATGTCCAATAACTTCATTTTGAGTAGGATATGGATGGACTCTATAAATTGGCAACTTGGGATTGTTCATTTTTGATCAGATTTTGAATTACGTGAATCTCAGAGTCTAAGGAAAGCCATTTCTGAGTGACTGAGTGTATTAATGAAAGAGAGAAACAGTAGTGAAAGGTAGGCGGCTGACAGAATCTGAAAGAAAATACCCAAGAAACCTGGGCGTTTGGATCTCTCAAAGAAGGAAGATATCTGAAAACCCTTAACTGAGGAGAGGAGTTTCTTATCAAAGGGTGTGGTTTCCAGTTTGAAGCTACTAGAGTAAGTTTTGGCAAACATGCTGAAAGAAAACTCAGGCCCATGACCCATGGTCTCCTGGAAAACACTCTAAGGAGAATTACCTGTCAGATGTGCCCTTGGCTTATCACCACCAGCGCCAGGAGGTACGTCTGTAATGAAGGAAAAAAAGCTTTCTATGAGTAAGAGGGTGACTGGAGTGAAGATAACATTTGAGGCATTGAATAAATCTTGGCCCCATGACTTTGGACAGGTTATCTAACCTGAGACTCTTCTTTTGTTATTTCTAAGATGGGCGCATCAATTCCTACCATGGATGGAGAGTGCTTAGGATGTATCCTGGCATATGGTCAGTGCTCAGTAAAGCTCATCTTGCCTTTGCTTTCCTCCTGTGGGAACTAACTGGCCTTTTGCCATCTCATTGGTCCTTTAACTATACCCACTGAGGCAGCTAGATTACCTGGACAAACGGGGTAGAAACTACTTTATAGCTATATGACCTTGATAGGTCCCTTTTCCTTTCTGGTTCTCTGTTTCTCTATCAGTTCTCCAGAAATCCTCAGAATTTCCCTTTGGCTCTTAGAGATGATTATATTGGATGAGTGTGTTCTAACTGCAGAGATAAAGATGATGTTGATGATAAAAAGGAAAAATCATTGCATACTTTTGATTTGCTAGGCATTGTTCTAATACCTTTATAGGAATTAACTAATTTAATCTAAATGACCCCTGGGAGGCAGTTACTGTTATAACCATTTTTCTAGGTGAGTAAACTGAGACAGAGACCCAGGAAATTATTTTCCCAAAGGTCATCAATTCCACAGGCCATGCACTTGGCCATGGCACCATTTTACCTTCTTAGCAGCTAAGCAGGCCCCTCACTTCTCCTCTGGGTTTGCATTCCTCTGAACTGCCTACGTACCAGAACTACTAGATATATTCTTGTTCCCCATATAAAAGGCATCAAATAAGAACATACTTACAAGCTCGCTGATGTGAAGGTCCAAACTCCTGTCCTTTTGGAGTCTATTGGGAAAGAAAGATATGGTTTAGACCATCTTTTGACCCCAACACCCACACAGCTGCCCGCAGTATGGATTTAATTCAGATGCTGCTGCTACCTAGCCTG
This sequence comes from Pteropus medius, assembly GCF_902729225.1. Classification (NCBI taxonomy): domain Eukaryota; kingdom Metazoa; phylum Chordata; class Mammalia; order Chiroptera; family Pteropodidae; genus Pteropus; species Pteropus medius. Next base: position 5,968,234 of record NW_024342647.1, on the reverse strand, counting down.
GGTACTCTGGAATGAGGGAAATGCGAATGAAAATATTTGTTGGTTGGTGGGAATCCTGCACCAAGCTCTCCCCTTTCCTCCTGCAGAACCCTGGTGACCTTTTCCTCTGTTACGCTTGTCTCTGAAGCTCAGCTTTAAGTTTCTGTCCTGAGAGCTTTTCCTGTTCCATTCTAGGGCACTCCAACATCTTGTCATTGCTTCTATTATTTAAACAAACAGTGGCCCTTGCTTTATTTTCTTTTTTTCACCACAGTTTAAAAATTGGAACTATCGTTTAGAAAATGATATAAAAAAGAAGTAATGACTATATTCTCCTTCTCATCATCCTCTACAATCCTTCCTTGTTTCCTTGCAATACATGATGAGTTTTTCTTCATTGCAATCCTAGTTTGTGAGCCATTTCAGATACACGTGGGAATGAAAAAAATAACAGCTTTGGAGGGAGTCAGACCTGGACTTGAATCCATTCCACCATTTATTAACAATATGATCTTGAGCAAGACACTTTTCTCCTCTGAGCTTTGGTGTCCTTGTTTATTAAATAGGAATAATAACATCTGTAGCCCTAGATAACTCCCAGGTTTGAGATGAAGATTAACTCAGAATATGTGAGTCAGTACAGAGAATGTATGGAAACTGAAGGAACCATGATATACATGCCTGAATAGAAAGCTCAGGAGTAACACTAAGCTCTTAGCTTAGGAATAAAATCACCATTTTACACTTTACAATATTTCCAAATAACCTTCTCTGAAATGATTTTGACTCAACTGAGTCCTTTGATTTGGTTCTCATAACTGCTCAGTCCCCACAGTGATCCTCGCCGTCACCATGGACACTTGATCAGTTTTACATCTTAAAACCCATATATGTGTGTGTGAGTGTGCTTGTGAATGAGCAATTGTGTGTCTGTGTGACTTTAAGAGAAGACAGCTCCATCCGTAGGAAAGAGTGGTTCTGTATCTGTGTATATACACGTGTCTGTGATGTGGTGGTGTGTGCACAGATGTCTCTATGTGCATATGTGTGGCCATGTGGATGTGGTTGTGCCATTTCCAAGTCTAGGTCTACGAACAGTTCTGTGATAACAGTGATTTTGTTAGAACCCACACAGTCAGGCTCTTTTTACATCCAAGCCACATTACCTAACCTAACCTAAGCTCTCTTGAGGGCAAAGATCTTGTCTTTGATTGATGAACTGACTTCATAGTCTCTCTAGTTCCCTTTTCTCTGCTTCCTAATTCTGTTAATGGTGCCACTACTGCTTCCCCTCAGTTACCAGGCTTAAATTTGCTTTTCTTCTTTCATAAACCTAAACTGTCATTTCTATTTTGCAGTTTTTGTCTTTTGTGCCACCACTCTAGGTCTCAGCATGCTGCTCTCCTGGATCCTCCAAGAATCTCCTAAGAGATCTCTTCTGCATTGATTCTCTCCTTTTCTCTAATCCATCTCTTTTTCTAAAGCGTCACTTTATTGAGACATTTATCTTGGCATTCAAAGTCCTAATTTAACATCCCCATCCCAGAGGTGGGGGCATCAGGAGAAATTACTTCTGAACTGAGTTTTACAAGTCCCGTAGGTATTAGCCAGGTGATTAAAGGTAATGGCCATTTTTCAGAAAAGGCTAACAACTTGTGCAAGAGTAAGGAGGCCCAATCGAGTGTGGGAGCAGTTGGGAAATTGCAAAGATTTCTGCTGCCAGATAACTATATTACATACATTTAGCATAGGGTCATGAGTACAGTGGTCTTTGAAAAGCTAAACCCAATTAATGTGACTACTTGTCCAGCATCGATAACTTTGATGGGTTTGGAAGGAGGAGAAGGAGCCTAGAAATGAACTTACTTAACAAAGTATCCTGTTTCCTTACTTGCCATGCCAGTGGCAGAGCTGATGAAGAATTGGTCCTTTGGTAAGGCAGAAAGCTGAAGGCGGGGTTCTCAAAGAAAATGGGGAAGGGGGCGTTTGGTTACATCCCCTTGTGTAGAGAATGGTACCTTCCCTGGTTGGCCTTCTCTGCTTTACTCATTCTGCTGAGAAATCTTAACCATTCTGCTTATTTTTGGTGAAGAAGACACTCAGCTAAGAGTTTAGAGTGCTCCTTTTGGCTCACAGTCCCTTTGTCATCAACATGTATTTGGGAGTTTCAGTATCTTTCCCTATTTGCTCTGCTGGGTTTCTATGACTTGGGCACACCTTTTATTTCCGATTATGAAAGGATATGTATGGATTTTAGTGGCCTCAGAATGCCACTAAACATCTGGAGGCTGCAATAGTGCCAGCTGGCAGGTGTTGAAGAACACAACATTTTCAGAGTCCCCGAGACTCTTTTTCCAAGAACAACATCTAAAGCCTTCCATTGCTACTTCTCTTAATAATGATTCTATCATTGGAAGAAGATTATTGCCTCGGGAAGCAGAAATAAATGAAGAGATTTGACAAGAAGAAATAGTAGCTAATTTGGGGAAAGGTTTATGCATTTGAGCTGGCTAAGTGCCTACTTTCCAGATGGTTGCTGAAAACAACAGGCTAATAAAATCTTACTGTCCTCCTACCTTGACTCATTTCCATTGCTTTTGGGTTACTCCAGGGAATATAGGAAACAGTGCCTCCTAAAGGATGCTGGTTCCTGCAACATCGACTTCCAAATTTGTTTAGGCACAGCATTGAAGAGCATCCCAAAAGAATGTGATTTATTCCCCCTTAAATGCCTTCTCAAACCACTGGCTAAGAACCAGGATCCAATTTTATTTCCCTTCCTGAGCATTATCACTCCCTGAAGTGATATTTGTGATATTACTTATTTGTATGTTTATTACTTTTCTCTCTTAGTAGAATTCAAGCTGTAGGCAAACGTGTACCTGGCCTATCTTGCTCACCACTATATTCCTAGTGCCTCGGACAGTTGCATGTAAAGCCCTATCTTGTGCACCTTAGCAGATGATGAAATAAAATGGCCTTGGGATAAAACATTCTAGGTTGGCTTTATCCAATTGGAAAAATATGCTGATGCTTGGGCATCAGAAAGATAGGCAGAAAAAAAAGCAGAAGAAGGAGTAAGGTTCAGCTTCAGTGACTTTAGCCAGAGTTTTGCAATCCAGAAAAACTAAGAAAGAGACCTTTTTATTCGAGAGTACATGCAAACTTTGAGTTTTTGTTTAAATTAACAACAACAAAAAATTATTTTTAATATTAGAGGTAGGTAACTGAAACATTTCTTTTAGAACTGGGGCCTCTGCAGGTTTTCATCCTGCTCTGCTTGGAGCATAGTCATTGCTCCAGAAATGTGTGTTGAAAGTTGCGAGCTTTGGCTGAGTCAGAGCCAGAAAAGGCAACTGCATATGTTCATGGGCATACATGCCTACCACCACCAGCATTTCTTAGACAAAAGCAAGCTGGGGCATTTTGCCCCTTATTTCCTATAAGTCAGAGAATTTTTACTCTCATTTGATTTTCTTTTCTTTTCAATTTTATTTTTTTGATATGTTGATTGGTGATCCCTGACTCAAACTAACCATAACTGATTACTATAGGCATTTTTGAAATGACTCTAATACTTCATATAAAAAAGAAGGATGAAGGAAAGGAGGAGACTACTGTCTAGTGGAGTGCTGGCTGGTGCCAGGTCCTGTGCTGGGTGTTTATGTGTGTTCTTCATGTAATTGTCCAGCTACTCTCAAAGGAGCATCTCACCTTTTTATAGCATTTGTAAGCCAATGGTCAAAGAGTAAATGGAGGATTTGGGATCTGAACCTTTAGATCAAGTACAGAGCCTGGCACATATCAGGAACCTCATAAACAGTGGAACATACACAGTGGATGATTGAACCTGAAGCAAGATGGTCTTTGAGGTTCTCTTGCTGGCATTTCCCTGAGAAAAATTCCAGAGTGTATTTAAACTAATGACCTATTTAGCCTTTTTCTCATGTTCCATAGTCACTCTCTAGTATGTTTGTACACAGGAAGACATATCCATTTCTCTCCCTCATAAATTGCACAATTGCAAGGGCCTGAGTGTTTTAGGACTCATAATTTCCCTCCTGGAACAAATAAACAGACATTTGCCTCCTTGACTTTTCCTCTTGCTTCCCTGATTATACTTACACAGGGATAAAGCCAACCTAGAATGTTTTATTCCAAGGCCATTTTATTTCATCATCTGCTAAGGTGCACCAGATAGGGCTTTACATGCAATATTCAGAGTGGTGAAAAGCAAATAAATGGTGTTTGCCGCAGAACAAATGTGAAACCGCGGCTCTGTTATTTCCTAGTGGTCTGACTTTGGCATGTCACCTAACCTCAGTGAGATTGTTTCTTCATCAATAAAAGTAGATAATGATTCTTTCCTCCCAGGACTATTTCGATGGCTAAGAAAGACCATACACATAAAATGAATATCTAATTCATTTTTCTTCTTTCTTTGGGCTCAATAAATGCTTGGGATATGTGCTGTTGGTTCTGTAGAGTTTCTCTTTGGCTTTATCATTTCAGTGACAAACAGAAGCCACTTTTGTGTTTCTTTATGGCCAACAGATTTGGATCATTTAAGAGTTCTGGAAGGCTTCCTCCTTCTCCCCACAGGAGAGGCTTCCTCAGTCCACAGTTTGCTTCTGGACTTCTGCCTTTTCAGAATGCAAAGGGGTTGAGGGAATGGCATGTACACCCCACCCCACACATTTCACAACCCAAGCTAGTTGCTGCTGCCAGCTGCTGGGCCTCATTAAAGAGACCAGGCTGGAAGAAGATCTCTTGGCAGCCACTGTACTGCTGCAGCCAGGCAGTGTGTGGTCTGTTGAGGACTGTAAGGAACACTGGGTATTGAGCGATGTGTGTGTTTACTTTAAAAGGCGAATGAATGGATCCTGGAATTCCCAGCGGATGTTTGAGATTCACACTCACAGCTCCGCTTGCCCTCCTTTCTTTGCACTTATGCAGTTCACCCCCACTACCTTGTTTCTCTGCCCTTTGCCCACAGCCTGACCTTTGGGCTTCTGTTCCAGGAATGCCGGGACTTCCTGAGGCTACAGTAAAGGCAGCATCACTGAGTGCTCAGTGTTTTGTAATTTACAAAGAACTTATCTCGACTATCTGTTTGTTTCCTCTAGACAACACCCTGAGAAGCAATGCCTCCTATGACATCCCTATTTCCTCTAGACAACACCGAAAGGGGATTATTACTGTCATCATGCCAACCGAGGAAATAGCTCAAGTGAGATAAAAGGGCTCACCCAAGGTGAGCATCTATTTTATGGCAATCGCTTTTTGGATTTCTTCTTGCAGAATTCTTAGCATGATGCTATGAAGACAGCATGTTAACCTCTCCATGTTATTGACAGGAAGCATAAAGCTTAGGGAGGTCACGTACCTTGCGCATCTGTCCATTCTTCTCTCCATCCAGCAGACACTTAATAAGTACTTTCTGTGTGCTAGGTATACCTCGGTGCTCTCAGGGGAGGAAGGGGACTAGCATTTATTGAGTACTTACTATGTGACAGGCACTTTTCAGGGTGTCATTGGTGAATTCTCCTGACCACCTCAGAAGGTGAATAATTTGATAGGCTTATACCTAGAGGCAGACTAGCATAGCAGTTAGGAAGAATGTATATGGTGTGTTTGACCTCAATGTCACACTTTAACTGTATGACTTGCCGTGTAGCTGAACTAGTCTAAGCCTCAGTTTCATCATCTCTAGATGGAGAGAATAGTAATCCTTTCCTCATTGTGCGAGTTCAAGGATTAACTGAGATGATGCCTGTTGTAATAACAGCAACCATGTGTTGCATGTGTTTTTATGCCAGACAGCACACTAAGGACTTTATAAACATGATCTTATTTACTCTTCTCAAAACCATAAGTATGAAAAGCTTAGAATGGAGTCTGGTCTATAGTACATTATTGTAAGGTCACAACTGTGACGTGGTGGAGCCATGGCTTTCTCTCAAGTCTGTGTAACTGTGAATCCTGAGCCAGCATCACTGTGGGGTCCTGTTCTAGGGGGAGATACGGTGTTCTCAGGAGCATGTGTTTGTGGGGGGTTAGTGGGGTGCAGGGAATAAGGGCCAAGAGCATAGCCGTGATTTTCAGGAAGGAGTGGAAATGAGATTGGAGGAAACCAGGGAGAACATGGGAGAGAACGTGTGTGGGTGATTCCGGTAGGACCTGGAAGCGAAGGACAGAGATGGGGCACTGGTAGAGTCCTGAGAAACAATGCCTCCTATGACATCCCTGACAATTCATTGCATAATACTGAGTGCCCACTCTGCATCAGGCGTGGGGTCGAGCCAGTGTGGTGCGTTCTGTGATGCCTGGAGCACAGTGTCTGGAGAAGATGGAGGCCTGGCTTCAGGGCGCCTGTGGTTCAGTGGGGTCTGTGGACCAATCTGGAGTACAGTGGAAGCCACTAAGGACCTAAGGAAGGCCCAGGCCATGGTCAAGTGCAGCTAGGTAAAGAAGGGATTTGAATGTAGGTTTAGGGTGCAAGACAGGGTGGAGAACAAGGCACGGAGATAGCTCACAAACATCAGAGACCAAGAAAAGCCTTTCAGTGCCAAAACCTGCTCTCTGGCCTGGTGATGGCAGATTCCAGAGCAGATGGAGAAGTTGTTTTCTATGAGGTAATTTCCATGAGCAGGGAAGTTCCCTAATTACCATTTACTAATCCTTTACTTTCTGCCAGACACCTTAAATACTTTATTTCTAATTATCTTTATTTCATGCATAAAGAAGCTAAGGCCCAGGAAGGTTAGGTAACATGGCTAAGAAGTGGCTAGGCCAGAATTCAAACTGGGTTTGAACCTCTGACCCATGATTTTTCCAAGATGCAAATCTACCTAACAATCTCCGGAAGTCTAAATACCTAAAACATTTTAACGTATCTGTTTTTTTGTTTGTTTAAGTAACATATACATTTTGTATACAAGGGTATATGTTTAAAAATGTCTCCCCTGGTTCCCCCACCTGGACACTAGCAGAGTCACCAGTTTCTTTTGTCTTCCCCGAGATAATCTGTGCATTTATAAACATATTTATATATGTGAATATGTTATCTTTTTTAGAAATGAAGTGTTTCATGTTCTATATGCCATCACGCACTTTGTTTTTTTTTCTTTATGACATCTCTAAGAGAAACTTTCCTTCCTTACATATAGAGATGCCTCATTTTTTAAAAAAACAGTGACAGCTTCAGTCTTCCATTGCATGGAAGGACCGTATTTATGGACACATCACCTAAAGGCATTAATCCCAAACCTTTTCACATCTAATTTTGATTTCTGCTCTGTAATGTACCTGATTAATGAGTTTGTCACACAGAATCTTTTCTTATATGACCCTTAAGAAAGAATCCAGTTTAAAAGATATATTTTTAAAAGTCTTGAACTGTTCTTGTTGCTGCTTCTAAAAACTCGAAACATCCCCACACCAGTTGCTGTTGCTTTTCCAATGTCTGTATCTGGGGACCCAGCAAGCATGTAGTCCGTCCTGTTTTCTGGTAGAATGAGGCAGAGCGACCGTAGAAATAGAATCTAGGTCTGGCTCTGCCCTCTTAACATGCTCTATGACTCTGAACTTTTCCTTTCCATCTCTGATCCTAGGTTTCTTTAACTGTAAAATGAGGAGATTGGACTAGATCAAGGGTCAACAAACTTTTCTGTAAAGGGCCACATAGTAAACATTAACCTGGCAGGCAGTGTAGCCTCTGTCACAACTACCCAACTCTGCTGTTGTGGGTTGAAAACGGCCATAGACAATGCATAAGTGAATGGATGTGGCTGCATTCCAATAAAACTTTATTTACAAAAAACAGGAAGTGGGTGAGATTTGGCCTCTGGGCCATACTTGCTGACCCCTAGGCTATGGGTGTTTCCATCTCCTAGTTCTTTTCTACTTAGAGGAATGAAATGGACAAACACACACCCAGTGTCCATGTCGGTAGGCACTCACTGGGGGCCTTATGGAGATTACTTGGAATCCTCACAGCACTTGTCAGGTAGATAATATGAGAAAATTGAACCTCAGAGAGGTTACGTACTTTGATCGCTTTTTTTTTTTTTTTCCTGAGCCCCTTTGAGCCTCAACTCCTTTTCATGTTAGATTAGAAGAGATTCTTAGCAAGGCCAGTCTTTTGTGGTTGGTGCAAGGATGGAATGAGGAAGTCTCTGAGAACAGTCGTGGGAGAGGGAACAGCCAAGTAAAGACTGGGAACAGGAGAATATTTGAGTGCTGGAGAACTGAGGGGAGCCAGGGTGGCTAAGAGGCCAGTGATGGGGAAGGGAAGAGGAGGGAGAGTGGTAAAAAATGAGGCCACAGAGGCAAGGCCATGACACAATCCAGTGAAAGCTTTCAGAGAATCATTTTGGCTCTTGTATGGAGACTCAAGCCCAGGCTTGTCTTTACAGAATTTCTTGTTTTAATGCGGGTGATCCATTCATTCATCTATTAAAGGAATGGATGGAAATTGCTTTCAGTGATCATAACGCTTGATTGTGAGTGGGGAAACAACATGAAAACCAAAAGAGCCGTGGACTTGCCGACTCTGAGACCTAGCTTGGTCTCTTTCCAGCCTTGTGACCTTGGGTCCTCACATAAACTCTCTCGTTTCAAGTTCCTCATCTGCCAAGTGTGACTGCTCACACCCTCAGTGCATCTCTGGGTTGCTGTAAATATCCGGTGGGATCATGTTTGTGAGAGCTCTCTACAAATGTGAAATAGGAGTCAACACCATGTCGTTCTTATTGTTATTATTATCATTGGCCTATCCTCTGCTGCTGGGCTTGCTAAGAATGTATTAGAAAGGCTGTGAGATCCTCCTCTCTTAATTCTCCTTGTGTTAGGGTTGAATTAACTTGGGCCTGGCCCACTACGTACTTGGGGATGGAAAACTCATCCCATGAACAATCTCAGATTCCATGAGTCTAGTTGAAGGCTGTGGGCAGAAGACAGTGGAATTTGGTTGGGGGAGGTAAAGAGAAGAAGGGAACAAGGGCTGAGACATGAAGGAGAGGGGCCTGCAGGGGGAGACTGAGGTGGTTATTTGTCCCCAGGTGAGTTTGAGAGGATCTACTCAAAGGGATTGCAGTGGGTCTTTGTATTTGTAGGGCTTGTGGAATGTCCCTGGCTTATGGGGAGACTGATCTGGGTTCAAGTTCTAGATGTAGGTTTTACTAAGTGAAGGATCTAGATCATAAGGACAAAAGCAGGTTAAAACTAAGAGGCTTACTTAGTTCTCCCTGCCGAAAGGAAAGATTTCTTTTCTCATCTTTTTCCTAGAGCATTTAACTTTAGAAAAACGTGTACGTAAGTTTCTCTTTGAAATATATATTAATCCTTTTGGAGACCAGATGAGCCTTTTTTTCTCAGTGAACTAACTGGGAGCTATCTTTTGGAAATCAGAAGAGCAGCTTGACACTGTGGAGGAGAGCACTGAGCAGGGTGTCCAGTGGTCTGGTTTCCAGCTTTAGGCTAGACAACCTTAAAAGGCCTCGTTTCTTCCAATGGCCTGATGGGCTTTTATGTGTAATGGAGTTGGTGGCCAGGACCTCAGGTGTAGCACTCTTGCCACCAGTGTCTTCCTTCCCTCCTTCAGACGCCCTTTCCTGAACCACCACTACCCCCAAGGCTGGGGTAGGGGGACATCTGGAATTCCACAGCACACAGCCTATTTTCTTGTCTTGCATCAGACTTGGAGCTCTCTGAGGCCAAGATCGAGTTTTCTCAGTAGCTGTCTGGTGCCTGGCATAGAGTGACAGTCACATCACAGTAACTGTGTGAGTAGAGCTCTCTCCATTCCCAAGTACCAACTGCTCCCACCTGCCTTCCTAGTGCTGTCAAAGAATTGATATTAGTATCCTTTTTTGGTAGAAAAGGAAACAGGCTCAGACAAATGCAGCCACATGCCTATTTTCATGTGGCCAGAGGTGGCAGAGCTGGGATTCAAATTCACATTTCACTGTCACATCCATCCAGGCTCTGCGTGGTGACTTGGGTTTCCCTCCTTGTATCCCATCTTTCATTTCCTCTGACTTGGTTATTATCCCTTAGCCCCTCCAGATACCCTCTCTGCCCTTCTCGGCCCTTCCCGGTGCCCTGCAAGGCTGATCACTGAACACACGTGCCCGCTGGGAGCAGAATGGCAAGTTTTCCCTCCTTTTTTATGCTCCCTCCCTGCTGTTTTGACAGATTACAGGCCTTTCCCCTACTCAGCCCCCAGCTCCTCCAGGCAGCCCTCCCCGCTTTCATTTTAGGTTTCCTTGGGTTCCTCTAAATCTCTTCCCTCCTTTTGCCCTTTCCGGCCAAAGTGTGGTGATGGGCCTCCCACTGTTGCGAACGCCAAGATGCTCTCAGCCCCAGAGGCTCCCTTTATTCTGTCTGCATCTCAGCATACAGACCCTTCTTTGAACCCATTTTAAATTCTTTAAACTTTCTTCTTTAAACTCTCTTCTTTGAATGGGCCAGCTGTTTCTTTTCAGGACCCCCATTGTTACATGTGCCTCACCCCCATTTCCCTTCCTCTTCTGATGCGCCAAGAAGTACATCTCCCGGCCAAACCACAGCTCCAAATGTCCTCACATGTCCACTCTCCCAGGAGATGCTTTAACTATAATCGAATGTAGATTTAGCCCTTTCATGTCATGAATACCTACAATAGGGCAGCACTCAGTGCCTTCCCTCATAGGCTTCCTGTAAAGTGACAGCTTGTCTCTCAAACTCTCTTTCTGACTTGGCAAATTTTTGCCCCTTTCTGGACTCTATTTATCTGAAGGTCTTCTAGATCAACAAAGATATTCTCTGGCTTCTGCCTATACAGGTGATCCCAGACATCATCCTGGGCAGAGGGAGTGTTTCCCTTCAGAACGCAGGAGAGCTCAGGTTGTTGGAGTCGCTCAATGCCTCATCAAAAACAGTCTCTTCTAGCTGAAGAGGGAGAGAATCCCCTGGCACTGACTAGACACGGCCATCATTCGATTCCCGGGAAGCAGCACCGTGGAGGTTCGGGACTCACAGCCTGACCTCCCACGCCCTGCAGGCCTCCTCTAACATAAACAGCATTTTCTGGTTGTCCGCATATTTCTACACTTTCTGAACCATGGCATGTGGCCATGGATGCTGCCGCCTGAATCGCGCACATTCTGTTTGCTGACTTTGGTGGAGCAGCGAGAGTTACACATTCACCATGGCTTGCTCACCACCTCTCTGCTTTGAAGTTGGCCAGTATTGCTCAGAAGCCAGGTTTCCAATTAAATCCATTGAAAACTCTGTTTTCTTCTCTGGAATTTAATACTTTGGACTGAAGTTAAAGCAGCCATCAACAGATTATGCAAGAGCATTTTTTTTAAAGGGATATTACTTGAATGGCACATTCTTCAGGCTGTAACGTTTTTGTTGTTCCTAGTGCAGAATTATACATTTTAGCCTTGACACCTGTACCCCCTCATTGTTCTCCCTAGACCTTATGTATATTTTTTGACTAAGCTCCTCCCAACCCCCATAACCCCTAACCCCAGCAAGACCATCTGGCAGACAGTTCTTTCTTGAGCATTGAAAAAGTATTCTAAACCCAAGAAAGGGGGTTGATTAAATAAATTATAGCAAATACATATACAGGAATATAATACAACCACTTGTATTATCCTCATGCTGCTGTGACTTTATTAACAATAAATTCAATGATAACAAATTGGGACATTCAAAATAATTCCATCTTATTAAAAATATGAAATTACGTACTCCAAAACGTTAACATTTTAGAGTGGTTACCTCTATGGGGTTATGGGTAATAATAATTATTATTTCTTTTCCACATCTGTGTTTTCTGACTTTTTTCAATGACCATGTGTTAGTTATGTAATTTAAAGGGGTTTTTTTTTTCCAAAGAAAAGGAACATTCCCAAATTATCAGTGAACTATGATTATAATTATCTAAAAATATGTGGCTTGAAAGTGTTCCCATATAAGCATAGAAAGGGACAATTCATTTCCTGGAAATATTGAGAACAAACCCCAGATGGGCCTCTCCACCCCTCACAATCCATATTTCCTTTGCATGTAGACGTAAGAAAGAAAAGGAGCCTGACAGTCAAAGAGCTCTGTCCAGGGTTGCAATAGGTGCCAGAAGCCTGCAGAGGGTCTACCGATCCCCCAGGCAGTGGAAAGTCTTGCTTACCTGGAACACACAGGCCTCTCCTTGGGCCCGGAGCTGGCCAACGAGCAGGTAGGTGGTGAGTCCTGCCAGGATGGGGAGCAACACCAGGCAGCAGGTGAGAGCCCAGCGGGTGCTGCTGCTCTTGGCTGCGAGCCCAGCTCTGGCCTTGGGCCTGCAGCCGCCGTCCTCCGGCAGCATTTCCATGCTGGCTCTTTCCCCAAAGCCCAGCCCCTGATCCTCTGCCATGCTCCTCCTGGTCCTGGAGACGGCTCTGACTCCTTCTGGGCAGAGAGACCCCCCATTAAATAGAAGACCAGCTCTCACAGTGGGTGAATTAATTACTGCCTACTCCTCCCCCTGGCCTTCCCTTCTCTCCCCCTACAACACACTGCCCCGCCTTGCTAGGGAATGCACCGCCTACAACAGAAACCAAGTTTGGTTTAAGAAAAAAAAAAGAAGAAGAAGAAAGCTTCCCAAGTGTATTTACGTACAGTGTGCTCATGTGCTCCTTCCTTCACTTACAGAAGGAAGTCAGGAAAGTCCCTGCAGGAGGAGAAAAATAATTCATCAAGTCAATGGGTGGAGCAAATTAAAAGATACCTGTTTCTGTGCTGGAGGGCTGCCAGTATGCCAGTCTGGGGAGTGTGCTTCTTCTGGAAGTGAAAGTGAGGGATGGGGAGGTGTGCGATGTGGCTTGCAGACTGGGAAATGGAAATCAAGGTTGCATCACCACTTTTCAAAGTGCTGCCAAGCCCTCGTCATTTTTGAGCCTTGTAGGAGCCCGTTCCCATTGCACAGATGGGAATACCAAAGTTCTGGAAGGCGAAGGCATGTGTCCTAGGTCGTCCAGGGATTAAGACAGAGAAGCTAGGGACATGCTCGTGTTCTAAATCATGGCTTGGGGTCCTCGCCTCTGCCACACAACTACCTGTGAAAGGAAAGTAAGTTTCTAGCCTGTGTTGACCAATTGTCTAGGCAGAGTATGAAGTCATAGAGGTGACACTCTGTGAGGAGAGGACATTGACTTCTCTTTTTGGATTAGTCCAAAGTTGATTGAACACCAGGGACTGGCCTTGCCCACAGTTGGGTATGTATGGGGCCCACAACATGTAATAAAGGCTGACATTTATTAAACACTTGTTGTGCTAGTTACTGTTATGAGTTCAATGTATCAATGAAATTGTTCAATCCTGAGATAACCTTGCGACATAATAATATTATTATTCCCACTTAACAGTTAAGGAAATTGAAGCATAGAGAGTAAGCAGTAAAGTCAGAATTGGGACTTGGGCAAGCTTACTCCACATCACCTTCCCATTACACTGCCCTGTACGTGCTGCTGTGTAGTGTATGTACACAGACACCTGCCCCAGTACTATTCAGCAGGAGGTCCTCCTTCCAGTTAGGGGTTGGGGAGGCTTCCTGGAGAAAGGTGCGGTCCTGGAACTAGACCTTGCAGCTTCGAGAGGGTGATCTTAGAGAAGAGTGAGGGACCCTGCAAACAGATGGGTAACAGAAAGAGACAAGCTCAAGGATATCTCGTGGAATTTGGTGGAAACCAGTCGTTGCTTCTCCTGCTTAGATCACAGCCTGAACCCTTCAGGCTACTTGGAAAGGCCTTTTATAACCTGGTTCCTGCCAACCCATGTCCAGCCTCATCTCTCACTACTTTCTCAAGCTGCAGTTCACACCCCACAATGCACTATGGACTAGCTGCTTTGTTGTACACACTCTTCCCTTCACCGTGAAAGCTTCCAGTCTTTTCTCTTCATATCGCCACTCTCCTCTATTTTCAACTTCATGTAGAAAATTTTCCTGCATCTCCCTGCCTCTAAGATTGGGTGAGATGCTCATCCATGTTCTTTATTTTATTTTGTTTTGTTTTATTTTATTTTTATTAGTTTTAAGTATACAGTACATTGGTTAGTTACTTACATAGTTTATAAAACGATCCCCTTAATTACTCCTTCTCTCCTCTGGCTCTCCATCTAGCCATTACATTAATGCTAACTGCAGACTTCTTATCATTGAATATTTCATACTAGACTGTGATTGACTATTTCTCCCCACCCCCAATTAAACCATCAGATCTATGAGGACAAGTACTAGGTTACATTCCTTCCCTGTGGCTATAGCACCTAACAGTGACTGTCACATAATAGACTCTGAACCAACATCTGTTGAAATACGCATCTAACATATTTTTTTAAAGAATCCCAGCATAGGATGATTTTTATGTCTCTTGGTTACCCATTCTTGGTTAATCTAGTAAGAAACTTTTCCTTGAGTCTAACCTAAATATTTGCTGTTGTAACTTTTAAACACATAATCTCACTTAATATCTCATCATCTTGAAGGAATTTACAAATTCATTCTTACCTTTGCATTTCTTTTTTAGACAGTTGGTATGCCTGATCAAACCAGAGTCTTAAAAGTGGTAAATGTATGGGTTCAAATGAAGAGCTATATATTATCATCTGCAAAATAAAAAGGTCTAGAAAGATAGTGAATATTAAAAACACCAGATTGAGGATCTAGAGACCTGACGTTTAGTCTCTCTATTATGTGAACCTGAGAGCTCTAGGAGACCATCCCCATTCTAACATATACAGCTACTGCCAAACTTGAGAACTAAGATTACCATAATTCTGTGTAAAGTGTCAATGGATTCTGAGTTTGTGCCTGAGGAGTGTCCTTAAGGAAGAGAATAAGAGTTTTTTAAGTCATGGACCTATAGATACGTATTCGAGATAATTGTAGATGTAGATTCACATGTACTTGTCAGAAATAACACATTACTCAGTTTTTCCCAAAGGCAACATTTTGCATAAGTACAGTACAACAATATCACAACCAAGAAATTGACATTGACATTGGTATTCAGATTCCACAAGTTTTATATGCACTCATTTGTGTATCTATATTTAGTTCTGTGTAACTTATCACATGTATAGATTTGTGTGACCATGACCACAGTCATCATACAGGAAAGCTCCATCGCAAGGATCCCTCATGCTACATTTTATACTGCCCTCCATCTCTTCCTCCCTTAATCCTTGGCAACCACTAATCTGCTCTCCAAATTGATAATTATATCATTTTTACAAGTGTTATATAAATGGAATCATGCAGTCTATATCCTTTTGATTTTTTTTTTTTTTCATTTAGCATCATTTCCTTGAGGTTCAACCAAATTATGGCATGACTAATAGTTTATTTCTTTTGATTGCTGAATGGTAGTCCATGGTATAGATGGGCCACAGTTTGCTTAACCAGTCACCCACTGAAGGACATTTGGATTATTTCCAGTTTGGAATTATTATGAATAAAACTGCTATGAATATTGGTGTATAGGTTTTTGTGTGAACATGTCCTAATTTCTCTGGTTTAAAGCCCACGAATGAAATTTCTGGGTCATATGCAGGTGCCTGTTTTGTTTTGTAGGTAACCACTATACTCTCCTCCAGAGTGGCTGTGCCATTGTTCTTCCCTCTCTACAGCCTCTCTCCAGCATTTGGTGCTATCACTATTTTTTAATTTTGATTTTGATTTTAGCGATTCTGGTAGGTGATATTTCACTGTGGCTTTAATTTGCATTTCCCTACTGGCTAACAATGTTGAGCATGTTTATTTTCCATCCATATAAACTCTCTGGTGACACAGACATCTGTTTTGGCTGTGACAAGATACTTCTCACTTCCTTTTTGGTTTTCAGTGGATTCTAAGGCAGGAGGTCAATAGTTTACAGATAAATGAGTTACTGCTCATGAGTGTCAACTACATGCAAGACAGTATTCTAGGTATTAGGGATAAAGCGATGAAGGGAACAGACAAAAATCCCTGTTTTCATGAAGCTTATAGTCCAGTGGGGGAGATGGCCAGTAAATAAAATAAATAAATTAAATTTATAGTATATTGGATGGTCTTACTGCTTTAGGGGAAAAAAGAAAAAGAAAAAAAAAACCAGAAAAGGGAGATAGGGAGTTAACCTTAGTTGCAGTTTAAAATAAGGTAGTCAGAAAAAGTTACCTTTTCTGAGAGGAGACATTTGAGTGAGGACTTGAAGTGACAGGAAACCACATGTGTGTCTGGTAGATGACTGCTCCTGGCTTTGAGGCAGGTGTGTTCTAGGAACATCAGGGTGGCCAACCTGGCTGGAGTGATGAGGAGGAAGGGGAGTGGGGGCAACATGGTCAGAGCAGCACTGCAGGAAGCTGACCATTCAGGGCCTCTGGGCATGGGTAGGACTGGGCTTCTCCTTCTAGAAGGTGTAGGGCAGAAGGGTAGTAGGTTTTGATTCTAATTCAAAAGGATCATCCTGGCTGCTGCATTGAGAATAGCCTGGAGAAGAAGGGTGGAATCAGGGAGGCTATCGTGACAATGGGTCAGGAAAACTACTGTAATAATCCTGCAACAAGTCATGTTGGTGGATTGGACAGGATGATGACAGTGAGGGTCACAAAAAAAGGGTGGATTCTCAATATATTTTGAAGTAGAGCAGACATAATTTCTTATCAAGCTGGATGTGAGATGAGAGAGAAAGAGAAAAGTCTGGGTCCAAGGTTCTTGGTTGGAGCATTGGAAGGATGGAGATGTGATTAGTGGAAACAGGAAAGAAAGCTCAAGAACTCAGGTCAAGACGTGCACCATATAAGGTAACTTTTAGATAAGCGAATGGAGATGACATGTCATGGAGGCAGTTGAATGATGACTTTGGAGTTCCAGAGAGGGGCTTGAGTGGAATGGTAATTTGAGAATCTTGCTTGGCACAGCACTTACCACATAGTTTGTGCTCCAAAATGGAGGCTCCTCTTAATCACAAGTCAATTCCTTAATCCAAAATCCTTGAGGCAACCAGCTGAAGCCACGGGAGCCTGGGATGACACACTGAGGCTGTTGCCCTAGTAGAGAAGAGAGAGCCACTGAGATCTGGGGTCAGGTTTTAGAAAAAGCATTAACTTGAACCCTATGAAATTGCCATTATCTGATCTTTTTTGACCTAAACAGTAATAATTTCATATGGTTCACCCTAACATTCTCAGTGGGATCTGGAACAGCACCCTATAATCAAACACAGAAATATTTCTGCAGCCCAGCAATCTCATATTGAGTGAGATAGATAAGGACTACACACACACACACACACACACATGTAATACACACATTACAATTCACATTCAATTCCGCTTCTGCTTCCAAATGCGTCATAATCACTTTCAGATTTTTAGAGCCTTTTGGACTTTGGGTTGTGAACTTGTATTGTCATCATTGTTGTTATTATTTTACCATTCCGAGTGGTATCCAGAGAGTTGAAGCACGTCAATGAGTGGAAAGTATCAAGGCACATTTCAGCTCAGTTTTGAGACTATGTCAGTGCTATTTGATGATACATCCTGTTTCTTCCAAAGGTGGAAGCTCTCTGTCCCATGAGTGAATATGGGATATGAACAGCCACTTTTTGGGAGAGATGTTAGAGGAAATTCAATTATTGAAGAGATGATTGGAGCTGACATCTTTCATAGCTCTTGATCTCACTGAGACAGGATGACTCTAAATCATTTCTAGTTTCAGGCCTCATTCTCTTCTCTGTAAAAAGGGGCCAAGAAGTCGAACTTTGTGACTACTGAGGATGCTTCTGGCATTAATGTTTTCAGGGTCTCTCTGCTTTTCTGTGTCTTCTCTTTGCCCACTGGTTGTCCCTCCACCCATCTCTACACATCCTTGTTTTCCGAGTCACCCTTTTTCCAGACTGTACCATGGCAATTACCTCATAATGTACGATGAGGGATTAGCCTGGGCAGCTGGGATGGGGAAGCAAACGTTTTCCCTGTTGCTTCCCAAATTGGGAAAAACAGTCATTTTTCAGCAATCACTTCTTGACATTTAAGCGTGTTTTGACTTGTGCAACATCCACAGGCTTCTTGCAAGAATGCTAATCCAGGACACAGCTCCATCTTCCTGGAACGATGTCGATGGCTACAGGGCCTCCCCTTTCTGGTTCTCTTGGGAAATGAGCTCTGTATACAATGGAAGAATTTTTTTAATGACTGACACATAGCCACCTAAAAAATATAACCATTTTGAATGGAAATCTTTCTAAAGTACAGTTTATACTTTTAAAACAGTTTATTCATTTATTTTTTTCTGATTGTTAAAGTAACATATTGTGACTTTAGGAAACTGAAAAAAAAAAAAGACAGACATTTATCCACAATCTCTATATGGGGATTGGCAAACTTTTTCTGTAAAGGGTCAGATTGTAAGTATTTTAGAGTTTGTGAGCCAAGGGGCAAACTTTAAGATATTCTGTAGGTGCTTATATAGCCATTTAAAAATGTAACGATTCTTTGTTTGCAGGCCATACAAAAACAGGGCTGGCTTGATTCGCCATGGGCAGTAGTTTTCCAGCTTCTGTTTTGAACCCATTAGGAACTGGTATTAAGACATAAAGAGTATTTCTTTCCAATTTAATTTTTAAGCATTTCCACTTTTATTTTTAAGCATTCTTGGGATCACCTTGTACATTCCATTTTGATTTCTGCTCATCTTTCTGAATAGCCTGTATTTCATGAAATTTCATGAATAAAATTAAGGTTGCATAAATCTTTCAAATGAAAATTACTGAGCTCACTTAATCAACACCTACTTAAAGTGCATTTGGATTGTTTCTTATTAGTTTATTGAAACCAGGGCCAGAGACAATAATATTGGTATTTAGAAAGGAGGGTTTTTATATTTTACATTTTGCATGCAGTTCCAAGAGAATTATCTCTGGAACAGAGGATGTGAACATATTTGAGGCTCTTCTTATATAGAATTGATACCACATATTACTCCATTTTTGTCAGGATTGGCTATTTTCCAAGCACAATGACATTCTTTACATTCCTTAGTGAGATACCAAAGCAGATTTAACTGTGTCTGGAGAATTCTGTTTCCACAATGAACATGGCTAAGTCTATACCTGGGTCTTTTGCTGCCATCAAATCACAAAGAGCAATGTTGCTCCTATGCTGAGCTTGCCCCCAAGTCAAGCTTTTAGAATCTGCTTTTTCTTTCCTTCCTAATTACTCTTTCTCTATGCCTTGCTTAGCTCTAGCTGCCCTTTAGATTTATTTCAAGCAGTTTAGAGCCAACTCACCCTCTCCTAGGCACCTGCCCAAGAGAGATTCTTGCATATATTCAGCAGGAGGTATGTACAAGGGCCTTCGTCTCGTAATGGTAACCATGGTAGCGAAAACCTGGATGCACACTCAATGCCTGTCACCAGGAAAGGCAGTGAATAAAGTGCGGGGAAGCCACCCGATGGGGCATTGCACAGTTGTCCAAATAAAGGAACAACAACAACAACGTGTCTCAATATGGATGAATCTTATGAAGATGAGGTAAAGTGAAAAAGTAAGCTCCCAAAGATTATATACGGCAAGGTTATATGAAATTAAAAATAATGCACATGTGTGCACACATGCGCGCACACACACACAAACACAGATACAGCGAAATTAAAGGAGAGTAAAGCAATGATGAATATAGGACTCAGGGTGATGGATCCCCTGAGCTGGAGCAGTTCAGGGGGCTGTTGGGAGGGGTTGTATATGTGTCATATGATACTCCTCAAAGCTTTCATTTTGTTGTGGGTTAATAAGTACTTATAATGTTATAACTAATTAACTGATTAAGTTAAAAGCAGTCTTAAGTGTGGGCCATGATGACATTGTGATATGATCCAGGAATTATGATTCCAATTCTGTCTTTCTGAGATCCAAAGATAGAAAACAGAAATAAGTCAGTGGGTGCTGTGTTTGGTCTCAAAAGGCTTTCCAATGAATCATGTGGACACGTGTCAGCACATGGATTTCAG
The DNA here is from genome assembly GCF_902729225.1 of Pteropus medius. NCBI lineage: Eukaryota > Metazoa > Chordata > Mammalia > Chiroptera > Pteropodidae > Pteropus > Pteropus medius. Next base: position 5,948,234 of record NW_024342647.1, on the reverse strand, counting down.
GGTGTCAATTTGGCTTCACAGAGAAATGTTTTTATTTTCTTTTAGTTCTTAATTCTGGTCCAGGCATCTGATGTTGCCAGATAAACGAAGTCTTGCTGAACCTAGGTCCACTGTTAAAGTTAATAAACATTCCCTTAAAGAGGCCTGGAGTTGCGGTTGTGTTTTTGCTGACCCTTTGATCATGGTAAGAATAGAGGAAGAAACCCGTCTCCAGATAGGTGAGCTGTAGTAGGGAGGGAAGTGCTCGGTAGAGAGAGCACTTACTCTTCTCTGGCCCAGACTCAGCCAGCAACCGGAGATACAAGTGACCCAGATCTGAGGTTGAAGACCATTATTTTGTCCATGTTGTAGCCCTGCCTGTCAACATGGACAGTATTGGTTCTTGGTGCTGAATTGAATTAAGTGGATCTTGCAATAAAGAAGCAGAAGGCTAAGCTGGAAAGCTGCGTCACAATGGCAGCCCCAGGCAAAGTTAGAGCTCCCTCCTCTCAGAATGTCTGAGCCACACCTCAGTTACTGACATCTTATCACATTGCATTGTCATGATTTATTTATACAGCTCTCCCACCCACTAGCCTGTAAAGGTGTGAACATCTCAAGAGTAGACCGTCATTTTCATTACCAAGTCTCCCAAGTTCAGGGTACAGTGTAGATGCTACATAAATGTTTGAGGGAACACCATGCCTTACACCTTGTTTGTCAGTGCCCAGTGAGTGGGGCCTCAAACTGGGGACAGATTGTCACTATTAGGAGGGTAGTTTAGAGAGGAGGGGGTGGTTTGGTTTGGGCTTTAAAGAATGTTCCATAGATGGAGGTAAAGGAGGGACAGTGGGGATATTCAAAGTAAATAACATCCACGACTGCATGCCTGCTGACACAATAGAGTAGATTCTGAATAGCCAGATTGCTGTCCCTGTGCCTGCTCCCTGCAGGTCAGCCTGGAAGATGAGGAGGCACCTGGGGTTTGAGTGACGAAAGGTAGAAAAGGACGACATGTTTCACCATTACCGTCTTTACTCCAGCATCAGGAATTTTCTGTACATGATCTTACTTGATTCTCACACAACTTTGGCAGGTGACACCAGGACTCCAAATTTTAAGAGTAGGAGACAGATAACAGAGGGGCGATGCCACTTTCTCAGAACTACCCCAAAAGTGAATAGTAGGGTTGGAGCTGATGTTGAACTCAGAACCCCCAAGATGATGGGCATGTGATGTGCTCTGTTCCATCAGCCATCCGGTCACACTGCCATGTGTGGAGGGCGTGGCTAGTGGAGGTGAGGGCGGAGCCAAGGGGGGACAGGGGGAGCCATTAGACACATCCAGGGGACTGTGTGGGGAGTAGCAGGAATGAGGTTGCAGCAGAGGGCTGGGCAGCTCCTTAGGCTGGGGTGGTGTCTGTGGTCAGGGACATTCTATTTGGAGTCTCTAAGCCTCCACCCATCACACCCAAGAAAGTTCACAGTGGCCACACCCTTGTCATGACCTTTCTGGGAAGGTTTCTGGAACTGGACTGAAAGCGTAGGCAGGGAAGGAGGGCGGCACTGCCCTGGAACCAGGGCCATAGACAATAATTTTGGAATTTAGAAGGGAGAGTTTGAGCACAAGATTTCAGCCATTGGGGCTGGAGATGAGTAAGATCTGGTTAGGGGAGGAACTCCATTCTACAGGTGACAAGGAAGTGGTAAAAAAAGAATCAGAGACTGAAGATATAGCTGAACAAGTTAACGGTTTTAGTACCAGCTATGGTAAGAGATAAGCCCAGGGGCTGGTTTCATGGGGGCCACCTGTCAGTAAAAGTAGCTGAGTGGTATAATGATGGAGGCAAAGTATGTGAAAGAGCGATAGAGGGAAGGTTGGGAAGGAGCAGAAAAGATGCACAGAAACAGAGAGACTGACTGAGATGGAGGCAGAAATATATAAAAATTAAAGAAAAACACAAAGACTCAGAGATCAGAGAGATAACACCCTAACGATTCAAGGGCATATAGAAACTAGGTCAGTGAGAGAGCCAATCATGGAGGCAGAGAGATAGAGACAGAGAAGAAGGGGGACAATGACACCAACACCCATGGATAGCCATGTCTAATGGAGAGAAAATAGATATGAACTTACTGAGAAGGGCTGCATCCTGGCCCTTAGGGCCTCCCTGGGAGGACGGGTTCTTTGGCTTAGCTGAGGTGCTGAACAGTCCGTGCTTTCCTTGTGGACAGATGAAAACCCTGGAGTAAAGGGCCACCTGCAATATAGACTTTCCCTATAATCACAGTATCTCAGCCCTGCAAGAGGCCTTAATGCCACCTCCTATCCATCCCTCTCAGACCTCCTTGCACCTCTCAAGCTACCTCCGGTGACCAGTTGCTCAGCATGAACTCTCAGAACAGCCTTCCCTAGGCTGTCTCACCTACCTATGACTTCCAGTGTGGGAGCAACACAAGCAAGTCTAGTGCTGCTTTTCCACTTGGCTTTTCAGGTTGTTGATGACAATGACTGTGTTCCCACCATGTCATCTCTTCTTCAAGACCGTCATCTGCAGTCCCCTCACTGGTGTCATCAGTCAGGACAGGCTAAGTTATGCCATAGCAACGAACAATTCCAAGGTCTCGAGCTCTCTCAGAAACAAAGGTTTATTTCTTGTGGTAAAGAAAAAAAAATGTTGTTCTAATTGTAAAAGAAAAAATGATTCATGGCACTTGTTAAAGAATGGCAAGGCAGACTTTATGCAAGAGAGGCTATTGTGATGTTAGAGACCCACTTCGATGGGGCCTTAAAGAGATTGGACTCAACTCCAAATACAGCACGGGCAAGTGGAAGTTTATGGCTAAGGAACGGGGTGGCCATCAGTGCATGGAAAATTACTAAGAGAAATCACCAGGAGTAAGGGGGATTCTGGCTCAATTGACCTAACAGAATCCTTACTGAAGGCAGGCCAGGGTGATCTGACATTACCTGGGGGATGGTGGAGAGTGAAGAAACCGATTAAATATTAAGCATGGTCCGATCTGGAGGATTCTGACTAAGCTGACTTAGCAAGATTCTTGCTAAAACTGCAAGACAAACACTAAAGCTCAAAAGTCAGAGCCTGTTGAGAAGAGACTTCACAGATGCCTGAGTGGAATTTGCCCAAGTAGAAAATCTTTGTCACTTGCTTGCACTGTATGTTCACTGCAAGCCAGAACACTGTTCCAATTCATATTCACTCCAGAACCCAGGCTGATTAAGCAGCTTCTATCCAAAACACTGTTGATCATGGGGGTTGAAGGAAAAGAGGACATGAGTCTCCATACCATGGTCCCGAAAGCTTCTACCAGAAGTGACATACATCACTTTCAATCACATTGCTCTGGCCAGAGGCTTCCATCAGTGAGGTCGGGAAGGGGATTCTGTACTCAGGATGGGGCAGTGGGTAGTTATGAATACTAATTAGTCTACCCAAAATAGCTTCTCCCACACTGCAATTTCCAGCTCTCTAACCAGGCCAGCCCCTGTTTATGGAGGCTCCCATGTTTATTGACATTCCTCTTGATATTTGGGAGCCAGTGCTAGACAAGAAACTTTCAGGTAGGTGATGCTCATGGGGCACCAGGTGATCATAGCAGTGAATGGTTTTCTTTCGTCTTATAGCTACACCATACAGAAGAGAGAGAGAGAGAGAGAGAGGGGAAGCACACCTTTAATTTGATCTTTCTACCTAGGTTTTACTGGGTCTTTATCATTCAAGGCCTTTTAAAAATCTCATCTGTTATTGCTTGGGATCTAGAAATAATTGGCTCCTCTGTAGCTCCAAGGTGGAAAAGGGTAACTTATCTTCATTGGACTTTGAATGAGTGATAAATAAACCTTTATTGTGTTAATCCACGGAAATTTTAGAATTTTTCGACAGCTCCTGTTAATTATTTTAATGCAGAAATTGGCATAGGAAGTGGAGTGCTCCATAACAAAAACATAAAAATAGTTGTTAGCTGAGTGATCTGGAGACAGATAATTAAAACAAACTGAATCAGAAACAGAAAAGATGGTATTCAGTGGCAAGGTATTTATAAAATTGTTGCCTGTGATGACTTGAAAAGGCAGACCCTGTGCTTAGTGAACTTGTCATTCTAGCTAGAGGAAGAGATAAGAAAATATAATAATGGTAGTAGCTGGCAGCATTTGGCACAGTATTACAATTCTGAGATGAGCTCTGAAAATTATTAGGTGGATTTCAAGCAGAAACTAAAAAGACTAGAGAGAGTCCAGAAATGTGAGGCCTTTAAGTTAGAATAACATACTGCTTTAGATACCACATAATACAAGATGGGATTCAATAAGGATTTCAGTGGCAAAGGCCTGGTTAAACCTTTTAGTTGGAAAAATGACTCAAGGCATAGATCAAATGAAAAAAGCAGACTTCTTATTGATTTTTCCATACAGTCTCAAGGTAGCTGCCATTAGTTTAAGAGAGAGAGAAGCAAGGAAATGAAAAAACAAGAAAAAAGACAGATTTGAGAACTATATCTTAAAAAGAACTTGAGCTGTGATCACTGGAAATAAATCAGAAACCTGTTATGTTATCGAGTGAAATGCAATACCACCCCAAAAAAACAACAACAAAAAAACAAAACCCAAAACAAACTATGAGCCTGGTGTAGAAAATCTTTGCAGTTTAAAATAACACTTGGGATTTCAAACCTTCCATGAACAAGAAGTAGACTAAGAAAACTGCAATGTCCAAGGAGGGCATAATCCCTAATATCACTTCATGTGTGTCATGGCTCCCAGGGTGGACCCAGGGGTCATGCAATGGACAAGCATGAGCTGCCCCAAGAGGAGATTCCTAGCCCCTCACCCAGAGCAGGAGCCTTCTGGAATTTGCCCAGAAGGATTTTTAGAATTGCTCTCATCAGTGACTCTTGGATGTTTTCCATTCTTTCCAAGCAGGTGTGTCGATTGTGGTTATTCTGTTCCTGTTCCTCCATTGTATTCGGATGCATGGAGACGGGGTTGCTGGGAGGGAGGGATATACATTTTATTCTTGCAGATCACAGATCTAGGATAGTGATTCTCAACTGGGGGACATTTGGCAATACTTGGAAGCAATTTTGGTTGTCACAACTTGGGGAGGAGTGCTACTGGCATCTAATGGATGGAGGCCAGGGATACAGCTAAACATCCTGTAATGCACAGAACATAGCAAAGAATTGTTCAGTCTATAATGTCAGTATTACCAAGGTTGAGAAACTTTGGTCTAGAGAATTAAAGGTGAAACATTCCAACTTAATAGCCCGGTTATGGGACATCACCTGGAAATCAGAAAGCCATTCCTTCATTCAATACTTAAATGAGTGCCTTCAAAGGGGAGGTGGTGGTGGGGAGTGGTGGTGAAGGGGTGGGGATTTGTCAGGTAATTAATGCTCGTTGTTGCAATAGACAGCTCTCCAAATCTTCGTGCAATGAAAGTTTATTTTTACACCATGTCAGGGAAATCTGTTTTTCTCCTGAACAATATGCATACACGCACTCACACACACACATTTTTTTCTCTCTTATGGGTATTGTGAGCCTAATGGATTGATTTTCCTAATTGACTCGGCTAGTAGGAAGCTCATTATAACAACTGTTCATCGCTGTTTACTGATGTTTTCTGGCTCAAGTTGCTATTTGACTCTCATTTACCCATGACTTTGATTTCTTTCCCCCAACTTCCACCCCCCAATATTGTATGTACTTTTGTTTGTTGCCTTAAAATACCTTTGAGGATGAGGTGAGCTATAGAGTAAGTGAATGAATCAAAAGCATTCTTGCTTAAAGATGGCTGCTATTAAAGGGAAATCAGGGAACCACTAAGTTTCTCTTTCCTTCTTTAAAAAGGAAAGTGGAGCTTTGGGTCCTGGCTTAACAATTTACAGAATTGAAACTTGTTTGGGCTTGGGATCTGCAAATAGCAGATCTTCATTCATTCGGTAGTTTTCTTACCCCTTTTAAGTTGCTATTTTAACAACCCAGAGTCCCATTTGCTTAAGCTGGCAGAGGAAGGAGATAAGAAAAGTTTTTCTCCAAGGTCTTTGGGGAATCACTTCATGCAAATGTCTTTGTTTCAGAAGGAAACTGTCCCAAGGTTAAGCCTTTGACCACTCCCGAGAAGGCAGCATTCAGAGTGGCATTTTTCCTTTTGCTTTTCTGTTTCCAAATATGAAACAGATAAGAAGTCAGGAGACCAGTAACAAACTTGCTGTGTGACCTCAGGTCTTTTGCACTCCATCTCTGGGTCTCCAGAAAAACGAGTGGGCTGAGAACACACCCAGATCCATAGTTCTTGTCTGTGTACCAAAAGAATGGGTTGATCCAGTGAAATGTGCTTTCTGATGATTTTTGTGTCACTCAAACCCTGTATTTGGAGGAAGCTGATGATTTTTGTGTCACTCAAACCCTGTATTTGGAGGAAACATGGATGAAATAATGGTTTAGGAAGCTCAGGCTGGGGTCTTGAGAGAAGAGTCTGTGAACTTTGGAGCCCTATCACCTGGCTTCCAATTCCCACTGCATCCCTCCATTGTGTAACCTTGAGCACCATATTGCCTCCTTAGGCCTCGGTGTCCTCATCGGCCACAATGGGATGACGACGACAGAAACACGTGTCGTGAAGAGTAAGTGAGGTAATGCTCATAAATTGCTGGCCATGTTGCACAACACATATTCCTGACTGTCACCCTTAATTGGGCCAGACATTGCTGGGTTGGGGTGTGGCCACCAGAAGGACTGAGCCAGGATGCCCTCACTCAGGGCCCCACTGGATCATCCTTTCTCCTCTTCATGGAGGTCGGAAAAAAATTGCCCCAGCCACTGTCCCAAAACGGAATGCCAGAAAGGGTACAGAAACGTTCTTACCGAGAAGCTCCCAGACAGCCAGCTCTCAATCTACATTGTCGTCTTACTCTCCATCCCATCCATCCTCAGGACCCGAGTCCCTTTTTCGTTCTGGTTTCCATTTTCTCTTCTTTGAAATGAATAGGTTAGATTGGCTCATCTCTCATCTAATGTATTTCATTCTACCCAGTTTAGATATTTTATATTGAGTTAAAGCAGTATTTCTCAACCTTGGCATTATTGATATTATAGGCCAGATAATCCTCTGTTGTCCTGTGTATTATACAATGTTAGAGGCAGCCCTGGCCTTTACCCACCAGATGCCAGGAGTGCCCGTCCCCCAAGGTGTGACAACAAAAAATGCTTCCAGACATTGCCTCTGGACATAGAAAAGTTCCCCTGATTGAGAATGATTGACTTAAGAGTTATAATACTTAAATATAATAATGCTGATCATGTTATCAAGTACTTCTTTATTAAGTGCTTCTTAGCCAGCCACCATGCTAAGAGTTTTCCATGCTAGAATCTGATTTGGTCCTCATAATATCCTTGTGAACTTGGTATTAATATCCTCTGCTATGCAAATAGCATAACAAATGAAGTTGGGATTTGAACCCTTTCTCCCAACATCAGAGCCTGTAATGCTTCGCCACTTTAAAAGTTTAGAAATACTTTTGAAGAGCAAGGAAATATGATTTACTTAGTAAGAACACAGGATTTGGAAACAGGCAGACCTGATTTGGAATATCACCTCCATGCTGATAAGCTGACCATCATCTCTCCACTGAGTTCCATTTCTGCCATGGCTAAGTCGAAGATCGTACCAGCTTTGTAGGCTGTTGGAGGATAAAATGAGGAAGAGAGACACCTAGCATGCCAGGTCCTTCTCCATCTAAATTATCTGCTCAGCAACAATGAAAAACTGTTGACATTGATTTCATTTCTTCCCAGCAGCCATGGGTGTGGTATTGGTTATCCTGGGATGGATAGATACCTCCTGCTGTGGTATATCATCTCATTCCTGGTCCCACCTTCTCTTGGGTGTCTAGGCCTTTCTTCTGAGGCCTGAACCAATGTAGATCACGATCTGCCGGAAAATCTGTACTCAGTACAATCAGAACTGAAATAGTTATGTTGCCCTCATTCTGCTCCTTCATTGCGTCGCCTTTCTCAGTGACCCTAGTCACCCATCAGAATTACGGGAGTCATTCTTGACTTCTCCCAACTCCTCACTTTCCATATCCAAGCAGTAACCAGGCACTGTCCATTGTACTTGCCAAGACCCCTCTCGCATTTGTCTGCATCTCTCATCCTCTCTGTGTTTCCCTAGGCTAGGTCACCATACTTCTCACCCGGATACTGCAAAACATCCTCCAGGGCACGGAATCAAACCAACCTCGTTGCCTCCACTCTTGCCACCTCCCCTTGGAAGTCTTTTCTGATCCCTAAACCTGGTCGAGCACATCCTCAGGGCTTCTCCACTAAGGCAATTACTATGCTGTGCTGTAACCATCTGTTGATAGATATCTCTCCCCTACTGGATGGGAATTTTTATAGGTAGCAAGTGTACTTTTTTCTGTAATCCCCAGTGCTCAACATAGGCCTTGTTATAATAAATGTTAGTAGCATAAATGAATGATAAGCAGTGTTGCATAAGTTAAAGAGTAGCTGTAAAAAGGAGGGAAGAAACCAAGGCAGTGAGTTAGAGAAACTGACATATGAACAACCCATGATGAGTCCTGAAACTGGCTTGGTGGCCCCTCTTTTCATATTGACATCTATAGGAATTCAGCAGAAAGATTATTCTACTAGGTGGAAATGTGACTCAAGGTAACCTTATCTTTGACACTAACTTTATCTTTGACCATAGATACATATTATCATCTTTGCACCTGACAAAGAGCCTCTCTTTCTTTTCTTGGTATAAATGTCAGATAGAGAGGGTCTATATGACCTAAGATTCACTTCTAGCTTAGTCATTAGAGAATTTATTAACTAGTCTCTCTGATGATGTAACTTGAAAAAGCAGACGAGATTTTGGTGTGCTTTAGAGCAGGATTTCTCAACCTTACCATTATTAACATTTTGGGCCAGATAATTTTGGGCTACTGTATACATTATAGGATGCTTTGCAGTATCCCTGTCTTCTACTTACTAGATGCCAGTGGTACTCCCTCCTTCCCAACCGTGACAACCAATAATATCTCCAGGCATTGTCAGAGGTTCCCTGTGGGAACCACTGCTCCAGAGGAATCAGAATTGGAGTCTATGAGAGAGCCAAGGGAGCACTGGATGAGAGTCAGGTTTGAAGTTCATTGCCAAATCTGCCATTTAGTGAAGATATTTTTTTGTAAGTTTTATATGAGTTTAAGACCAGGATGTTTAAATGTGAGGAATTGGCTGTACCTTCTTGGATTACAGCCTTATCATCAGAAGTAGTAGAAAAATGCAACTCCAGAATGTTTATATACTTCCAAGTTCAGTTTTGATTTCAGGAGTGATCAGGAAGATGGAGTGAGTTCAGGCCTTAGACAGGGATCTGTAACTTGGCAGCTGCAGTCAGGCGATAAGATTCAGGCCTCTGCTTGCTCAGGACGGCTTGTCTCCACAGGCCAACTCAGCTCTCATCCTGGAGCTTCTTGTGATGCTCTAGGAAGGACTATCTCATTCCTTCACTTCTAGACTGCTTTCCCTCCCCAGCAGCTTAGAACGTGAGAGCTGCAAAGTGCTTAGAAATATTTGATCTGAGCCCTTTGTTACAGAGGGAGAAACTGAGGCTCGGAAGAGGGAAGAGACTTAGCTGAGGTCACACAGTGAGTTAGAGTAAGACTCTATTTTTGACCCAAGTTTCTTTATTGTTTTAAAAAAACATTTTATTGAGGTATGATTGAAGTGTAAAAAGCTATACATTTTTAATGTATGCAACTTTATGGATCTGGGGATAAAGTATGCACCTGTGAAACTATCACCACCATCAAGGCCATAGATACATCCATCCCTCCCAAAGTTTCCTCCCACCCCTTTATTATTATTATTATTATTATTATTATTATTATTATTATTATTATTTTGTGGTATAAGCACTTACCATAAGATCTATCCTATTAGCAATTTTTTAAAAAATTTTTAGGTGAGGCAACCCTTAGTTGACCTCATAATTGCAAGGACCTTGTCAGCTTACAACCCCTTACTTTTTTTATTTTTTTATGCTTATAGCACCTGGTGCTCCTGGGTGGTCTCCCATCCAAGTACTAACCAGGCCAACCCTGCTTAGCTTCTGAGATCAGAAGAGATCAGGCTTGTTCAGGGTAGCATGGCTGTAGACCCTATTAGCAAATTTTAAGCATACAGTACAACATTATTAGCTACAGGCCGGTGCTGTATAGTCAAGTTCTGGAACTTATACATCAGTTTCGCTTGTGAGCCACGTTTCTTGAGTCAGAGTCTGGTATTCTTTCTCCCATTCTGTGCTACCTAACTCTGGGAAACTCGCCTCCACATCTGTTCAACCATTGGTGGAGGTCTTTGTTGTCGACTTTTTCTGGAATTTCTTTTTCTTTCATTGAAACTTATATCTCTTTGGTTTTATACTTCTGTATGCTGATTTGTGCTTGGTGATAGCCATCTAATGTCAAAGTAAGAGCTTAACACTTTAGCAAAAAAAAAAAAAAAAAAAAGAATGTGGTAACTTTGCTTCCCAAGAGAAACATTTGGCTTTTAATTGAAATTTAACCCAAATGAAATGAAACAAATAGTAGGCATTGGAGACAGTGAGCTAGGTTTAGAAAGACTTTTGGAGCAGCTAGATCCCTGTGGGAAATTCCCCATCCTTGGAGGTCATGTAGTGTAACATTGTGCATAGAGTTGCACACTGGGGTTGTTTCCCATCATGTCATTTAGAGGAAAGAACCTGGGCTTTGGACATAGCTTCAAATTCCGGCTCCACCTCTTCATAGCTGTATAAATTTGTCACAAGGATAACAGTGTTTTGAATGGTTGCCGTGGGCTGGTCACATTACCTATATTATCTTATTGATTCTTACAACAACTGTGGGAAGAAAGTTTATGGATGAGAAAACTGAGTTTCACAGAGCATGAGATACAAAGTTACATTAAGTAATAAAGTTAGAAGTGGCAAAGCAAAGAGTTGAACCCCAAACATTTGGGCTCCAGATTACAAATGACCAAACTGGGACAAAAAAAGATTAGGCATAATATAACTTCTGTGAACTTCACTCTTTTAGTATGCTAAATGGAGATGATATTACCTCCTTAGAAGAATTGCTGTGAGGATTAAATGAAATGCAGGTATATAGCACCTGGCGTCTCTGAGTGTCCGATAGTCTTCTTTTTTAGCACAAGTTGCTCTGGTTAGTCTAATGTCAGTTACAATTTATTAAGACCTAGGTGTTTTTATTTATTTCAATATTTATTCACTAAGATAAATTTCAAGATTGGAATTACTGGGCCAACGATGTGCATATTTAAATTTTGATAATTATAGCCAAATTGTTCTCCAAAAGTATTTTTTTTTAATATATAATCAATATGTACTCCTAAGAGTCTACGAGAATTTTTGTTTCTCTATTTCCTTTAATTTTCTTAGTATCTTTATGACTTCCCAGCATTTAACACAGTGGCTTGTAAACAAGTAAATATTTAAAAATGTTTGAATTGGATTGAATTTCCATTTTTTTTAAAATCATTTTTCCGTCTCATGTGAACCTTGAGAAATCTCACCAGCCCAGTCTGTAGTTTATATGCTCTTGTCATTTCATTCAACAGTTACTGATGAAGCAGTCACTGGTTCTGGACTTTGGAGATACAAAGGCGAATTAGACATACTTCCTTCCCTTACTTTCCTCCTTTGTACTCACTCTTAGGATTTTGTATTCTGTTGGCTGACACTTCTCCCTCATACTATATTTATTTTAAATACTCGCTTCTATTTTCAGATAAATGTTTTTTGGGGTGTATTTTGTCCGACACTCAAGTGAAGTTGTTCAGGGAGGGGTTAATATCCCCAGATAGCTGATGGGCACTGAGGCTCTGCGAGGAGAAGAAGCTTCCACAGGTCACATACAACCTTGCCTAGTCTTTGGGGCTGCTGGACCGGGTCTAAGAAATAGGAACTGAGTCTTGGTGTTAATAACTCCATTATTCTGCAGGGAGCTGCCACACTGGTAATTACCAAAGGGCGAAGATTGCTACCTGGTGTCTGCATCCTGGTGAGAGCTGAGTAGCTGGTATGGAGAGAAGTATAGGGCATGACCTCTGCGTCTTGGACAAAAGCTCCTTCAGGGTCACGAGGCCTGCAACACCCAGTCCATATGCTATTAGAGGGAGTCTGGAGTTTGCCCACTGGTGTCTGTGGCCTCCATGGGGCCCCTGTGTCCTGCCTTCCCACATTGACTAGGAATGCCAAGGGACCCTGAAATGCTGCTGTTTCCATTTTAGTCATTGACAATCCCTGTCTTTATATGTAATGTGTTCTTTCTCTCCCCTTCAGCTGCTTGCAAGAGTCTTTTAAAAATCTTCCCCTTCCCCCAGCAATTTAAATATGATGTGCCTAGTAATTTTTTTTAGTAATTATACTGCCTGGAGTTCATGGAATTTCTTGGTTATGTGGGTTGCTGTTTTTGATTAAATTTGGCAAAAAAAAAGAGGCCAATATGTTTTTACTAAGTGCTAACTTGGAGTGAGCAAACTGCTAAGTGAGAGAAATATAGAATTTCACTTAATTTTGCAAAAATTATGCAATGGAGGTTAGTATTATTTCCTCCTAGTCCCACTGAAGAAATCGAGGCACAGAGAGAAATAGAAAACCATGGGTTTCAAACAGTGAGGAAATGGCAGAGTCAAGATTTGCATTCATGCCTGGCTGACACCGGAGCAGACCTCTGGCCCCCTTGGTTATGCTTACTCCTCTCACTATTCAAAGCCACGAATGAGCTTCGGAAAAATCTCAGATGCCCCAGGTTATCCTCTTGTCATGCTTTTTGCCTTTTGAGACTAAAATAAACCAATTTCTACATTAATTTGTAGCTCTCTTCTTGTTTGAAAGGCTGGTGCCTGGAGGACCATCTGAGTTCTATGAAGCCTTGAAGATACTGGAGCCCAGTCTTGCTTGTCCTTGGTGTATTTCTAACTCACACTCATATCCATTCCTCTTCTGTCCCATGCAATGTGGTTTTTGGGATTTCAGACTCATTTTCAGCCAACTTGCAGTGAGATCTCATTAAAGCTGTTCATGGTTTGCCCCAAGGCACCCAGCCAGCATTATTTTCCAACATACCCCCTTGTCCTGGAGCATCCTTGATCACAGCTTCCTGGACTCCCTGTGCTCTTTAACCTGTCAGCTCACTGTTTCTTTGCTTGACACAACCCGGTCTTCATCTGATTTAAATTTCTTCTGTTCATAGCCATGACGGCAAGTATGAAAAAGTTGGATGGGGTCAGAGTCACATTGTTTCCAGACCAAAATGAGGAGACCGGAAAGCAAGTTTCTTTTCATCTTTATTTGTAAGGTCTCAATATGGTGCCCCAAACTGTAGTTCCTAAATGCCTCAGGGATTGGTAAGAGCTAAGCCAACCAGAAGATGAAAGAGACTAAAGCATTTAAGGAGAATAAACATCTGCACGGTAACTCATTTGGGTTTGGGTTCTTTTCGAAAAAGATTTAGTACATTCCTAAATTAAGCTGTGTGGTTTGGTAAGAAAAAGTCTTGATTATTTTTACGTTGTTTGCCTTGACTTTTATTTACCATGTGGAGTTCTATAGCCAAATTCTCCCTTCCCCCCACCCCCGCCCCCGCCGCAAAGTTGTGTTAAACAAGCTAGTTGTGTCTTTCTTGGAGGCGTTCTCCTTGAGAACCAGAGTCTTACCTTACAAAGTATCAAAGTATGTTGTGGGGCCCAAAACAGTAGTTTGGAGTCAAACTCTCTTTTGGTTTTCTGATTCTAAAATCGTTGTATTTCCTTTGGTTCGTGGCTTCTTTGAAAAATAAATCTGTCCTATGATCAGATGGGTCCACAAAAAATGAGACAATGTAAGATTAGAATGTAAGGTGCATGAGGGCAAGGACTTTGTTTTGTTGTTACTGTGTTTCTAACATCTAGAATAGTGCTCCATGTATGGCAGGAGCAGGAGAGAGAGACAGACAGAGAGAGAGAGAGAGACAGAGAGAGAGAGAGAGAGAGAGAGAGAGAGAGAGAGATAGGAGAGAGAGGGAGAGAGAGAGAGGGAGAGAGAGGGAGGAAAGAAGAAAGGAAAGAAGGAAGGAAGGAAGGGAGGGAGGAAGAGGGAAGGAAGGAAGGGAGGAAGGAAGGAGGACAGGGAGGAGGGAAGAAGGGAGGAAGAATGGATGGACAAAAGAAAGAAAAAAAAAAAGAAAGGACCTACTGTCCTTAGAGAATGAAAAAGCACCTTAAGGCTGATGCTGGGAGACCCTGAAGACATCTGTAGTCTTGCTCATCACTACCTGTGCAACCTTGGGCAAGCACCCTACCCTCTATATGTTGCTGGTTGGTCTGTAAAATGAAGTGGGTGGGATGAATAGGTCTGAAGAAGATTGAATTCAGTGATGGATGTGAAAGTGTTTTGGGGAAAATATACTTTGCTTTCATTATTTTGCCTTCTTTGAAATCTTTCTATGGGAAAACAGCCAGATATATTTGTTTTTGGACCATAGCAGACAAACAGCTGTACACCAAGGTGGATTTTGAAGACATTACCAGGTGTCTTATGTCTGTTGGGTTATAACCAAATGAGATATATGTAAGTGGAAAAGACTGAGGTGTTTTCCAGAAATTTATACTGTGGTAGCATTGTATGCCTCCCTGATATACTCTGAGCAACATCCAAGGACCGTTAAGGTAGATGGAGAGGCAGAGCGGAGCATAAATATGAACTGCACCGCTTCGGAAGAGCATATTAGTAAAGCTTAAAGTTGCAAATTAGGGCTGTTCAAGCCAGATTTATGTTCACAAAGGGTGGAAAGGAAAATGAAGAAAGATTAAAAAGGTTAGGGCTGAGAGATTGAGAGGAAGCAAGTGAGGAAATGAGTTTATCAGGAGCTAGTTCACCGTTAACCTCTTTTAGAGGTGAAACTTTGGAGAAGTCATTTCTAAAAGATTGTTTCAGGCCTTCAGCTCTCAGCTCTGGGAGAAGCATACAGGGAAAACAAAGATGCCATTGAGAATGAGGACTGCTGAGACAGAGGGGTGTACAAGATTCTGTGGGAAAGCAAACGGGGAGTTGATTGAATTTGCCTCAGTGGTTCTGAGAAGTTTTTAAAGAGGAGGTGGTGTTTGATCTGGGCATTAAGAGAACAGACCTTTACGGGGTGAAGTGGGAGTGATGGTGGGTCAGGTGGCTTTCTTCTCAAAGGGGAGGATAGCTTGCCCAAAGCATGAAGGAAAATGAGGTAGCATGGTGTCTTTGGGCAGTGCATTGTGATTTGGCACAGCTCTAGCTTATAGGAGAAGAAAACAGGGTAGAAGAGAGCACGGATGATAAAGACCCAGTCTGTCAAGCTCATTGGGACTTCTGTACCTGTGGACTGTGATAAGCTATGGAAAAATTTCAGGCGGGGGAGGAGCATTTGCATTTCAGAACAACCTTTCCAGCACTGTGCGGAGGATGAGTTAGAGGTGAGAGAGGCTGGTGGCAGGGCCACCAGTGGAAGCCTGTGGCATTTGCCCAGATGAAAGATGATTAAGTCAGGGGCTAGAGAGATGGGGTAGGGAGAGAGGTAAAAAGAAAATTAAAAGATGCAATAATCAGGGCCTCAGATTCCTGTAAAGTTAAATAAATTTAAATATTTCTGAACCCAAGTTTCTATAATGGCCTCGAAGTCTAAAATGGAGTGTGACTGCAGCTGGAATTGGAGATACCCTGGGAAGGGAGCATCCGCATGAGGAGTACCATTCTGTAGATTCCTTATCAGGTTATTGGCTGTGTATGTGGGGGGAGGGATGAGGAAAGAAAGTGTTCTAATTTTCATAGCAGCCCTGCTAAAAGGTGAAAAAACTCTGCTGTGAAACTTGAAGGCTGGGTATATTTGAAAGATTGTAAGAAAGTCTCAAAGTTGGGAGAGGCTTGAGAAGTCGACCTGTCGGGTACTCTGAACACCTCTACAACATGTTCACTAAGAGGTTGCTCAGTCTCTTCTTGGTCCCACCTATAATGAGAAGATAGTCAGTCACCTTCTGAATAGCTTGATCCAATGCTGAAAAGTCTCGACACTGAACATCAAACCAGCTGTCCCATTTCTAGCCTGCGTTGGCCAGAAAAAGGAGTCTTTGAGAGACTTGTCTTAAAAACTTGCAGAAAAGTGCCTGATTAATGAAGGCATTGCAAAAGAAATCTATTGCCTTGATCGAAATCAATTTTTATTTTTTCTCATTTGAGACCCAGCAGTATTTCAAGCTATGTGTCAGAGACAGAAACATGGTTGAGCTCAAGAAGGATTTTTGCCAAAATAAAGCTCTGGGAGTCTGATAATTCTAATGCCCACATTGCAGTTGAGATGGTTCCTTGATGATGAGGGGTCCCTATGGGGCATGAATAAAATAGCTTATAGGCTAAGAAAGCCAAATCCACTCTTGGTGGTTGGAATGGTGTAAAACCTTGTCCTAGGATGAACATGGAAGCTTTAAGAAATTAAAGCTGCAGTGAGTATGACTAGAGGGTTGGAAAAACACTGAGACAGTAACTATAAATGCATTGGCTGCTTACTGCTTTCTCATCCCCATGTTCCTTATCCTCCTCCTACTCCAAATCTCTCCTTAGTTTCTTCCATTGTTCTCTATCTAAACTGACTACCTTCTTCTTTCCCCACCCAGCTATTTCTCATTCCAAGTTTCTGTCTCATTCCCAACACAGAATCAGTGCCTTCTGTTTCTATGATGCTTCAGAGTTCACAAAGCCGGTTGGAACACATGACCTCATTAACCCCACATCCACACTTATAGGGAGGTGCTGTCCCCATTCTGCAGATGATAGAAATGAGGCTAAGGGAGATACCTAACCACGTGGCAGCAGAGGCAGGTGATGACCCCATGTTCTCTTCTTCAAACATCACTCCATCCCTTCAACTTTGCTGATCATGTCTCTGGCATTCCAGTGTGCTGACTTGCACTGGATTTTTCCTAAACATGGGGAACTGAATAGCTAAGGACTCTAAAGGACGGCTACTTTTTCCTGCGGGGATTTTAGAGACAGTCAAAGGACACAAAGTCTCCCTGAAATTTGTCTTGAATTCTGAAGAAACCCTCTTCTAGGTCATTGGAGTCTTTTAACATTCAAGCCCACTGCATATGCCCAAACTCTATTCTGATGAAATCGCTACTGTGGGCAGAAATAGGCTAGAATCGGTGGTGTGC
The DNA here is from genome assembly GCF_902729225.1 of Pteropus medius. Classification (NCBI taxonomy): domain Eukaryota; kingdom Metazoa; phylum Chordata; class Mammalia; order Chiroptera; family Pteropodidae; genus Pteropus; species Pteropus medius. The sequence continues at coordinate 5,931,002 of NW_024342647.1, read as the reverse complement.
TGGAGCCGGCTCACATCGGCTTGTTGGTTAAATTTTCAGGAATTTTGCAAGCTGGTTGTGAAACATAGCCGTTATTTAAAATTTTCTAAACTTATGATCAAACGATCAAATGATCAAACAAAAACAAGGTAAGGAATATTTAAGACATCACTTCTTAATTATTTTACTACATTTTATTATTATAATTACTTTACTCTTGAGAGCATTTACATATATTTGAATGGTGAAAATACTATATAATGATATGTTATTGCTCATTTCTTCTCAACTTTCAGTGATATTACATTAGCAGCTTGATATTGGCCATGGAGGAGAATATTTACATCATGGAAATTGGAAAAAATTATAAATCAAGGTTCTCTTTCTTCCTCAAAGAGTGGGTTATTAAACATTTATCATCCCAGCACTGGCTAAGATAGATAAAGTTTTGTAATTGGGCCTTTAGAATTCTGAATGCCCAGCTAGACCTTCCTTCCTGCCAGAATGAACTTGAGCATGGAGAGGAATAGAAGTAATAGGCATTAGAAGGTCACTCACTACTTTCCCCCTCTTTCTCTACCTGGATGGTGATGAAACACCAGCAATGGAATATAATATTTAACATCTGCTATGGGCCAGGTACTATATTAGACATTTGACATGTCCTGTTCCATTTAATTCTCATAAAAGCCATATGAGGTATTACTATCCCCATATTACAGAAAGAAACCTGAAATTCGGGGAGGAGAAATAACTTGTTTAAATTTACCCAGAGAGAAAGTGATAGGACCAGGCTTTGAGCCCAGTTCTGTCTGATACCAGGTCAGGGCTTTTTCTGAAATGCTGGTGGAAAGGGAAGCCATTGGACCCCTATAAATTGCTCTGTACATCTTTTCCTACCTCCAGAAGCTCTTTTGTTGCTGTTGGTGAATGACATGCCATGTGTCTTTTGTGGAGATTAATCACCAATTCTGAATAGAAACTAAATTTGAGGCATTATTTGAATAATTTTTTTGAGTGAATATTGTGCGCCAGGCACTACCTTAGAAGCTTGGGATCCAGCAGTGGACAGACAGAAAATCCTTGTGTTCAAGGAGCTTATGGACCAGCCTGGAGAGACACTCAAAGATCTGGCATCCTCCCAAGATATCCCCAGAGCATACTCAGTTACTATATTCAGAAAAACCAGGTGACAATCATGTGCTGTCCTGCAGTCACCAGGCCTGGCAATCTCCACTTCTGGGGTTAACAAAACTCCCCTTTTCTTCCCTCTTTTAAAATAAGATTGGTCAGCATTTGTTAAGTGCACTGCTGCAGAGAAGAGAAAGTGGCCCTGGACACTGTCCACAGACTGTTTCCCTTTCCGGGGCAAGGAGATTTGAATATGTACGTGATTTCTTCAGATTGTGGTTTTCAGTTTGGGTTTGTGGTTTAAATCCCTATTTTTGGCAGTTGTGTCTGCTAAGACTGGCCAGTCATGCAGCTGTGTCTGTTTTACAGTCCATGGGACTGACTCGATGTTGGGAGGAGGAGTCTGATTTCTTATTATTTCATTCTTCTTTTCAAGGAAGGGAAGCAAAGCTAGTAGTTGGGGATTTTCTTTTTCTTTTTTTTTTGCTTCTTCAAGGGTAAGTTCAGACCATTCTTGAATGCTTTACCGCAGCTCCACTCAGGTTGCCTAATGGTGCTATTTCCTGGAGCCTATATTTTGGCTGGCAAACAGACAATAGAACCCTTTTGGTAGGTAGGAGGGGTGCAATCATTTTGATTTATGGATGTCGATTTCCTTAGGCAAGCTGGAGTGATTCCCCCTATCGTGATGGTGTTAGAAACATCTTGAAAAGCCTGGAAGCCTACAGAGGAAAGTCCCTCGGGAAACATGACTGTCAAACGTGCCCGACCACAGCCTCCTTCAAGGGTGATCGGTTTTCAGTTATACGAAGATTTTTTCCATGGCTGCCTTCTCTCCCGCTCTTGCCATGTGTACGGAGAGCTGAGTATCGAGTCTTCTTGAAAAGTATGCATAGAAGATGGCATTTATTCCAAAGGGATGATGGGAGTGGCACATTGGTACTAGAAAATGATAGGCTGGGAGTCTAGAGAAGAAACAGAGGAAAGCACCGGCAGAGCTGGTGAGCTGTGAGCACGGAGAGCCCCAGCCTGGCAGGGAGGGGCTGTGGGAGCAGGTCTGGTCTGAGCCAGACTGGTCTTCCTCCTCAGGCTGCCTTGCTCGCCCTTCCACCACGGACATGCCTAGCTTCTCCTTGATAGGACTCCCCAAAGAGGGTCCTGCAGGAGAATGGGGCTGCTTCTCCAAGATGGGCTCACACACAGGGAGTGGCAGCATTTCTGTTCTTCAGAGTTCTTGACCATTTTGTTGCTTTGATTATATCTACCCCTCTCTTTTAAAATCCCTGCCCACTGCAGCTCTCAGCTCTTCCCCATCAGGGATGGTTGTACTATTTTACAATTCTGCTGCCCCCAAATCTCAATGTTTTGAAAGATATTTTCTATTAGCAATTCGCTTTTCTAGTTAACACGAATCAAAGATGTAAGAAGGGGTGATTAGAGCTTCTGAACTGCATGAGGTAATCAGAGAGATGATGGCAAGTTGATTTACTTCATAAATACAGGATCTTGGACATCTCATTTTGCATAAGCTTCTGTTATTTAGGTGAACATAATGATAATATAGTAATATACACCTCAGAGTTGTTGATATAAAATGCTTAGCATTGAATTTGAACTTGCTGTGGTCTCTCTGATGATCTCATGCATGATAGATTAGAGGAACAATATTTGAGGAAAGTCTGCTCTGTGCTGACACTGAGCTTGGCTTTTGGGATGCAGTGATAAGCATCCCTGTTCATAGTCTCTGGTTTCTTGGAGCTTTGACCTGATCAGGGAAGAATATCAAACTAGAATAAAACCAGTATGTAAGAGAGTGTATCTCATCAACTCCACATAGTTCAGGTGTTTTACCTGGTAGAGAATTCTCTTTCTACCATCATATCTCTTGATCAAGTGGAAGCCTTTCCAGAGTCTCTTTTTCTCACTGTGACTTATCGCCTGAGAGTTTCATGTTTTTGACTCCCTAGTAAGCATTGCCTTAGCTGTACCACCATCATTTTAAATTCATTGGGTCTAAAAACAAGTTTATCCTTTTCTCTGTCCCAACAGTTCTGAAAGGCACTAATGTTCCCTAGTTAGCTGGTTAGCTGGGCTGATCATCTAGGTCATCTTTAGTCTCTCCTCTGTCTTGTCTCATCTGGTCTCTTCATTACCAAGTCTCGTAGAATTCCAGGCTGTTATCCCAACCTTCCTGTGCATTATAATCATCTCCCTGCCTCTACTACGTTATGCCTACACACTTCTTATAGATTAATTTTCCCCAAACATGACTTTGCAATATCACTTGACAGCCACCATTTACTGAGCACCTATTATATGCCATGTTCTATACTAGGTGTTTTATATTCAGTGCCTTTTAAAATGTACCCCACAACTTCTTTATGTTCAACTAAATAACAGAAGCTTATGTGAGGTGAGATGTCCAAGATCTTGTAGTTGTTAAGTGGCAAACAGATTTGAGTGTAGTGTTTTCTTTGATCCCAAAGATGTGTTCTTAACTACCATGCTAAATGGCCAATATATTAAAGTCTGTTACCATCTAAAAAGTATTCAGTGATTTCTCATTGCCTAAAAGGTAATGTCTGAATGCCCGGTCTGGTTCTTGTCTTGCATTCTCTTTCACCATTTTATGGCACGAGTTTCCTTCTTGGGCCAGGCTAGGATACTGAATACCCTTTCAATGCTTGGTTCATTACAGCCTTTTTGTTTTTTGGTCATACCGATAACCATCACAAAATTCAAGAGACTGGTAAAGGAAACTGATTTAAACACTGTTTAGAGAGCAAGAGAAACTACTTAACTCTATTTAAATTGGAACAAGAAAAACATTAAGTTTAATGAAAATGACAAATATTATAAAATGAATTCACATCACGTGCTAGTGACTTGTGGCACCATGCGGTCAGTCTGCTTTTGATGTTCATGAGCTAAAAAGACACCTAAATGATCACAGGGGCTTACAAAGTATTCCTCGAGTGAATAAATGAGTTTTAGAGTGGCAGAGGAGAAAGCCAAAAAGGCAAGACAAGAAGGACGGAGATCTTTGCATGCGAAGAGAAAGAAAGACATGGCCGACAGTTTACATGTTGAGGGCCTTGCAGTTTAAGTAAAGATTAAAAAACAAAAACAGAGCATTTATATATTAATTTAAATGTAGAAATCGAACACTTTGGAATTCATAACACTAAATACGTATTGCAATACATTTGTGCTATTCAAGGGATGAAACAGACTTTATAAAAAGTGTATGTCCAAATATAAGGCAAGGTATTCACCCATCCCACTCCCTGATTACCCCTGAGAAAAGGGAGTTTCTTCATATTCAAGTCTTTGTGGAGTATCTTAGATTATGAGATGCTTTCACAATGTTTTTTTTTTCCGTAATCAATATAATGTTGGAGGGAGACGACTAGCCCGAAATGTTATCAAGCAAAGCAAGTTTTAGCTGTTTACACAGATAAACTGATGTAATCATTTAGAATGAGGCTGAGGAAACTAACCCAGATTCAATAATTTTTTTCTTGGGCTCTGCCTTCCCAAATGTAAGTGATGGACAAAAGTGTAACAAATGGCTTCATAAAACAATAGAATTAAGTGGTTATGCTTTGAATATCACAAATATACACTGGAAGGCAAATGAAAACAATATCTTTTAATGTTCTGAAACGGGGTACTTGTGGTGTACAATTTGTAGGTTAACTCATAGTCCTTTAGAAAGACAGATGATATACTCTGAAAAACTGAGTTAGATAACTCAAAAATGGCTCTAGTGATGACAAAGACACTGATGTTGAAGATGCATGTGAAAACTTTGAATAAAAGTTATATATGAGAGTGGGAGAAAGCAGAATTTCCACATTAATATAACTTATATACAGGGTTTTTTTTTTTTGATATGCTTATATAACTTAATGCTGTATTAAATATTGTGAATAGAAATATAACTATTTCTTGTGTATCTTTAAAAGGTTATATATCTATTTAGGCAAAAATATTTTTTATTGGTATTTTGTTCGGGAAATGGGGCCTCTCCCTACATACGGGCTTGCCTTATATTTGGGCATATGTGGTATTCATTGATTTCTCTTCAAAGTGTGGTTTGGTTATTGGCACAAGTTAAAAGTTGTATATTAAGTACCTTCTTTAATCCTGACACCACTGATCTGTGATGTATAACCGTAATTGAAAGTAAGTTCAAAAGGACTAAATGGTGGGTCCTCCATGAATCTGAAGCCTTTCCTGTTGGGACCTTGATGTGGTTTCCTGAGAGAAGAGAAATCATAAGAAGGGTTAAATGCAAAACTCATAGGAGATCACTTCAACTATTTCAAGTTATAGATCATTCTTTTCCTCCTGCACCTCAAATATCCAAGAAACCCTCCTTCTCATACTGTGTCGCTCGGAATCCAGCTCCTTAGATCTGCCTACCTCTATTCTGGCCTTTTTCCACTGGAAGCCTCATCTGAGCCACAGAACCTAGAAAATGATTTGAGTGGCTATTTCCTCATTTCTCTTGTGGAAATGTCATAACTGTTAACAGTCTGGATGCAGAGGAGAGAAGTTAATGGATTATGTCTAAAGGACACCTAAGGTCTCCTTATTCTATCTGTTTGGGTTCTTTTTCCCCCAGCATTCCTATATATGAAGATCCCATTTCCTCATTAGATACCATTGATGCAGTACTAACTGTGGGCAAGGAGACATTTTGCATACATCTCATTTACTATTTATGACAAGGTCATACCTGTGTACTATCATTTGCATTTTGTGGATAAGGAGACAGGGGCTCAGAGAAGTTAAATAACTTGGTGAAGATGATGGTTAGTTATAGATCCAGAATTTGATCCCAGGCTGGACTCCAAAGACCTTACTTTTAACTACTGCCCTAAATTGCCTATAGCTCAGTATAAATTAGATTTCTTGCCTTCTGATGCTGAAAAGTTTAATAAGACTGAGGTTTATGAGACTCATGAACAGTTTGTTGTTTGACGTTTATTGCCTTTCTTATATTTCTTCTCCAAGTCCTTTCTTATCTGAAACTGTCTAGAAGTCTCCTGAAAATTTGACTTAAATTGATACTTATGGGTACCTACCATAAGCTGTATGCTGTTCTGGGTAGTAGTATAAAAGGAGAATTAGAAACTAGCCCCAGAACTCCTCCTAGGGAAGGTACTTAATTTAATATACATGATCCAAGGTTGTGAGTGACCCCTCCTCAAAGGGTCTTGTTAGGGATAAAGAAAGAGAAGGAGCTAAGGGATTCTGAAAAGAAATCAGCAGAAATTTGGGTTTTGGAAGGGTAAGAAGAGAAGAGTGGCATAAGGGCTGATGTTGCTAGGGAGCAGCAGCTGAGGAATTTTTTGAAGACCAAGGTTATCTACCACAGAATTTTAACATGCTTGGGCTATTGTAATGTAACATCATCTTCACTCCTATAATCTCCATAAACTTCTTACAGAGTCTTCGGTATGTACCAAAGGTCCTGTGAGCTCATGTATTGCAAGTAAGGAAATGAGTCAAATTCAGATCTGCATCAACTTTTAGGGACGAGAGAAAGTGCATACTAGAAAGCAGGACAGGATATAAAGTGAACTGATCCAGTCGATAGAAGCTAGGACTCAGAAGGTTTATAAAAATGTTATTCCCTGGGAATTGGGAGGTCCTCGAACTTTCCCCGACATGAGTGATGGAGAGTCGAGACAATTTCATCTAGATCTTAAGAGGCATAGTGCCTGTAGCGCTGAACTTGATATTGGGGTTACTCAGAGAACAACAAGGTACAGATTCTATACTCAAGAAACAACCTAGAAGGAAAGGCAATTACACAATGAGATTGTTTCAAAATTATGTTCCAAGCTCTAAGAGAAAAGAAAAGTACTGGATCTTACGAGTTCAAAGGAAGGGTATGAGGACGGGTTGTGGTAGGGCGCAGAAAGTCTTCTTGGAGCAGATGACAAGAGTCTAACAGGAACATTAGAAATTATCCAGGTAAAGAAGAGCAGAAAGAACATTCTGGGTAGATGAGTTAGTCTGAGAATACTGCTACTGCTATTACTACCAGCTAACATTTAGAGAGTTTGGTATGACTGAGTGTAAGGTATAAGCGCTAGAAGTGGCCAAAGATAAAGCTGGAGTTGGTAATTAAAGGCCAGGTCATGGAGTCCTGTTGCTCTTTTCTTCTGGGGGAATGAGCTCATGGAATTTTCCTTCTCATCTCTCTTTTCTACCAAGGAATCTCCAGTTGAGATGAACCAATCCTTGTGTTTTGTTTGGATATTGCATGAGTTGTCTATGGCTACAAAAGTTTTGTGTAACAACCAACCACAAAATATTGATTTAACTCAGGAGTCAGTGAGATTCAGATGATCTGGGTTACACTTGAGTTTGGCTGTGTTTACTAATGTATTCGTGGTTAGTTGTGAGTCAGGTGGCTCTGTTGATCTTGGATGAGCTCACTCACATGTCTGGGAGTAGGCCAACTGTTGGTTGATATAGGCTGGGGTGCCTCAGCTCTGCTTCACACAAGTTTCAATTCTCCAGCAGACTAGCTCAGGACAGGTCACATGGCAATGACAAGTAAAAGAGGCAAGTTGAAATGCTCAAGTCCTTTCTCAAGCCTCTGATTGCACACTATTTGCCAACACTCTCATTAGTCAAAGCATGTCACCGGGCCAGCCTAGGTTCAAAGGACAGAAAAATAAACTAAAAAGCCTATGACAAAGGGAACGATATATGAATGCTTGAGGAACTGAATCATTAACCCAGTGAGTCTACCATATATGTTTACCTGCTCTCAGCCTGCAGCTACAGGGTAGTTACGGGATCACTTGAAGAAGATGCTTGAAGACTTATTAAAGCAAGAAAATGAAGAGTGGAGAAAAGAAAACAGGACAGTGTTCATTATGGAGTGAGGAGAATGAAAAGGTATAGAAAAAAAGTTATGATTCTGCACTGAATATTTAAAAAACCCTTTATTTTAGAAAGCTTAGTTTTTTTTAGAATAGTTTGATTTACAGAAAAACTACAAACATGGTATAGATTTCCCATATACCTGTATCTAATTTCTCCCTATTATTAACAATATTGGTTCACTAATTGTGACAAGTGGTACCAATTATGACACAACATTATTAACTAAAGCTTATGTTTTATTAAAGTTTACTCAATTTTTAACCAATGTTTTTCTTCTATTCCAGGATTCTATCCAGGGTATCACATTGTATTTAGTCATCATGTCCCCTTAGCCACTACTTGGTTGTGACAGTTTTTCAGACTTTTCTTGTTTTTGATGACCTCGACAGTTTTGAGATGTGTTGGTCAGATGTTTTGTAGAATAACCGAAATTGTAGTTTGTCTGATGTTTTTCTCATGATTAGACTAGAATTATGGTTTTGGGTGAGGAAGACCACAGAGGTAAAGTATCATTTTCATCATATCTTATCAAGGGTACATGATAGCAACATAACTTATCACTACTGATATTAATCTGCATTGAGTTTTAAAAATGAATCATATAATAATTTATTTTTAGTTACATAAACTTTATAAAGAACGAACTTACAAATGTTTCTTTCCTAATTTCAACAGAACCTGTATCGTTTTAACTACCACTTGGATTAAATATGACAAAATGTATGAGATCTTAAGTCAATAAGCATGCTAAATAATTTTAATGTCTCATAACAAATATAAGGTGAGAAAATATAATTTCCCAAAGCAAATGAACAAAAGAAATGTCTTAGTGTCAAGTTAAAGATGATGTCACTATGAACCATTGCATTTGAAGGAGTGTCTCATGTGAAAGTTTCCTGTAAATAAGTGCTCTTTTTTATGCTGACTAGATATAGGATCAGAGCTTTAATTTTTCAGTAAGATCTTTCTTTCTTTCTCTTGACTAATGTTTCTTGACTCCCCAAGTTACTTCTAATCTTTGGAATAATGATATTGTTTACTCCAGTATATTTCATTCTTAAAAGCACTCCTGGTAAGAGTCTCTTTTTATTCTTTCAGGATTCTTCATTCCCTGCCATAAAAGCATGGGGCCTCTGGCTTCAATGACAATGTCAACCAAAGCTGAATGACATTGGGACACATAATTCTCTATTTTCACAGTCTCGGGGCAGAGACACGAAGGAAGCAGACAGGTGAGCATTCACTTATTCAACAAATATTTATTGAATACCTGTTATGTGTCTGGCTCTGACCCAAGGGATAACGAGACAGTTGCTGCCTTGAAAGAGTTCCCTCATGATGTGGAAACAATGACAAACCAGTGCAAAGGGTGCGCTGTAAGGGAGCCCTCCGCGTGGGACTGTAGAGCAGAGGTACCACCCTCTGGAGAGGAGGGCATGGGCACAGCTCAGGGAAGGTTTCTCAGAGTCATCGACTTCTGGGATACCTGAAGGATGAGTAGGATCAGGGGAAGGAGGTGTTCGTGTGTATGTGCGTGAGTGTGCATGTGTGTGTGCATGTGCAAGTGTGTGTGTGTGTTTTAGGTGGAGGGAATATCATATCTATAAAACCTAGAAATAAGCATGATTGTGGCATGTTCAAAGAAAGGAAAGAATATTTCTTGTGTGTAATCTAATCTGAAGAGTTTGAGGTTTAGGAGGTTTTCTGGATGCATTAACTGTCGAGCTGGTGTTAAATGATGGGTAGGAGATAGTGAGACAGCAAGGGGTTGGAAGGGCAGGGCCACAGCCTCAACGAAGGCACAGAGGAAACGAAATATCTGGTGCTTTCAGGAAACTACAATTAGCTCAGCCAGATCAGAATATAAATTGAGGGGAGGAGGTACAAAGAGAGGGGAGGTGGGAAATGACAAGAATCCCAGGTCTGCCGCTCATGAGCCTCGAGATCTTGAATGAGTTATTTGACATCCCATGAGCCTCAGTTTTTCATCATAAAGTGGGGATAACAGCAACAACAACAATAATAGACCCTGGGTACGGAGTTAGTGTGAAGATTAAATGAGTGCTTGGCAGATGTTGAGAGCTCAGAAAGGGGCAGATTTTATTATCATTCATTACCTTTGAATTGTTAATTAACTAATTAGTTACTGCTGCTTGCAGCTGGAGGTTTCTGAAATTCTTCTCCAAATTTTCCAGAGTGCACACTGGCTGAGCACAGTGTCTGGAACATTGTTGGTAGCCAAAGGCTTGGTAGTAGAAAAGAGAAATTATTCTTTGGGTTTCAACCTCAGTAATGAACCTCAGCCCTGCCTAGGCTCAAGTGAAATCGACTGGAAGTCTCCGCAGGGGTTTGGCCCCCACTGGGAGATGTTTCTTACCCTTGACTGAGAGATTTCACAGAGACATGTCTCTTTGAAGGCCACTCTTGGTTCTTGTTCCAGTTTTAATTTCCTGTCCTGATGTTTTATCTCCTGAAATAAAAATGTGCATTTCAGGGTGATGGTGTTAGGAAGGAGTGTTATACAATATTTTTTATTGGGTGCCGTACTGCTTTGCCAAAAATTCTACTCGTGGTTTTTATCTTTTTAACTGAGTGGCTGACTCTGGGTGTGTAGATTGTTTAAAAAGAGAAAAAATTATGCCTTTAATCTTTACAAGAGAGAAGGAACCCAGGGAGGCAACCTTCTGAAATAGACTGAAAGTTTGTGTCCCTTCAAAATTCATATTTGAAATTCTACCCCTCCCTCACCAATGTAATGGTATTAGGAGGTGGAGCCTTTGGGAGGTAATTAGGCCATGAGGGTGGAGCTCTCATGAAAGGAATTAGTGCCTCCATAAAAGGGACCCCAAAGGGCTTTGCCTTCTTTTCACCACAGAAGCATACCATAAGTCTGCAACTGATAAGAGGATTCTCACTAGAATCCTGATCTGGTGCTGCTACCCTGATCTTGGATTTCCAGCCTCCAGACCTGCAAAAAATAAATAACTGCTGTTTATAAGCCACTAAGTGTGTGGTACTTTGTTATAGCAGCCTGGACAGACTAAGACTCTGTCTATCCATTGCTAGTGCCCACTTAAATTCAGATTACTGAGGCCTCTGGCTCTTCTCTGAAGGCATTTGGGGCTACCAGCTCAGGGCATTGGGATCAGTTCACTATGTGTGGTGCTATTAATATCACCCTATTCACAAACACGAATAGAAAGCAGGGACTTGATAAGGCCATGTCAACTTACGCGTGCCTGCATTTTCATGCTTCCTTGTTGTTGCCCAAGCTTTGCCCTCCACCTGGACTGTCCATTGCCACATGCTGTTCTTCATTAGGCTAGCTCCTATGCCGACTGTGCCTCATGATAGGGCTCAGGCAGGGCTCTTCTCCACACAATCTTCCACATGTGTTCACCTTCCCCTCCTGTGGATGACTTTCTCTGATCCAGCCTCTCTACATTGGCCTGCATTCCCAGATTAACACTAACTTGGAAGCTCCTTGCAGGCAGAGATCTCATGGGTCTGATGTCTGTAATCCAATCACCATGAGTGTATGAAGATGGAAAGAATAAATAAATAAATTTGTGAACAAAATAATTGAGAATGGGCTGAGAAGACCTAGAATAGTTGTTCTATTCATTTCTTAGGACACTTTAAAGAGAATATTCTTGATATATTTTCACTCTTTGTAATAGCTTAGCAAAACTTGCGTTAAAGGGTCTATTGTTTAAACATCATTTCAAAAGTAATTGCTTATTGTGAATAATTTGAAGTTTACCACTAAGGAGCAAAGTACAACCTCGTATAATTTTGCCACTTAGAATATTTTGATATATACCTTTATATTTTATCAAACAAATATGACTGTGTATAATTTCAAATACTATACAAACTGTTTTATAACCTCCCTTTAACCACTTACTATACCATGAAAATCTTTTCTATCTTTGTTTTTGTTGTAATAGTTGCATCATATTATACTAAAGATGAATCATAATTTATTTGATGATTCCCCTGGACGTAGACCTTTTAGATGGCTTCAATTTTTTGTTATTATGACTAATGCTGTAACAAATATTTTTGCTGCTAAATATTTGTGCATGTTTATGTTATGTGAGGTCAAAGAATATGTATGTAATTTTTAAAGCTTTGACACAATATTGCCTCTTTGACATTGCAGTTCATACCATTTACCCTCTCATTGAAGAGAACCCTTGCCAACAGTGGGCATTGCCATTATTTTTAATTTTTGGCAATTAAAGGAGTGGAAATTATATTTTAAGTTACATTTCTTTGATGACTGAAGAGGTTCAATATTATATTAGTTGACTGATCATTTGCTTGTCTTCTTTTGTGAATTACTTATTAATGATCTTTGTCCATTTTCCAACTGCTGGGTTCATCTTTTTTTATTTTCTACTAGCAATGATAATACTAATGCTCTATAGATGTCCACTATTTGCTAAATGTCTTGCATTGATTCTTTCATCTAATTCTCACGATAACTTTGTAAAGAGGAAAGAGATTCTTTTCCTCCTGGCACCAGACACATGGTTTCTTTTCCAATACAACTTCTTTAATTCTCCAGCACCAATTGGTGTTCTACAATTTAATTCAATTCTGACACTACCTGGAGTTAATTTCAGACTCCACAGGTGTTAAGGGCTCAGTCCTGCAAGACTGCCTTCACTTCAGACGCCAGTTACAAGGATCGGGGTCGCAATTGACCAGCTGTAAATCAGAGGTTCCCATAACCTCCTTCTCAATTATGACAGTTTGCTAGAGTAGCTTGCAGAACTTAGGAAAGCACTTGACTAACTATTACCAATTTATCATAAAGGATTTAAGTGAAGAGGTATGTATATGGAAAGGTACATGGGGTGAGGTCCAGAATGGTCTGGAGTGCAGGAGCCTCTGTTTCTGTGGGGTCGGGGTATACCACACTACTAACACCGTGATGATTGTGCCAACTCTGAAGCTTTGAGAGCCTTGTTGTTTAGGTTTTATGGACATTTCATTATGTAGGCAGATTGATTAAATATTGGCTATTGGCGAATGACTCAATCTCGAGCCTCTCTTCCCTTCCTGGGAGCTGGGGGTGGGTGTGTGGGGCTGAATGTTCCAAGCTTCTAATCAAGGTTGGTATTTCTAGTAACCAGCTCCCATCTTGAAGCTGTCCAAGAGCTCGCCAAGAGTAGCCTCGTTAGAGCAAAAAGATGTTTCTCTTACATGTATTACTCAGGAAACTGCAAAAGTTTTAAGGAACTCTGTATCAAGTATGAGGGACAAATATCACATATTTTTCTTATTGTGCCATAGGGGGTCATTATCCCTATTTTGCAGAGGAGAGAATATGGCCCAAGTCATATATTTGGCAAAAGGAAGTCCTGGAACTGACTTAATCTGTCTGTCTGCAAAGCTCATTTTTGAACAAAAGGCTACATAGCATTATTCATACTTATTAGCTCTTCATGTGGTAAATACAGTAGCCTATGCCTGTGGTAGATGTTCCAAATACATTTTATTTTTAATGTATCATTTGCCTTTAATTTTCTGACTATAAAACTTTAAATTTTCGCATCATTATTTGTTATCTGAAAAGCTAATCTACAGATATAAAAACAGCACAATGACGAGTTAGTCACCAGTTTTCTAGTTCAGAAGTTAAAATTTTTTTTTTTTCATAGCCAAGTCCATTCATCTTTCCTTTGGGGCTTCTACCTTTAGTGCTGTATTTAGAAAGTGTATCATTACTACATGATGTTATGAATATTTATTTATATTTTTCTTATTGCTTTTATAGTTTTTTTTTACATCCAAATTTTTAATGCCATGGAATTTATTTTGACTTATGGCATAAAATAAGGTTCTATTGTTTTTTTTTTTTTTTTTTTCTGAGTAGTTAGCTCACATTTGAACTTTAAATTTGGAGGGAAGATAAAGTATATTTCATATCTAATTGCAGAATCCAAGAGAATTAATTATGCAATAATATAAAGAGAAAAAGATTCTTCATCTGGAGGGAATGCTAAGGACATCACAAGAAAGAAGTGCTTTGTGAGAGAAAGTGAATGCACTCATGATTACCCCAGTGGAAGCCAAATTTTTTTACAGAACTGGTTTGAACAAAATTATGTGATAAAAGGGGAACCCAGAGGACCACTCCCAGCAGACTCTCCCAGTTGGATTTCTGGAAAGGTGCCAGGGTGCTTTGCTGAAACACCCAGAGAAGAACCAAGAAAGGGATTCTCCTTTCAGATTTGGGGCCTTACTTAACTTTCTTGGGTGGAGATCCATCTCCTCTTAGGCGTAGTATCTTTGGTGAGTAGCCAGTCCTTGGATACATGAGGGAAGATCTTGACTCTTGCAACCTTATGTGGCTTAGTCAGTACAAAACAAACAAACCAAAAAAACCAGGACCTTGGAGCAACAATATTGGGGCGATGTGGTGAGTTAGATGAAGGCTGGTCTGGGGAAGTCCAAAACCTATTCGAGTTTCCAATTTCCCACTGATTCCTTGGGTGAATTTGAACATACTTAAATTCTACAGGATATCCAAAATCCTTTTCCAACTTGAACTTTGTGATTCTTCCAGGCACTTCTCATTGTCATCCTCATAGACCTCAGACATTCATTTATTTAAATAGCAAATAATTATTAAGCAGCTACCATGTGTAAGTAAAAATTGTTCTCACAACTAGCTCAAATGGTATTGAACAGTCTTCAAGATACTAAGATCTGCCCCCCAAAATGGCTTAAATAATAAGACTTTAAAAGAAAGTATATAACAAGATGTTCCAAGATAGATAGATTCCAAAATAGGTTAATTCAGTGGCTGAATGACATCAAACACTAGATTTTTTCTGCCTTTCCTCTCTGCCATTCTCAGCATGTTAGTTGGGTCTCCTCATTATCTCAATATAGCTGCCACAGCTCCAGGCATTACATTCTCATAGATCTTGGGGCAAATAGAGTGAATATTGAAGTGCCTTAAACTCTTTCTAAGACATAAGAAACTGTTTCTAAAACAGTCTGTTTCTCACTGTTCTTCATCTTTATGTTCTTGACCATATGTTTCTGTCACATATCATTAGTCAGAATTGGAACATATGTCTTTTCTGAAAGCAATCACTGATAAGAAGAATGGAATCACCAGTTCTGGCTCAGACTGATCAAAGCTCTTCCCTACTGGGATGGGGCTGGGCTGGGCCCTAGAAAAATAAGTCTACTTAGAAGAGCTTGGATAACTGAGCAAATCCGGAGTTCTGTTGGCAAGGAAGGGTGATGGTGGGCAGGCAACCAGCAGTATCTATATCACCAAGCTTTATGATTTTTTGCCAATCGTGGAGGTAAAAGTGATAGCTCAGATTTTTGTTTATGTTTCTTTTTAATTTAGCTAAGCATTTTCTTCCGTACTCCTTGGCCATTTTATTTCTTCCTTTATGAGTTGCCTATTCATATCCATGTCTCATTTTTTCTCTTGGTATATTCATTTTTCTTATTGATTTATAAGAATTCTTTGCTTATTATTTTTTCTAGTGGGTTTATTATTTCCTTCCCTATTTCTTTAACTGTGAATCAGTTAATTCCATGTTCTTTTTTTTCCTCAGTCTAATATAACTTCCAAATTTACCATTTTGGAGATATCTAAAATATTCCTTCTTTTATAACACACACAGCTCTGGTCTAGCACAGGATAGTTGCCCACCAATATCTAGTTAGTCCTCAATCTTCTGCAGCCTTCTTTTAAAACAAATGTCACATCCTCCTTTCCTCTTCCGATTGTAAATGCCCCAACTACTTCTCCCTTTGGACAGTTGCCATGACCTCATAATTAGTTTCCTCTCTTCTGGTACCTTCCTTTTCATCCAACTTGCAGTATATCAGTGACAAAACACTAAGGAGTGGATGACACAGCTTTATATTCATTGTTGCTAAAGCTGACCTTTTGCTTATTGAGTAAAGTTAGGACTTTTTAGCCCAGCATGTAAGACCTGCTCCATTCAGTTCTAACAGCCTTTTCCACTGTTGCCTTATGTTCTTGTTATATCAGCCTACCGAGCTTTCTGCTAGTGTCATTTCCTTTTCTTTCATGTCCTTTTGGTGAAATTTCAACCACATTTCAACGCCTACCTCAAAAGCTACCACCTTGGCAAAGTCTTTCTAGATTCTTCAAGTCAGAATGGCCTTCTCTTTACTATAAGCTTTTACTGTCTGTGTTGGAATATTTAGGACATCTTGCCTATATCAGTGTTCATATAGGAGGAGCTCTCTACCATCCTTGAAGGGCTGGATGTTTTCTCGTGGAAGCTCGTGTCTTCATCACCTCCTAGGGTTTATGAGGAGTAATGCTCAGTGTATGCTTGTTGAATCTGCTAGTGCCCAGTAAATGTTCAATATTAGCAGTTCCTCTTGGTGTACGATTAGCCCAGAGATCAACTTAAATTTAATTGCCATCGAGCACTTACTAGAGCAAGGCTGATTACCACTATGTGCACAAACACTTGGAAGAAGAAGTATTTTCTCTAGTCTGTAGTAAGGATTTTCAAGCCTCAGCTTTAATTCGTTAGCAGAATACTCTATAATGGTAACTTATGTAACTGATCCTTTTAGGGTAAGACTATTTTAAGTGTTTTTGGCCTAAAAATGACTACTATAAACAAACCTTTACAAGTCATGCTAAATTATGGGAAATGGGATTAATTGTAGAAATTTACTTTTCTAGTTTCTTTTAAAGGTACATAATGGCCAACAGTTATTCACAATTTGTTGTGTCATGCACTATTCTAAGCACTCTACATGTGTTAATTTATTTAATCTTCATAACATGTTTAAAAGATATGTATGTTGATCATTTTCATCTTAGACATGAGGAAATTGAGGCAAGAGAGTTTAAGTAATTTGCTTTAAGTCACACAGCCTACTAAATGGAGGAACCAAGATTTAAATTCAGGCGGTTGGATTTCTGAACTTGTACCCTGAAGTGAACTTTAAGTTTTATTTTCACTGACTACCAAGGAGATAAGTAGTTAATTCAAAGCCATTCAATATAAATGACTTTTTCAACAACTTTAGGTTTAGGAAGCAGGAAGACAAAAAGGAAAAGAGTTAGATGGGGGAAATTTTTTGGCTCTATCTACAATTATGAGAATTAAAGACTATATTCACCTACAGTCTTATGCTGCTTTTGGCTTCCTTGCCAGAACAACTGCTGATCTGGAAGGCACGAAGATGCAGAAAGATGATAAAATATAAATTAGAAGGACCATTACAGAATCCACAGCTTTGTGCTGCTGCTATGAATATTCTGTTTCATGAAGATAAGCTTTTCGTAAATTTTAATGTCTATGATATTTTAGTCATTTAATGAGAATGTGCATTCAAATTTCTCTGCTATGATATACTTGCATGTAAGGATTTATTCTAATGGGATAAACTCTTCTATCTCTTTCAAAGCAAGAAAAGAATCCTCTGATTAATTTTCCAGACTGTGTGTAGAACTCGTATTATGAAATTAGTAGAGAAACGATTCTCAAAGTGTGGTCACGGAATCCCTGGGGGTCCCTAAGATCCTGTTAGGGAGTCTATGAGGCCAAGGCTATTTTCATGATGATACTAAGATGTTATTTGACTTTTTCATTCTCATTCTCTCATGAGTACACAGTAGAGTTTTCCAGGGGCAACAGGTTGAATGTAGAAGCAGACTTGAGAATCCAGTTGACTTCTATTAAGACAAACATCAAAGAGATTTGCAAAATGTAAAACAGTGCAACTTCTTATTAAATTACTTTGTTTTGGAAAAGTTGTTATTTTTCATAAAAATATGTTATTTGTGTTAACCTATTAACATATAATGGGATTATTACTGTTATTTTAGCATAAATAAATATTCTTATGATCCGTTTTCATTCTTAATACAGTCTTTATAAATAGGTATAACCCACATAAACAAAAGCTCTTTAAAATCCTCAGTAAATTTGAAGAGTGAAAGGGGTTCTGAGACCAAAATGTTTGAGAACTGCTGGTATAAAGAAACTAGAACAGATCTAAGTCATGAATTGTGTCTAGGTTGGATTCTAAGATCACAATTTCAGCTCTGTGTATGTGTTAAAATATTTATGGCTTGAAATGTACTCCTTTATTTATTCATATATTCAATGGATATTTATTGAATACCTGCTGTGTGCCATATGATGGGTGAAGCATTGGGGGACAATGAGGAAAAAGGCAGCCTGCTCTCCCAGAGCTTAAACTTGGCATTCATTCATGCAGCTTTCCCTTTAGCAGCTACATTCGGGGTCTCCTGTAGGCTCAGCATAGTCCCCAAGGATATTATAATCTAGGGAAAAATCAGTGTGGACTGATATGATAAGGGGTTCTGGAAATGGACTTAACCCCAGAAGGTTAGGCAGGCTTAAGAGAACAGAGTTGAGAGAAAGGAGTTCAGGTTGGGTGGAGGAAGAGATGAGCAGGCTTGTGGAGGTGAGATAATTACTCACTGTGTAGGGATGTGGAGTAAAGCAAGGGCCTGCCTGAATGGAAAAACAGTCTTATGGAGGGGAACTCCTGGTCTAAGACTGGGTTTTCTTCTGCAGATGATGAAAACTTCCTTATGTGTTCTAAGCCACTGGTTGGTCATCAGATGTCTCTCTTGGGTGTGATTAAAATTTTGTCTATGCCATCATTCAGTGTTTCCCAAACTTGCCATATCCTAAATGTTCCCAAATAACAAGAATTATCGGGAAGTACTTGTTAAGGACAGATTCCAGAGCTCCATTCAAGATGTGCTGATCTAGGGAGGGGCCTGGAGTGTTAAATCTTTATTAGGCATGCCAGGTGATTTTCCTTTTTCTGAAAAATTATAGGCGGGTTTGGGAAATACAACTCAAGCTATTACTAATGGTTCTAAGCCTGAGGCTGCACACTAGGAAACTTAAAAAAAATGCCTCTGCTCAGGCCCTACTCGTAGTACCCTAATTTAATAACAGCAAAATGATAAAACTAAAGATAAACTAACCATAATTGGAATTCAATTAGTAGAATTTTTAGTTTATAATTATTCCTTCAGTTGTGCCATATTCTCCATAGCCCCAGAATGAGCTAGGAAAATCATATCTGACTCCATTTAAAAAATTCTGGGCGGGTTTGGGGAGTATAACTCGACCTATTACTAATGGTTCTAAGCCTGAGGCTGCACACAGGCTGCTTTTGGAGTTTCTGGATGCCAAGAATATAGCATTGTAAGCTAGGTTTGCGATTATTGGGGGTGCTGGAGGCAGGGAAGTAACAGAGATTGCTTTGAAGAAAAAGAAAAGAACGATAATGGTTGCTTTGGGCTGTCAATGTCTATTCAGGTCATAGTATATTTTAAGAGCAGCCCACTGAAGCCAAGTGAGAAATATCCTCCTGGTTGTACTGAACTGGAAACTTAGGGAGGACGCAGAGCCCACAATTGTATCAGGGCTCTCTCTCACTGTTCCTGAGAACTTTGAGTTAGTGTGAAGTATGTGCTGTTGGTCCCACAGGAAAATCTTTTTTTGTTTTTACTGGAGAAAGCGTTTGTATTTTTCCATTTATGAAATCATGGACTCCAGGTTTCAGAAGGTCACAGAGCCAAGAAAACATTTGAGAGGCCACTTGTCTTTATCTCTCTCTCTCTCTCTCTCTGTTCTTCCTCACACAACCTGGACTGGGTAGTAGGAAACTTTGATCTGCCTCTGGCACTGGCTTGCTGTGTGACTTTGGGTAAGCCCCTTGCTCTCTCTGAGCTTCAGCTTCCCTATCTGTTAAAAATAAATAAATAAATAAGGTTGTGCTTTAATCTGTTGAACCCTTCCACCTGGAACTTTGCAGAAATATAAGGCTTTTTCATGGCATTGTTCTAGCACCTTTTTAAACAAAGGGCATCTAGTGTATAGAGGCAAAAGATTGAACTGCATGCAGAAATAACTATACTTGTTATGTGGTCAAATTAAACAGGATCTGTGCGAGAACTTAGAAGATAGTTTAAGCATTCAGGAAAGCACGTCTGATATCCTGAACTAAGGACGGTTTTGAAGTTTGACCTTCTCAATTCAGCTCCATGCTTGGTTGTGTGTTATTGAGCTTATGAATTATTCTCTATGGGACCCATTTTCTTCATTCATAAGATGGGGATAATAATAATAATAATACCTGTCTCATAAAGTTGTTCTGACAAGTAGACAAGATAATGTACTTGGAATCTCAATAAAAATAGCTATATTATTTTCTCCTCATAATTCTGGCCCCAATGGGTGTTTTCTCCTTTCCTTGGTATGTCCCATGATATTGTTCTAGCGTAGTTTTGTTAATGCATTTTTATTCGCTTTCTATTTTGTAGTTAGTACGGCCTGGTTCACCTAAGAGAAAGAAGAAAATGGGGTGTTTTATGGAGTTGAGTTTTAAAGAACAAAGCTGGATGGCAAGATTCAAAGCTGAAAAAATTACTAGTATTTTATGCTGTCAAATAGAGGCAGTTGTAGAGTCCAAAATCTGGGAAGGAGAGCAGGTCTCTGAATGAGGAATTGTTCCCAGAACCGTACTTTATTACCTTCATTTCCTGAGCAAGAATCTTCTGTGCAAACCATTGGCAAGAATCAAAGGACATTCAGTTTCTCTCTCAGGCAGCTTCCCAGGACAGAGCAACAAGTCAAAGCTTTCCTTTCCTCTTCCTCCATCTCTTCCTCCATCTCTCTTATTCCCAGTCTAAGTCCCTTGGAATGGAGTAGTGATAGCAAGGAGTCCACAGCTGCAACAGAGCTGCTATGTGACAGGCTTGGGGGTACAGACTTGGGATTTCATCCTGGTTCTTCAGCCTCCTATTCTCCATGGGTCCTTGAGTGGGTCTCTTGTCCTATCAGCCTCACTCAGAATCTGCGCCTGTGAATGGGCAGGCTGGAATGAACGTGCAGTTCGATACATCAGGAGTACCTAAAGGTATTTTATTAAAAATAAAAATGCACAGATCTCTAGACCTCACTTTCAGAGATCCTGGTTCAGAAAAGTCAAAGAAGAGTTATTTTTTGAGTCACTGATCCTGACCCAAGGCAGCTACCCATAAGATCCTAGATGTCTTCTATTCGTGATATGTGCCATGACACACCCACTTATTAGAATGTAGGAGAACTCAAGCAAGTTTATTCTTGCCCAGGATTGTCATCCAGGCTGTGGTTCTGAAAGTATTGGCGATAGGTCTCCAGTGAGCCATGAGGGTCTGTCTGAGGGTCTCAGACAGAATCAAATGTGAGTCTTTTCTTTACTTTTAGAAGGTTAATGACATACATTTCTATAGGTTGATGCCTTTTATGTAGTTGAGGGCTACTTGCTATTAATCTAATATGTGAGTTTGGATTCCCTTGAAAGGAAGCCTGAGGCAAGGATTTAGGTGAGAAGTTTATTCAGGAGGTGACCCCAGGAAGTAGAAAGGAGAAAAGGGATAAAGCCAACAAAGTCATTGAATTGGTCATTGTTGTGGGCAGTTGATGCCCAATCTTTTTGGGGACCCCTCTTTCAATCCATGTAGTTCAGTGATTTTCCACCAAGAGTGATTTTTCCCTCCTAATGGTATTTGGCAATATGTAGAGATATTTTTGGTTGTCAACTGGGAGGTGCTACTGGCATCCAGGAATGCTGCTAAACATACTATGATACACAGGGCAGTTCCCCACAATAAAGAATTATCCTGCTCAAATTATTAGCCCAATGGCACTAATACTAAGAAACCTGCCTCAGAATCATCCCACTTATAGATAGTTAGCTTCGAGCATCTATCCATCATCTCCCATAGCCCTCTGGGTAAAGATTGCTTCTGAGAAGTTCTCAAAGCACAGGGCTGCACATGAATCAGGGTCGAGCAGGCTTCCGTGGTTGTGGAGAAATCCCTGAGGCAGAAAAGCAGAGGGACTCTGTGACATGCATAGACAGAACACTGGCCATGTAGGTGAAACAGCCAGTGGGTGCTCAAATGAGCCCAAGGCCAAGGGCCTGTGGCCAATGTAATTTTCCTAGCCGAGTAATGATTCTGGGGCCATGGAGGGTATGGTACAACTGAAAAATAAAATCATAATTTAATTCTAGCCATGAAAATGGCTGAAGGCTAGAAATCCAGTATAGTACAGAGTTGCAAGTACAAGTACACTTGTTAGATTTATGACCTTAGGTAAAATGACTTCTCTGTCCCTCAGTTTTCTCGAAAATGGAATTAATGATGGTTTGCACTTCTCTGTCCCTCAGTTTTCTCTAGAAAATGGAATTAATGATGGTTTGCACCTCAAAAAGTTGTTGTGAGAGTTAAAATTTAATTTGTGTGTATGTAAGTGTGTGTGTATACATATGTACATTTAACACATATATGGTATGTAACATAACATATTAACAGTGCCTGGCTTTTGGTGAGCACCGACTGACTGATTGGCTGTTATCTTCATCCCAGGGCTTGGGTTCTGGGCTTGGGGAGTTGCAGCATTAATCTGGTTTGACCTTTTCCCATTGATAGTGGGCGCAGGAGCTTCAATTCAATTCAATTAAAAAGCATTGATTGAACTTCTATTACAATCTGGACACTATACTAGGCTCTTGGCCAAACTTATTCCTCTTGGAAGCCAGAATAGGAATGTCCCTCTTTCCTCCTCTGCTCTTTATCTATGTACTGCTCTTCCTTCCTTTCATTTCATGAAGAATGAATTTTAGTCCAGACTCAACTTTGTCATTCACTGGCTGTGGTTTTGGGAAACCACTTTGCTTCTCAATTTTCATATTTATAAAGTGAATGTAACCAGCTCCTGCCTCATTTTGTTGCTGTGAGACCTAAATGAGATGGAGTAATTGTAAGAATTGCTAAGTGTGCCAATAGTTTATTATTTTACTTGAATATCCAGTGTTCTCAATTCTCTCTGGAATTGTGGAGCTTTAAAACATACAGATTTCTGGGTTCTAGCCCTATAATTGTTAACTTCTTTTTCTAGTTCATTTTGATAATCAGCCTAATTTGTGAATCTCTAAACTATACTGAGAGTACCACAGAACAAAGATTATGTCTTATTCAACTTTGTATTCCCACTGCACAATGCAGTTTCTAGTATACATTGTAGTCAATAAATGGTTTTTTTTTTGAATGAATAAAAGGCCAAACTTCTTAACTTATCAAGAAAGAGGAAAGGTTCAACTCTCGAGTTGTCACCCTGTTCCCTGATCTGCATGTCTGCCTGACCCACCTTCCTTCTATTGAATAAGTTTGTCCTGGAAGTAGGTGAGCTAATGTCTACCTGGGACCTTATGGTCAGAATCAGCATGAGTGAAAATATCTGCCCTTTCTACTTTAAAGGTGGTTGTGAAGATTGAGGGGGAAAATAGATAAGAAAGTGATTTTTCAGGCTGCACTGTGCTGTAAATATGTAGGGAGTTAATGATATTAAAAAAATATGCCAAGGGACTTTATAGTTCTCCAAGGCTCAACGGATATTGCAGTTCTAAAAGAGAGGGGATTCTTTACTCAGCATCTCCAGGCCCACAGATTCCCTGCTGACTGAGCTCACTAAAATGATTCAGAGAACAGATTTAAAACAAAGAGACATGGAGAATTGAAATTATAAGACTAGGTACAGGTATACAGGCCAAGGCAATCCAAAAGAATACAGAGAGATCTCAGTATTAATATCAAGAAAGTGGAATTCAAGGCAAAAGACGTTAAACAGGTCAAAAAGGAACCTTTTATAATGATGGGGAGTGCGATCCATAGTAGAATATACTGCTATTAATAGTAATGCACCAATGAACACAACCCTAAAATATAAAAAACACAATATTCAGGAAAAAAAACCCTGACAACATCAAATTTATAGTGGGAAAATTTGTTACACTTCTTTGAAACTTTGGCAGAGCCAATGGATACAAAGATAAAGAAGGTATCAACATAATTTATAAGATAGTTCTAGTCAAAGTGTTTTGAAGCCTACAAACAAAATATATATTTTTTTTTTGGTAAAGAAACAACGGGCCATCCTTTACCATATTTTAAGCCTAAAAATACTCTAATAATTTCTTCAAAATAATGTTCATCTGGGCTGGCCAATATGGTAACTGTGATTCACATCTGGCTGTTAAAATACAGAAAAGAAAGAAATTAGAAAAATAAAAATGACATTGTTCTAGAGATCTTATCATCGAGTTGGAGAAGGAAGTCTACCAGTGTGCAGTGATATCAAACTGCCTTCAGTACTGAGTGTCTACTGTGAGCCAAGCAGCAGAGGCTCATCTACACCTGTAATTCTTTCAAACACACTACAAGGTTGGCATAATTATACGCATTTCTTAGATGATTAAACAAATTCACCAAGGTTAAGTGACTTGTTCAAAATAGTAGATGTATGATTGGAATTCTGTCTCTAATGCCTGTGCTGCTTCCGGTTCATCACACTGGTTCCATAAAATGTCCAGCTACATGGTAAAAAGTCCATGGGTTATAGGATAGAAATTTGGAGGTGAGGGAACTGAAAAAGTCTAACGCATTACATTTGCCTCGATTTGATTGGCATCCCTTGGTTTAGTTTTAGGAACTTCAGTCTCCTCCTTTATAAGACAACAGTGGGTCATTATTCAAGGCCCCTTTTAGAAGGTAGCAATGAAACGTTCTTTGGGCAGGTCAACTTTCCTGGTGGGTGATGGGTGATATGAGCTCCTTCTAGAAAATGCCTCCCATTATGGGATGACATATATTCACATGTATGGAGCACTCCTGACACGTGTCCCATTAAGAGTTTCCTAAAGTTTAGGTTGTCCATCCAAGTAATACTTTAAACCTGACTTCATATTTGGACATCTTACAGCTAAAGCTTCATTAGCTGCGAAATAGACTCCACTAGAATTTATTCCCTCGTTTATTTTAAGAGAAAGAGGAAAATCATAAAAACAACCCAGAATTAATCAATTCCTTGGAGCATTCTGGTTAGTTGACTCCATCTCAATATATACTTTGCAGGCTCCTACTATGTGCTGTACCAGGGACGGAGTTGCAAATGAGACAGAGTATTAACCCTGGGAGGGACCATACGGATTTTATTAGTGTGTTATTTTTCCAATTGTAAGAATAGGTGCCCTTCCAGGACAACTCAGGAGACACACAGCAGTAGAGTACCATTTGGATGGACAACTTGAACTCCAGGGAACTCAGATCCCTTAGCCTGCTGTAGGGATACACATAGGAATAAAGAATAGAATCCTAGTCACATAGCTAGAGCCTTAAAAGACAGGCTCATCTTGAGGCACTGGAAGATTCAGGACCTTCCCAGAACACAACTCAACTTCTGCCACTGTTTTAGTTGCCATCAACAATTTGTCTTTAATACTAATTATGCCTACTAAGAGTCAGGCACAATGCCAAACAGTTTCCAGTTCCGATGATTTTCTTAATTTCACACCGTCTACTACTTCTTGGCTGTTATTTTACCTTCTTTTATATGTGTGCTTTGGTTTCTGGCTCTGCTATTAACTTCTCAGCACACTGTGCCTGAATTTCAAGTGATTATAGAATGCCCTGATTGTTCACTTTACTGATTATTTATGGTCCTCCTGCTATGTGTCAATGTTGAGCTAGGTTCAGGGGATTCCAAATTTAATGGGAGAGTAACGGGTAAGAGAGAGTGAGAGAGAGAGAAAGAGAGAGAAAGAGAGAAAAAGAGAGAGAGGGAGAGGGAGACAGGCTAATAAAGCAATATGATTCAATTTTCATTTTAAGAAAATTCTTTTTCATGGGTGGAGAATGCATTAGGGGTGGGAAAGGGGAGCAAGAAAGAGGTGGAAACAGGCAGGAGCCTATTCTAGTAAGCCGAATACTGACAATGATGGTTTGGATTACAGTGCTAACAGTAAAAGGGAAGAAAAGAGAAAAATGCGAGCGCTTATTCGGGTTGCTTGGATGTTGGTTATTACCGAGAGTGATTTTTGGTTTTAGCAATCGACTTAACGGAATAGCACCTACTGAGGAAGTCTAGAGAATGAGAGGTGGGGCTGGGAATGGAAGGGGTTGTAATAAGGAGTTTTGGATATTTTGCATTTGAAATATCAGGGAGAAAGATGGCCCAGTGATGTGGGAGAAAGCACCAGATGAATGCTGTGTTGTGAAAGCTGAAAGAGAAGCATGTGGCAGGGAGGGAGTAGTGAAGACAAATGTTAAGAGCTTGAGTAAGATGAAGACAAAGAGATGTCCATTGGATTTAAAAACATGGAAGTTATTGATCGATGATCTTAACAAGAGCAGTTGCTATTGAGTGTTGGGGGTAGAAGCCAGAGTTAAGAGTATTAAGAGTAGATGGTTGAAGCTTAAGTCCCCTTTGTCATACACTTTTAGTTTTATCCTGCTATTTCCACCATAGTAGGTGCTACCTCTGTCATGGATTTCATGGGTATCCTTTTATTCATTAAAAAAAAAAAAAACAACAACAAAAAAACCATATACAGGTAAATCCCCAATTTTTTCCCTGTATTTTAAAATTTTCTAGAAAAATATGTTAATTAAAAAAAAAAAGCAATAAGGGGAAGTAAGAACTTGGAAATATTGTGTATAGATAACTCCTGCCAAGTTTGGCTATAAATGGGGGATAGAGGAATTCTGTGGACACTAGAGGAGTCAAGACTTGCCTTTTTGATAAGAACAGACACTTATTTGATGGGAATGATTTCGTAGAGAGAAGGGGAGACTGACCATGTTCCAGGAAAGGACACAACTAAGGAAGTGAGGTCCTTCGAAAGGCAAGGATGACTCCATGGGGTGGGATTCAGGGCCCAGGAGGAGGGTTGGCCTTTGTTAGGCCTGAGGACACTTCCTCCATCTAGGTGGGTTAAAAGAAGAAGAAGATGAGTACAGATGCCTTACGCATGAGCACGGGTAGTGAGAAGTCAAGAGAGTTTGCTTCTGGCGATTTGTATTTTTCTCAACTAAGTATGAGGCCAGGTCATCAGCTGCAATTGCAGATGGAGGAGGAGGAGGTATGGGCGGCCTGGGGTGAGAGAAGTTATGCACCTCAGTGAGTGGGACAGTGAGACTGTGAGAGAAAGGTGGTCAGCTCTGTGGGCAGATGTGAGAGCCACTGACACTTGGGACTGTTACGTTAACGTGAACCCCATCAGCTCAGCGGTGTGATTGTTTTCTCCAGCAACATACAGCTGCTTGGGGACAGCCTCAGAGCAATAAGAGAGATGGCTGGCATACGCAGGTGAGAATGACGAAGGAGGGTTATGGGCAAGGAAGTTGAGGGGACTTGCCAGAAAGTAATTAAAATGAGTGCATATGACATCTAGTGTGGGCAAGAAGGGAAGTGAAGTCAGGAGAGAAAATGGTAGGAATTGAAGGACAAAGTCAAAGAGTTGTGGTGGCGGGAGTGGTGAAGGCTGCTCTTGCGCATGTGACTTGGAATGATAGGAGGTGGTGGTCAGGGTGTGGGTGTATATTTCATAGACGATAGAGTTAGTGTTGTTGGGGAGATCCAGGATGTGACCATAGGAGGGAGTGGCCAAGATGGAGTGGAGGAAAAGGTGAAGAAGCCGAGAGACCAGGGTACTTGATGATTCGGTGTGTGGATGTTAAAACCAGTGAGAATGATATAGGAACTGGGGTAAAGAGGAAAACTGATCCAGGAACTCAGGTCTTTAAGGATTAAGGGAGTGGTTGGGTGGTCAGTAGATAACAGTAACAAGGAGGCATGAGTTCAAGAGAGCCCGAGCGTTTTATAAGAATAAGGGGGAGAAGGGTGTGGAAGAAGAAGTGGAAACGAGGAGGACACCTACCCCACCTCAAGACTCTGATGGTTGTGGGGTATGAGATTTCAACTAAGGTAAAAATATAAAAAGAACTTACCAGGAAAAGTTGATAATGTATGGATGTTTGGTGACCCCAGAGTAGGATTTCAAGAGGGTTACAGCGGAAGAGCTTATCGGGGAGGGATTGGGTTTGATTAGGGGATGTGCAAAGCAGCATGGATATGTGCGCCCACTTACTTACTCTTGGTTGTCCCCACAGAGCCAGACTAATTGATAGGTAACTGACCATTCTGTGAGCTCTATCCGGGGTAACTGATCCCTGGTCAAATCCCCTAAAGCCATATAGTGATGATTTGGGTACAGAATGCGGCTTCCTATGCTGAAGAGGCTACCTACAACCACTTCCCTCAGCAAAAGCTGAGGGCAGGGCAGAGACTCTGAAGGCAATGCGTTCCTGAGCAATAGCCCCTCCTTTTCTGTGGTTTGGGTTTCCATGGTTTTACTTACCTGCAGTCAATCAAAATTATTAAGTCGAAAATTCCAGAAATAATCGATTTATGTTTTAAATTGTGTGTCATTCTGAGTAACGTGATGAAATTTTGTGCTGTCCTGCTCTGTCCCATCTGGACATGATCACCTCTTTGTCTACTGTCTCCACACTGTATATGCTCCCTGCCTGCTAGTTCACTTAGTGGCCATCTCGGTTATCAGATTGACTGTCCCTATATGACAGTGTTTGTGTTCAAGTCACCCTTATTTTACTTAAGAATGGCCTCAAAGCACAAGAATAGTCATACTGATGATTCAAATATGCCAAAGAGAAGCCATAAAGTGCTTCCATTAAATGAAAAGTTGAAAGTTCTCAACTTAATAAGGAAAGAAAAAAATTGTATGCTGAGGTTGCTAAGATATATAAGAATGAATCTTTTACGCCTGAATTGTGAAAAGGAAAAAATAAATTTGTGTGAGGTTTGCTGTCACACCTCAAACTGCAGAAATTATGGCCACAGTGGGTGATGAGTGCTTAATTAAGATGGGGAAGGCATTAAATTTGTGGGTGGAAGACATGAACAGAGAACATGTTTTGACTGACAGCATTGCATTGCCTCGGAAAGCATTGAGCCTATATGGAGACTTCAGCAAGAGATCCCCTGAAAAGAGTGACACCAAGACATTCACTGCAAGTAAGGGATAGTTACAGGAATAGGTTTGGGCTGAAAGATATAATAATTACTGGAGAGGCTTCATCTGCTGATGAAGAAGCCCCTGTCACATTTCTGGCAGAGACGAAGAAGTTGATTAAGGTTTTATACTATTTGCGATTTCAGGCATCCCCTGGGGCGAGGGGCGGGTTGGAACGTATGCCCCATGGATAAGGGGGGGACTACATACGGAATTTTAACCAATCTCAACCCCTTTTCAAAACAAAAGTCTTCTCTACACCACTGTCAGCAGCTTATGTTTAAACATATTTAATTAATATGACAGTATTTCTGGAGTGTAGTTCCTATTAGTATTGACAATTTCCCGCATAGAGTTGTGATTAAGTTATTTTAAAAGTGCCAAATAAAAAGTTAATAAAATGTCATCTAATCACCTTAGATTAGCAAAACTAATAAAGATTGGTAGTATCCAAGGTTGGTGAAAGTGTGGAAAATGGGCACCATTAAACACTATCAGATGGATAGCGAATTGGTTCAAAATTTGTGGAGGAAAGTTAATAATATCTATTAAAATCTTAAATGCTCATATCTATTGACATCACATTTCACTTCCAGGAATCTAGTTTACTAAAAACTGTCATTGTATTTTAGGTGCATGAAGATGTCAGGGATGTATAGCAAAAAACCGTAAACTGTTTCTTTGTCATTGGGGTATTGATTGGTCTGGGGTCATTGGAGAAATGGTATGAAAATTACCTCTTCACGAATAAATGCTAGACATTCATTTAAAAGAATGAACAACACCAATCACAAAGACAGATCTGTACGTGCTGACATGAAAGAATGTCTTTGCTGTATTGCTACTCGTGTGCTTTGGGGCCATTCTTAAGTAAAATAAGGGTGACTTGAACAGAAACACTGTCATATAGGGACAGTCAATCTGATAACCGAGATGGCCACTAAGTGAACTAGCAGGCAGGGAGCATATGCAGCGTGGAGACAGTGGACAAAGGGGTGATCATGTCCAGATGGGACACAGCAGGCCAGTACAAGATTAAATTTAGAAATATTTTAAAGAAGGAGAAAAACCTACCTACTGTCATTTCAATCTCACTCCTAAAGACAGCCTCTAGTAACTATTTGATGCGTATTCATTTTACTATGCTTATACATTTTTATCTTTCTCTCTACTCATCTATCGTATTTCATTGCACCTAAGTCTGTCATTTGTAAATGCACCATTAATTTCTGTACCACCAAGAAAGAAAAAATACTGTTGTCAATTAAACTGTAACGTACCACACATTGTAAGATACAACCTTATTTCAGAGAAATTAAAATATGAAAAATGTGAGTTTTAGAATTGGTAAAGTATACACACACACACTAACATATATAATACATATACATTTGCTCTTACAAATATGTAATCATGATGTATTATCGGCCTCTCCAACACTTGTTATTACTTGTCCTGTTGATGCTAGCTATTGTAACAGATGTGAGGCAGTATTTCATTGTGGTTTTGATTTGCATTTTCCTAATAGCTAGCAATGTTGAGCATCTTTTCACATGTCTGTTGGCCATTTGTATGTCTTCTTGGGAGAAGTGTTTGTTCAGGTCCTCTGCCCAATTTTAAATTAGACTATTTTTTTTTATTGTTAAGTTGTATGAGTTCTTTGTATATTTTGAAGCAGTAGCTTTTTCCTCCTTTGTTGCTGCCTAGTATTTCATTGTATGAATATACCACTACTTATTTAACTATTCTTCTGTTAATGTATGTTTGAATTGTTTTCCCTTTAGGACTGTTATGAATAAAGCTGCTATATTCTTCTACCTGTCTTTTTGTGGGCATATGACCTCAGTTCTCTTAGAAATGTGCCTAGGAGTAGCGTGGCTGGGTCATAAGGCAAGC
Source organism: Pteropus medius (assembly GCF_902729225.1). Taxonomy (NCBI): domain Eukaryota; kingdom Metazoa; phylum Chordata; class Mammalia; order Chiroptera; family Pteropodidae; genus Pteropus; species Pteropus medius. Next base: position 5,900,144 of record NW_024342647.1, on the reverse strand, counting down.
ATATGTTTAGCTTTAGTAGATATTGCCAAACAGTTTTCCAAAGTGATTGTACCATTTTCACTTCCCCCAGCAATTTATCAGATTTCCAGTTTCTTCACACCCTCACTGACACTTGATATGGTCAGTCATTTGAATTTTAGCAATTCTGGTACATGGGGTATCTCATTGTGGTTTTAATTTTCTTTTCCCTGATTACTAATAATACCAAACATCTTTTTTATATCCTTATTGGTTATATGGGTATTCTCTTTTTTGAAGTCCTGTTCAATTCCTTTGCCCATTTAAAATTTAGATTGGTTTGTCTTTTATTGAATAATAGGTGTCTTTTATATATATCGAGGATGTAAATCCTCGGTCATATATATGTAGCAAACATCTTTTCAAATATCTGTGGCTTTTCTATTCACTTTTATAATAGTTTCTTTTGATGAACAGATGTTCTTAATTTAAATGAATACCAATTTATCATTTTTATGGCTGTGCATTTCATATTAGCTTAAGCAGGAAGACAGAAGACATTTTGCCTACCTCAAGAGCATAGAAATATTCTCCTATACTTTATTGCAGTAGCTATATTGTTTTATTATTTACATTTAAGCCAATGATCTGTCTCAAATAAATTGTTATGTATGATGCAAGATGGGGATAAAAGTTCATTTTTCCTACAATTGTTCCAGCATCGTTCATTAAAAAGAATATTGTTTCTCCACCGAGGTTGTCACTATTCAAATGATCAGATATGTGTGGATCTATTGTTAGACCACACTGCTTGGGTTATCTGAACTTTATAGTAAATTGAAATTTGATAGTGTAAGTCTTGCAACTTGCTCATTTTCTTCACGGCTATCTTGTCTATCCCAGATTCTTTGCATTTTCAAATAAATTTCACAGTTTGCCAATTTCCACACACAAATTGCCAACAGGGATTTTAATTAGGTTAGCTTTCATTCAATAGATCAATTTGGGGAGAATTTATATCATAATATATTGAGTTTTCTAATTCATGTATCTAAAATATGTCTTTGTTCAGGTCTTTAATTGCTCTTAACAAGCTTTTATAATTTTCAGTCCAGAGGTCTTTTATATCTTCCTTTCGAGTTATTTCTAAGTATTTGATATTTTTGGGTGCTACTGTACACGATATATTTTTCTGAATTTTGTTTTCTAATTGTTTGTTGACAGTATACATAACTGATTTGTATATGTTGACTTTGTGTCTAACAATCTTGCTAAATTCATTTGTTTGTAGACCTTTTGCAATTTTAAGTTTTAATATTTGTATCACTTATTAGTAAGGACAATTTCACTTCTTTTCTGATTTTTGCACAATGTATTTCTTTCTCTTCTCTTATAGCTCTGGCTAGGATCTCCAGTTCAGTGTTGCATAGAGGTGGTGACAATGGACATCCTTGTCTTGCTATCAACCAAGGGGCAAACACTCAATATTTCATCACTGAATATGATTTTAATTATAGCCTTTGTGTGTGTGTGTGTGTGTGTGTGTGTGTGTGTGTGTGTGTATATATATATTTAAATATATTTGAGTGTGAAATATGTAAAAGAATAATGGATGCTAGTGAGGAACACTGTTCTTTTCTAGATGTTTCTTTCACGCGAAAGATGCTCAGTTAGTATAACTTCATGTTTCTCTGTGCTCATTTGTTCATTCCGCCACAGGATGGTGGAGTAACTTATCTGGAAGAATTCAGTAGGCTTGTTCAGCTGCTCTCTTTATCTTCCTCTTGAGGGACCTCTGTTCTTGTTTAGGTTTCAGTCATTCAATGACAGGCACGTCTGTCTAGATTTGGGATTTGGTTAGCAGAGCCAGCCCGTTGGCTCTCAAAATAAGCTGCGTCCTTCAGCTTGGCCTTTCACAATTACAAAGCTGATATTTTAATTTTCCAACTGTCTTAGACTTTGTTTTCATTTTCATTTTGTTCCAGAGTTTGGATGTAGAAAAGAAGAGCTTGCTATATACTCCCTTCGCCAGACTTCAACAGTGGTATCAGGGATAAGATCTTCATGAGCAATTTAAACATCTTTCTTTATTCTGCCTGTCCCCCACCTCTTCGATTACCTTTTTCTTCTCCTCTGCCTTTCTGCTGTGTCTTAGCCCTGCTTTATCCCCCATCAGGAAGCTACCTAAAATCCTTTCCTTTCTGAAGGTCTGGACTTCTCAGCACTACCTTGTCAGCACAGCTAATTTCTCCTTCCCTACCAAGCCAAGAGTGAAGCCCTCCAAAGTCAAATTCCACAGTTACCACAGGAGTTCTGCCCTTAGTTAGACATTTTCATGACAGAACCTGAAGCAAATGAACCTTTCAAGGCCTCATTTCCATATCTTTAAATTAGAGATAGCAATAGGACCAACCTCATAGGATACCTATGAAGATTAAAAGAGTCATTTGGCTGTAAAACACTTAGATGAGTATGTGGCACTTAGTATGTTTTTATTACACAGTAGTTATTAGTATTAGCTGATATTATTGCATTGGTTGGGCTTTTTAATATATCATTTTGTAATTTTATCAGGATGTTTTGGGTGCATATAACTTATTTTTAAGCTCTATAAAAACATATCTGAGTCTTGTACTATTCTTGCACCTCCTTTGTGCTAGTCAAATTTATTATCTGTAATAGAGCAGCGAAATAATAATTTTGAGATTTCAGTATTTTTTTCAAGTGTATTTCTGAAATACCAGAAGCCTGATTTTTTTTGAAGCGGTGATATTTTGGGGATAATGGACGTACCTCTATTATGTGGAGATTTTGCTTCTTTAAGTATTCAGAGAAGGAGATGAAGAAATAGAATGAAAATTAATTTGGTTGCTGAAAATCTGGGTTGGAGTCTTGGTTTTTCCATTTATTAGTTAGCTGACGATTTTCATTTCTGATTCTGTTTCTCTACATTAATAAAAGGAGAACCAAAATGCCTTCTTAACATAGCATTTAACTTTCTTCTATATTTTAATTTTCAGATTAAAAATACTATAATAATCATATTTCTTCAACAAAAATACTGCTTAAAAAATAGCTAGACCATGAGAACACTCTAAATCTACATTGCAATTACTAGTGCATGGGCATATGTGGATATGAGATCTATCTATTATCTATCTATCTATCTAGCTAGCTATCCATCAATCTAGATGGTATTGTTGAGTTAACAATAGGGTGGTGCCAGAATGCACAGTGTGCCAGGGTATAGACAAATGTTTACCAAAGATGGTTCTTTAGAGATGGTAATAGATGCTCACAGGTGAGGCAGGGAGTTACAAATAGATAAAAAAAAAAAAAAAAAAAAACCTTGAAAGACTGGTCAATAGTCACAGAAAAATAATCGTTGCATTGCATGAAACACATTTGCATTTTTATGACCAAAAGTTATTTGCATTACTATCATTTTCTGACAACTTTCAGGGTTATAAAAAATCTCAGAGACATCAAGAGCTTTCAATAATCCAAATTCATGAGCTAGGCAGTATTCTCACTAAATTTTAGTCTTCCACAATTTTTCCTTGTACCACATGTTTTCTCAAATAAAATGCTATTCTTGCTAATCCTTTATTTAAAAGGAGCCTGGGATTAATCATTTTAAAAATATAAGATGTATAGCTCATTTAATGAGTTTTTGAATGGAATATTTTCAGTTGGAAAAGAGATTAAACTAAAAGAAAAAATTCAATATAGGAAGTTTTTTTTTTTAAAAAAAGACAATTTTACCTTCTATTCAAATTTTAAATATTTCATAAGTACTTACCATGTGATTTAAAGAGGAATAATAACAACACCTCTCTTTATTGGATCCATGTAGTATTCCATCTATCACTCACTGTGCTGTGTTTGGCCCTAAGTCTGAGTAGAACATGGGGCCAAACCCATGTTTGATAGTATATTTCTGGAAGTATGGATAATTCAGTGTGGAATATAACCATAATGAGGTTCCATAATTCATATAGAATTCACTTAAGTCCCCTTTACTAGGGTAAATAGAAGACACATTTTTATATCCCTTCAGTCACTATCTGGTCACTGCTTTCAAACTCCCCTGGGTAGCTGATCGAAGAAAAACACACGCATCTAAGAGCAAACAATAATTTTCCCAGAGCAATACAACTCTGAATCCATATTTTAGAAAGAGACATTTCACTAAAAACCTTTTCATTATTATAAATAAGTTCAAATCCTCACATCTCAAAACTTTTATTTAGAACATTATGTTTGCTTTGTTTTTGTATAATAAAAAGGTCCATTAATGTGTTTTTCCCAAAAAAACTCTTTGTCCTCAAAGGTTAATTCAAGTTTTTGACGTTAGAAATCTCCCGGAAGCTTTTTCTGCAACTCATGTTATCAAGATTAAATAATAATAATAATACAAGAAATGTGTTTTTTGTCAGCCACGATAGTATGACTGAACCAAACTGAGTCATTATAAGGGTGTGTAGGGCTTTTTACCCTGAGCTAAACTGTGATCTTAAATTATTCTGTTTATCACGGTTCTCCTCTTATTGGAAGCCATCCCTTCTCACTGCTTTCTGTGGACTTGCCTCCGAGGGCTTTTCTTCTCTTAGTTTGTCACTTCTCCATATTGTTACAATATATATCACCACGATCAAAGCTCATGCATTTCTCTACAGGACCTCTTACTCAGCACTCACAGACATGTTCTGTACATGATTCTAACACACTTGGCACTCTCCTTTTACTGCTGACGATATCGAGACGTTCAGACGGAGACAGTGGCCAAATCTTTCTTTTTGTGGGTGAATTTAGGATGTGTTGTGTGATAAGTAAGCATACGTATTTTTTTTTTAAGGGAAAGAGATTTTATTTTATTTTTTTTTAAAAGAAAAGACATTTATTTTGAGAAAACAAAGGAAAAAAATATTTAAAAAATTTTTAATTACAGTTGACATTCAATATTATTTTATATTAGTTTCAGGTGTACAACATAGTGCTTAGACATATATATAGTTTATGAAGTGATCCCCCCATAATACCTGCCTGGCACCATATATAATTATTACAGTACTATTGACTATATTCCCTATGCTATATTTTATATCCCTGTGACTATTTTGTAACTACCAATTTGTACTTACTTCTTAATCCCTTCGTCTTCTTTTTACCCCAGCCCCTTATATATCTTAACATATATGGATTCACCATTAATATAGAGCAGAATTGGCAAATATTTTCTATAAAGGACCAAATAGTAAATATTTTACGTTTTTCAGGCCATAGAGTCTCTCTTGCATTCTGGCACAACTATTCAACTTGTAGTCACTGTAGCACAAAAGCAGCCATAGACTATATTCAAATGAATGGATGAAGCTGTGTTCTAATAAAACTTTATTTACAAAACCATATAGAAGCCCAAGAGACTGCAGTTTGCTGACCCCAAAATATAGTATAGTATGGACATGAAATCAAAATACCAGGGCTCTCACTTCTGCCCCTTACGAGCTGACTACACAGCTTAATCCCTTATCAGTCACTTGAAAGAATAGTTTTGTAAACTTTAACATATTATGCAGACATCTAACATGGTATTCTTTCAATTTTTTATTTATTCAACAAATGTGTATCAAATGCCCACCGTGTGCGAAGAACTGTCCTAGACCGACAAGTTGGTAGTAGATAAACTTTCCACCAATATCAGAATGTTGGGTAATTATCAGGTTGGAGTCATAAGGTAAGATGACAGCCTAGTAGATGGAGGTGGGGTTTTTCTCTAAACGGAATTCATTTTCACACAATCACTCATTTTGGGAAGTGGTTAATTCTGGGCAGGAAATGAGTTGGCACTTTGGGTTGGGGGTGGTCATAGTTCTTTCTCTCTCTGGGGTCAGGAAGAGTTGGGCCAAGACTTTCAGTCACGGAAAGGCCCAGGCAATTCTGATTGTAGGGGATGAGATGCTTCCTGGCTAAGTGAAGTTAGGCCTGGATTGGTTGGTATCATTAAGTTTGTGATTTTCTGCTAAGTCATGACAGTGACCAAAAGGAGAAACAGCCAACGTTTCTGGAGCAGTCAGCATGGAGGCTCAGGGTTGTAATGTTATGACCCCAAGGTAGCAGTGTCCCTTTCAGAGTCCAGAGGAGGTGCAAATGGTGGGGGATAATGCCAAAATCACATGGAAGCAAGAATCACTTTATTTTGTAGACACTGGTGGGAGAAGTGTACTACATAGAAATATCATTCTTACCATAGGTGCACAATCTAGCAAGGGAGGCAAACACATAATCATACAATTCTAGCACAGAGTCATGAGTGTTTAGAGAGAGGTGAGGGCATCAACACTCAGGTTGGATGCCTAACTTAGCCTGAGAATGGTTCTTGAGAAATAATGTCTGAGTTGAGATTTTATGAACGAGGTCAGTTAATCAAGCTGAGTAGGAGAGCAGATGCATTGTAGGCAAAGGAAACAGCATGTGCCAAGTCAGGTGGCTTTACAGCAGAGCAGTGTAGTGTCCTTAGGGATGTGGGGTGGGTCAGACTTTGAGCATTTACATCCTGGCTTCAAGCTGCTTGAACTTAGATGTGCTTATGCATTTCTTCGAGGCTGTGTTTCCTCATCTGTAACGTGGGAATGGCAGTCTTTCTCGTAAGGTGTTGTGAGAATGAAATAGACTGCGGTGTTTGAAGCCTTAAGTATGATGCCTGGAACCTGGTAAGGTAACATTCAGTATGTATATGTATAATATAAAGCTATTTAAATAAACACGCCATAGTTAATGAAGGAGGAACATGAGAAGAGGAGATACAATTGAAGTCTGTGTATTTGAGTGCATAAATGTCGCTTTAGCAGTAGGAATCAAGCTTCCTTATGCATTTTCTTGCTCTTTCCTCATCTTGATTTCTCAATTCCATGACGTATTGTGGCCTTTCTTCTGCACCTGATGCTGAGTGCATCAGGCCGGCTGGTAAAATGAAACTAGTCGTGAGAACAGTAGGCAAAATCAGAGGTCGCAGCAGTTATGTCATCTGTGCACCCAGCAAAGGGAAGGAAATAATGAAACACCTCGGCTAGTTTTCTCTTGGAGTCTTTTTGGAGTTAAGGTGGAGGAGACTTCAGTTCAGCATGTTTTTAACTAGTTGTGCTGATACCCTCAGCTCGTCATTGCCTGTCTTTACTGTGAGTGAAATCTACAGATTTCCCAAGTGTTGACTTAGCGCCAGACACCGATCTAGGTGCTGGGGTTCAGAGGGGGATTCTTGCCTCTTAGGTGCTCCATTCTAAGTGGATAAAAGACACAAAACCACAAACATTCCAGTGTGACTAGTGCTGCTACAGAGGAGATGGGTAAGGGACCCTCGGTACTCCACCTCCCAACAGTCAACTAGCTTAACCAGGCCAGTTTCCCCCAAAAGCATGAAAGCATCCCCTGGACGTTTGCCTCTGTGCACTTTTGTTGGTCCAGTGCCTGGTTTTCTCTGCTTCAGTGAATTTGAGGAAACTTCATTCCTCTCAAATTTGCCATTGATTTTTTTCCTTGTTCCTTTCCCACAGTCAAACTCTTTTGTGGATACTGAATATCATAAAAATACTGCACATTTGTACACTTTTCAAGCTTACTGTGTATTTGTTCTCCCCATAGCTTTGGAACAGATTATGTTTCTCATTTTACAGCTGAGTAAATTTAAGTTTAGAGAGTGTTTGTGGCTCATCAAGATTCTAATGTTAGTAATTGCCTGAGCTAGGGTTCAGACTCAGGTTTCCATGCTGACCTTTCCCATCTGCCACCCCCAGACTTATTTTCTCTCTTTCTTTGCCTGTAGGGAAAGCACATCTCCCACTGTGGATAGTATCCCAAGCTTTCAACATATTGGCCAGAACCTTGTCCCAGTTTTTGCCCAGAATTCCCAAGGGAGATAGCTGGACCGAAAGCAGTTAAAAAAGAAAAACCCCAAAAAACTCAGTGGTGATAATTACAAATGAATACCGTCATAATGACTGAAGGACGCTTTTGGTAGTGTCGGGACCCTCACATTTGCATAAGCAGCAGAAGAGGTGGGAGAATCCATTTCAGAAGTCAGTTTGGGAAGCATGATGGCATCAGTGAAATCTTCTCCACTTATCAGGGAGAGCCACAGAAGCCAGCATTCCTCAAAAATTAGATGGCTTGTAGAATCTTCAAGAGGGCTGAGTTCAGGTAGCTTTCACTGGATGTAGGTGTCTGTGAATCTTTTGCAGATCTTATTAAAATGGAGGTTTTGTTTTCATAGGTCTGGGTGGGTGTGAGATTTTGCATTTATAACAAGCTCTCTGGTGAAGCCAGGGCCACTGGTCCAGGACACAGTTTGGATGGCGAGGATTTAAACCACTGATTCTCAAAGTTAGCTTAACGTTTGAGAGCTTAAAATAATCTTGATGCCTGGTTCTTACCGCAGAGATTCTAATTTAATTGATCTGAGATAGGTCCTGAGCATTTATAAAAGTTTTTCAGTTGATCCTAAGGTGCAGAAAAATTTTATTTAAACTCTCTAAAATAAGCATCTCCATCTCATATAGCTATCTCGAAGGGGTAGGAAGAGAGACAGCTCATATAGAGAATATACTATACCTGGCTCATAAGAAGGGTTCAATAAACTACATGAGTGCTTGTCATTTTTCCTTTCAAATTCTCAGACGGCACCAGTGGATTTTGTTTGCTGCAAAATTTCCCTTTCTTTAATCAGCATTCTTACTTTATCAAGTGCTAAAAAACTTTTTGTAGAAAAAACGGTGGCTCTCAATTTACATTTCCATATTTTGTAATGAGTTTTTATTTTTTTCTTTGGATGGCTTATGTAATACCTTTTCCCTAGAATGAGGCCTGTGATTAAAGAGATTTTCTTTGATTATTCATTTAAGAAATAGTTATTGAACGACTGTCTATTATGTTTCAGGAGCTGTGCTGGGCTGTGAGGACCCAGTGCTGAATAAGATTGACAGAGTACATACCTTTGAGGAGTTTGGATGTTGGAGAGAAACTGTAGTGGGAAGTAGGGCTGACCAGTAAGTTGTCATGTGCTTAAGAGTGGAGTAAGTGTGAGAAGAGACTGCAGGAAATGAGGTGGGGACAGGAGTCAAAAAGCCTTCTCTGAGATCAGAGCAATGATAGGAGTTAACCAGGCAAAAAAGAGTGAAACAAGTATTTCAGGCAGAGGAAGGACATCTGCAAACACCTGAAGGCAAGGCTAAGCACAGAAGGTTGGAAGAATTGGGAGTTCAATGTGATTTGAGCACACAGCACAAGGAGGTGGGATGTGGCAGGAAGCTAGAGAGAAGAGCAGGACCTAGATGGAGAGGGAGCTGGTTTAGAGAGCTTAGATTTTCGGAAGGCTGAATTTGTAGTAATTGGAACATGGGATGTTGGAATGTGGATGTTCACAAACTAGGGCATGAATCCATGCTCTCCCATTCACTGGTTGTGTGATGGTGGCCACGCCACTCGATGTCTCAGAGTCTCGATGTCATTGTCTGCAACGTGGGGATACTATTGTCAACCTCATAGGGCTATTTAGAGGATTAAATAAGTAAGTACCTGAAAAGTGCATAACATGTAAGAGCTGGATAAACAATCATTATTACTGTTGCTTCCAGGAATAATGGAGGGTTGCTACTGCTGTCTAGAGATGGATTTGCAGGGAGAAAGACGGGGTCCAGGATGTGAGTTAGGAGGTGATAAGAGTAATGCAAGTGAGATGATGACTGGGCAGTCTAGAGAATTGGATGAATTGGACAGATGTTGACTGGATGGGAAATAGGAAAGAAAGGTAATGTAAAACTCACGTAGTCCTTGAGATTTAGGACATAGGAATGGTGACAAGTTTGGGGTGAGTATAGCGAGGTCAGTTTTGTACGTGCTGAGATTGAATCCACCAGGGGTCAGTTGCAGAGGACAGACTTCACCCTAGCTTGTTCAGCAGGCAGGCATTTATCACAGGGTATCGAGTGGCTTACAGAATTGTCTAGAGGGCTGAGGAAACAGAATCCAGCTTGAGCTCTCAGGAGCAACCTCTAACACCACTCTCTCTGGTAGCTGCTGTCTCTTCATTAATCTTGCAATCAGGAAGCTGCCCCCTCGAGAGCCACAACACTGCTCTTTCGAACAGGAAACCACCACAATCAGGAAGCTGCCACTGCTGCAGTTCTCGAACTAATGGAAGTCTGCAACAGACCATGTCAGCAGAATGGATGATTCTCTCCCTACACCCAGACTTGTCACATCTATTGAGCTAGTGTCTGAACACTGGAACCTCTGCAAAGGAAGCTATAGAAAAACCAACAGCTGGGCTTGCTGTTTGAAGGGACAAGTATTCCAATTTTGTTTATCTCAGACAAAAGTGTTTTAGATCCCAAACTACAAGAGAATAAGGAAAGCATAACTTTAGTTTTCCAACTTCTGGAGCAGAGAAAGTCACCCGAGAACAGTATTTTGCAAATTGTGAGTTGTGGCTCATCAGAGCATCATAAAATCAGTTCAGGCGGTTGTAACAATTTTTTTCTAGGTTACAGATAGTAAGGGTAACTATTAATGTAATGAAACTTTTGTCTTAGAGATGTATGTGTGTGGTGCGTGTGTGTGTTTGTATGCATCATTATTTGCAAAGTAAAACATTCCTTTTTCTGGGTCATGGTAAAAAAACAAAACAAAAAAAAAACAAAAAAACAAACAAACCCTCAAAAGTCACTGCACCAGAGGTTGAGTCCCAGTCTTCCATAGCAAGGTCTCAGTGAGAACTAATGGGTAGAGCCCAGTGGCTATTGAATATATAGAGTTGAATTTTAGAAGAAAATCAGAGCTGGAGATATAGATCATGCAGTTGTTGGCAAGAGGATGTCTTCTGAAGCCATAGGGGTTAAGTCACCCCAGGAGACAGTGTGGAGTGTAAAGGGAAAGGTCTGGAACAGACATTTCATCTTAGGGAAGAAATTTTCTTCTGGGGTTATGCTTGTTCTTTTTCTACTCTGGTAGTTTTCATTTACTCTCCAGAAAGAGGGCTGGCTGCAGGGGAGCCCCAGAACGCTTTGGAAAGGTGTTTCAAACACCTACTAACTATTGCTGATTTTGCAGCTGTGGCACACACCATGCTGGATCATAAACTGGCACCTGGCATGGGGCTGGGTACCACACTGGCACTCGCGACTCGCGGGTGCAATGGAAGTGCAGAGCAGAGAGATTCTTAGGAAAGATGGAAAGAGCTCTTCAGATTCCAAAGCTCCAGCTCATCAGCTGTAATCACAGAGAGATCTAACCTCACTAGCCAAGGATGACTCAGTAGCTTCAGGGAGCTACAGTAGTTCCTCTTATCCGTGGTTTCAGTTTCCGCGGTTTCCATTACCCACAGTCAACCATGTTTTGAAAATATTAAATGGGAAGTTCTAGAAATAAACAATTCATAAGTTTTAAAGTGCAGGCTCTTCTGAGTAGAGTGATGAAATCTCCAGCCATCCTGCTCCATCCCACCAGGGACGTGACTCATCCCTTTGTCCACTGTCTCCACGCTGTAGCCTCTCCCTGCCTGTGAGTCTTGGCTATCAGATCAACTGTCAGGGGCATCGCAGTGCTGGTGTTCAAACAACTCTCATTTACTTCATAATGGTCTCAAAGCACAAGAGTAATGATGCTAGCAATTCAGATATGCCAAAGAGAAGCTGTAAAGTGTTCCCTTTAGGTAAAAAAGTATGTATGTACAGGAAAAAACAGTACATATAGGGTTTAGTACTATTTGTGGTTTCAGGCATCCACTGTGGATAAGGGAGCACTACTGTAGTTATAATTTTTAAAGAGTATTCTTGTCATATAGAAAAATGTCAAGAAGAGATCAGAGCTGTACAGGAAGATGTGCTTATAGCAACAAAATTGGGAGGTAAACTAAACATTCATCCATAGAAGAATGGGCAAATTGTGGTATATTTAAACAATGAAATACTAGTATATAACAGTTAAATGAAGGAGCTAGATCTACATTATCAGTCTGGATAAATCTGAAAAACTTAACAGTACATTAAAAATTCAAGTCATAAAATGTTACATAAAGTATAATATCATTTATTGAAATTTTAACATCCATACAAAATTGTCTCCTGTATTCTTATGAGAGAACAAGCATGACATTATGGAAGTGAAGGGGATGCGTGAACATCCAGGCAGTGGTTATTCTCTGGGAGGGTGTCGGGAGATGGATGGAGAGATGAGACTTTGGTTCTATATGTATCATTTTATTTTTTTAAATGCAGAGGCAGATATAGCAAAATATTAATAGTTATTAAATAAGCTGGTGAGGCTTGGGGGAAATAGTATTTTCTGTTCTTTTCATAATTAACAATAAATACAATTGTATATAAATTTTGTAATGCCTAGAGCAAAAATCAGGCTTCCTCCCCTCACCCCAGATTAAGCAAATGACCTTTAAAACAATTACTAAGGGAAAACACAGATTCACATGTACATATATTTATATATAACACACATGTACATAAATGTATACACATATACAGATGTATACACACATATGTACATATACATATGCAAACATACATAACTTTAAACTTCAAATTAAAACAAGCTTTTAATTTTTTTTTGTTGGAGAAAATACTGGCCTTAGATATTTCTTTAGTTTCTGAGCGATAGAACTTTTATATTGTGGAACTCTAACCTTTTTCTGAGATTTGACCATGTGTTGAATCTATAGACCATCTGCATCCCATGTTAGAATGATGGGCCTGGGGGCTTGAAAGATGTAACCTGTGGGGTTACAGCGGGGCCGCAGAAGGGGACTAATAAAGCCTGGTGGGAAATAGTGGAGAAAGGAGTCAGGAGGTTGGGCTCAAATCCTAGCTTGGCTTGAGGGCTTGGCTTAGCTGATCTCTCAGGATCTTTCCAGAGATGACACTGACTGACTGCTCCATTCTCTTAAGGACTTTGTCCGGGTACCAGAATAATTAGTGGTATTCCAGGGATTCTGGAAGGCTCTTTTCTTTGGTAAATTCTGCCCAGTTTCCTTCAGTACTTCTTCCCTTTATAACCTGTTTATAGCAACCCTCCTGGGCTGCCGACCCCTTTGCTGAGCCATTTTTTGTGTGACTGGGAAGTTCCAAGAAAGAACTGGATAAAGGAGTTACTGGGGTGTAATGGACAACGGAGAGACTGGGTGAAGAAAAACTTACCAAATGTGGAGAAAGTCCTATGAATGTTCCCAAGGGCAGAATACATTTAGTTTACATTGACTCATTATTTTTCGTCAACAAACCTATATTCCTCCTCTATAGGTCTACAAGTATACTCTGTGTGTGCGTGTGTGTGCATATGTGAATGTGTGTGTGTACGTGCATGTGTGTGTGTGTGTGTTGGCAGCTGCGGGGAAGGGAGGGTCTGTGAGCTCCAGTTGAGTTTTTACCAAAGAGGCATATGTTTCAGAGCGCCTGAGTTCCCAGCTACAAAAATCATTTATTTTACTTGTATAGATGGTGTCTTTTGCTCTTAACATTCACAGGGGCTCGTTAACCCTCAAGGAGTAACAGAATTTAGTTTTAAATTTCCTAGGTTGTCCACTCCCTATGTATCTATTAGTTGAGTCATTAATGATTATTCCCTTACTGTTTTGTCTTGCTACAAAGTTCCTTTTAACGCTGTGCCCCATGTCTTCAGCTCTTGGCTTTCAAAGTATTGCTTGACAAAGACTGAGACTCAGTGTGAAAGTTAGGTACCTCTGCTCAGAGGATGGTTGATGAGGAGTGAAAATGGAAACTTTCTCGAGTTAAAATATGAGATGGTAGAAAATTTGCTTAGTTTACACATGCTTGGGTTGTAGATACGTTTTCAAGAATGCATGAGTTCTTTTAAGGCAAGATTCATTTATCTTGCAGAGTTAGGTTATAACACAAACGCTAGATTCCCCCTTATTTTCTAGCTTTGGGTCTTCAAAACCTGTCTATGTTTTTACCACATACTACTTGGCTTGCTGAGTTCAATACCTCTCCCAATGTCCTCTTCTCCCAAAGAATCAGAAAGTGTTAAAGAGAATGTTGTCTTTACTGAATATTTTATTGACCAGGGAGGAGTTGACATAACATGCTGTTCAGCAAGTGGCTTAAAATTTTCCCTTAGTCACTTTGTTCCCCCAAGTCCTTCTCATCCAAACCACCACTGCTGTATTTTAGTTCTCTTAAATCTTATCTAGTCTTTCTCTGACAAACTTTGGGATTCCTACTCCTTTCTTTTCTCTCCTCTTTTTTGAGAAAAATTCAAATTTTGCTCCATTCTTTTTGCATAGCAATTAAGGGTCCCTTTCCTTTCTGAAGCATAACCTCAGGGGTTTACACTTTAGGTCCAATGGTCCTTTCAAACAAATAAGATGTTCCTTCGAAGATGATGTAAAGGTTGATATAGCTAGAGAAATCTCCTGGCTACCCAAATCAGGAGAGGAGGTTGCCATTGTTCAGAAGTCCTTTTCACCATTTTCAGGGTCACCATTGTCTCTTGGCAATGTCGTGGGGCCTTAAAAACCCTCCACAGCAGTGGTTTCCTGAGAGGTGTTGAAGCAGGGAACAGAAAGAGATCATATGAGAGATGGCAGCATCTGTATGCCGACCAAATGACTGCTTCACATTGACCACTGCGCACTGATCTGTGTTTGCTGAATGCACAGCATTCTCTCCTGACGGGAAACAAAAAGTGTCTGTCGTTGACTTATTGTCAATCTTAACTGGAGTGGAGTCAAGCCTGGTCGTATGTTTTTCCAGATACCAGAAGGCCTCTTAGATTTGGGATGGTCAGTTTGGCAGTTCTTTCTTTTACACATTGTACATCCTACAGCTCTTTTCCTTTGGCAAGTTGCCCTGAACCTTGTCCCCAAATTCTGACTCTTTTGAGGTGACATGTAGCCAGATGCTACTAGCACCATTGGTTTTATGCTGGTACAGGGGCCTTTCCTTTGGTTGTGGGCTTCCAGAACACTGCCTGAAGTCTTAGTTCACAGGTCTGTGATGAAAGAGCTTGGTTTTCCGAGGTGAAAGAAACTTTGGAGAGATTCAAATCCAGCCCCTTTATTTTTCAAATGTGGATCCTGAGTTCCAGGGAGGGGGAAGGAATAGCTCCAGGTCATACACTGAGTCAGTGGTGAGGCTCGGGAGGAAATCCGTCCCTTCTGATTCCCACATGGGGCTCTGGCCACCACACTACGTTGCCTTCTGTCTATAAAATATTTCACTCAGAACTCTTTTTAACCCCGGAGCAGTATCTTCCCAAGAGGCAGAAGGAGAAGTATACTATTTAATACTCTGTGGTTTCGGTCTTGGTCTAAAGTTTTCTTTTTGTCCAAGTGTTTGGATGGATGAGGCACTGTATGGCTGAGAGTTGCTTTCTTCCAGAAGGCCAGGAGAAATGGTTCAGTCTGAACTACTGTATAAGAAGAGGGACAACACATTCTCAAGAGGAAAGGTGTTTGTATCCACATACTGGAATTTATCCACCTTGACTGATATGGTGGTGTTGACCTGGAGGTGCACCAGCAGGAATTGAGAGAGATTCTGGTATATGTTTTTGGTTTGCCCTTTGGACTCGCACACTGTCACCAGCGTCTGCTTTTTGACATCTTTGTTGATGAGAAGCTCCAACTTAAGGTCGACAGAGTGTCCCGGGCATTTCACGAGAAACTGCAGTTGGCAAATAATGAAGTACCAACCTGGGTACTGGATCACAAGATTCTCATCCTGATACCTGACTCCATAGATAATACCATCTTGGTTCCAAGACAACTTGGTTTTGTTTATATGCTTTGATGCTGGAAAGAGGACAAAAAAAATATTATTGGGTAGATTAGAAAATTCGAAGTCTTTATTCAAGGTTCCCCATTCAAGACCCATGTCTTCTATAATATTCCAACCATCCAGAATATCTTCTGTGTTACCCCTTCTAGGTGCTGCTTCATATTCAAGGCTCAGGTACAAAATCACCCTTCTTCCTTCTCTCTAATGTTCAAAGCTGAACGGTCAGAACACATATGATGTTAGAACTCTACCTCCTATAGAATTGTTTTCCACTTAATTATTATATTATTCTGTAATTATTATAATTTTTATCTTTGCCTTTTCAGACCATAAGCTCCTGGACTATACTTCCTATAAGTTCTGGAAGATCATGTTCATCGATTCAATCAATCAATGAACATTTGATCAATGGAAGACTCCTATTTGGTAGGCATTGCACAAAGTGTCAGAAATAGGACATTCATTTTTGTTTAGTTAGTAAAGAATTTAGGCATCAAGATGTCCAGGAGAATCTTAGTCTGTTCGCTTTCGCATTAAGATACATCCTGTAACCATTCATTGCCTGAATTGTTGAACGTCTTCCTTTCTTTAGCAGGGCAGCCAAACATCACTGTGTAAACTCCTTGTATGCACATTAAGGGGCTCTTCTGAGATGGGATTTTTAGAAAAGCAGAGAATTAGAAGATCCTCTAAGCCAACATGTTCAGGTTGGAAGCCAGGTCTCTCTGAGCTCTAGTAAATAAAAATCAGTGCTGACTGGCAAGGGTGACTTTCAGAACTGGGAATCTGATGTGTTAGTTTTAATCGCCTCTTTGCCTTCCCTTCGAACCTCATTGTAATTCAATTGAAGGGTGAGCACTAATCTAACTACAAAATTGAATTTCTAAAATGAGCAGAGTGGCTACTTAGAGAATCTTGGCCCATCTCCTCCACATTTCGTCTTTCCCAGTGTAAGTGGCTCTCATCATTTCATTTATAGGGGGCCTCTTACCTAAAGCATGCTGTGATATGCAAATCGGCCCTGTGCCAACATGTTCATTAAGCTGTCAATCTGTGGACAAGGCAATTTCGTAGTTCTCTTGTGAATAACCTGATAGAAGCAGAGATAAAGAGCCCTCTCTACTCGCATGAGGAAAAGCACTGCGCACTTAGCCCACAACTTGTAGGTGATGGAATAGAGAGGCTGGGTGGGGTGGCACACAGATGCCTTCAGAGGACAAGCAGGCAACATAAAGGAGAGAATGGGGCTGTGGAAAGAAGAGCCTCATAGCTTTCGAGTAACTCTCTTCCCTTTTTACCTCTAAGCATTTCAAATCAAATTATAAAAAATAGCATGCAGGATAGAACACATCTGCGAGTCATGTTTGGCACAGGCCTCTACTTGTGACCTCTGGCTTTGAAGTTTCAGAAGGGCCATAGGAAGTGGTCCTCGTGTGGCTGGGGTCCCTGAGTTTGGTTACTGACCTTGGAGGTAGGCCCATGACTTCTTGAATGTAGCTCTTTCCAGGATACATGAGATGGCGTCTGAGCAATTTCCTAAAAATAAGTAGATCACATATTAACTGTCTTTCTCTGCTCTGTGAACTGGAGGCCAGACAGAATGAGCACATTGCCCCACGTCACTCAGCCAGGCAGTGGTAGCCAGAACAAGAATATCGATAGTAACTATAGTTGTCCTTCCTTTGAGAGTGTACTGGATGCTGATCTGTGTACTTTTACATATTTCGGCTAATCTCATTTTCAAAACAACTCTGCAAAACTAATCCTGATGCCTAGACGAGGTCAATGATATGAAGTCAAGCAAGTTGGTGGAAATACTGAGATTCACTCTCAAGTGGATCTGCTTCCAGAGTCCAGGTTTCCTGCTTGAGGCTGTTTTGCTAGCCGGTGGAGATAAACATACCCTTGTGCTCAATTTTAAGAGGATAGAGGATCACAGAGATCTAAGCAGGGAGCTTGCTATCTGGAGCTGCCTTGGCAGGAAAAAAAAAAAGTTTCTGTCATCATGGCATTTGAGAAATAAAAATATTTTCAATATATTCACTAGTAATGATGGCTTAGCTTCCTCTTTTTATAGAAAATGTTTTGCTTGCAAAAGAATCAAGTTATCCTTTTTCTGAATTCAACTTATTCTGGGCAAATTCCTTTTTCCTTTGGGCCTTGATTTTCCTAGCTGTAAAACTGGAAAATCTGTGACCTGACATTGACATTTTTTGGACGACATCACCATAAATGACTGTTCATTCCATATATCAGAAACTAGGCAGCTATAGTCCAATTCAGTTGAAGTGACCACGCCCTGGTATGTTGGCTCACTGTATCTCTGCTTAGTCCCTGTTGGGCTCACAGTCTTCCCCACTGAGCTCTCCATTCAGGCTTAAGACAACCTCTCCTGGCCTTCATCACAGCACCCTGGGGATTTGGAATGGCTGAAAGTTAAGGGAAGAGTTCCCTCTGCTGTCTGCACAAGTTCATTGCTAGAGGCAGAAGCAGGGGCTAGTTTATATCCTTACCTGCCCTTCCCCCTTAAAGAGGTCTGGTCCAATGTCTCTAGTGATGAGGGCTGGTAGGCCAGCTATTATTCTTCTGATCCCATCTCTCACTCATCCTCCAACCTGCGTTCTTGCCCTGCCTGTTTGAGCCCCCAGTCCACATTCTTTGGGTGTGTAGAATCAGAACCACAACACTGAGGGGCTGCTTACTCTCTAATGTACTGTGACTACTGTTGAGAGTCGCTCTTTGTTGGGTGTGGAAAATCAAGCCAGGAGGAATCACAGAGGGGCATGTCTATCTGCATCTCTTCTCTGCTAGAAATCCCTTTCTGACTCTACTGTGTCTGCTGGATCAAGGCTAAGCTCCTTCCTTTGTGTTCTCATCCCTCACCTTCCCTCTTTGCCTTGCACGCTCTGTCCCAGTAATAATAATAGTAGTAATAGTAGTGGTAGTAATAACAATAATAGCGAATACATATTGAGTGATGACTATTTTCTAGGTACTCTGCTAAACATGTTATATGTATTATTTCACTTAATTCTCACAACCACCCCACAATAAAAGTACTATAATGATTTCTATCTTGTACATAAGGAAACCGAGGCTTTGAGGGGTCAAATGACTTGTTCGTATTTGCACAGCTAGTCATTAGTGGAGTGGAAATTCAAACCCAGGCTGTCTGACTCTAACGCCTGAGTGAATTGCTTATCACTGTCCAGCAGTTTGGGGGCTTCTGGTGCCCCCAAACACATGGCGTTGCCATTCCACTGAGAACCCACCCTTCGCTAGGCAAGTGATGGCTTGTTTAAAGCACAGCCTGGCAGTCATCTACTCCAGGACACCTCTGACCTTTCCCTCTCTGCCTACTTGCCTTCATTAGACTGTGAACCTCCAGGAAAGAGACTACTGTTTATATATCTCCACTGCCCAACCCAGAAAATGCTCTGCAAGTGTTTGTTGCATTGACTCATCTGGTCTGTATCTCTTTCTTCTTTCAGTGGATGTGCGAGGTGAGGGGATGCTTGGCTTGCCTTTCCCCTGAGGGTTGGGATAACACCTGGCCTAATTCTCCCATTGGTTCTGCAGGTTAGGTTAGATTAAACAGGAAGATAAGACTTGCGCCCTACATTGAGGCCAGCGTGTCACACCCAGGACAAGCTCTGCTCGTTGGCTAGAGGCTCCCTCATACCATGCCACTTGTGGTGGCGTTTATCAGGTGAGCTTCTGTAAACAGTTGACTGTAAAAGTACAAGCTTGGGCTTGCCTCTCACACATGCAGCTTCTTTTTTTCTTTCCCCTTTAATCTTTGCATGTTTGGTGGGTTGACCTCAGCTGTAATTCTGAGAAACTCAAGGATGGAAAAGAAAAACAACTTATTTTGAAGCATTTGCATTTCCTGAAGTCAAATGGCATGGCGTATTTTAACTTTTCTTAAAGAATCTTTTAGATGATTTCAAGTGAAAGGAAAAATACAGGCAACCTTCTTTAAGAATGGCATTGCTAGAGCTGGCTAAGGGAAAGGAGTTGGTACCCAGAACACCAGAGGAATTGTAGATAGAATAAGGTGGTTGAACTTGGAGAGGAGCCCAGAGGAGGCCTTTACCATCTAACAAGGCCGTCGGCAGGAAGACAGTGCAGCCTGCTCTGCAGGGCCCAAACGCCAAGGCTCCAAATGCATGTTTAAGGAGATGACACACTCAGCTAATGACCAACACTCCTCTCATCTGCATTTCTCAGATGAGCCCATGGGAAGACCTTCATTAAGAACACCCAAATCGTACCAGAAGTCACAGTGCTGGCAGCTCAAATATTTGACCAGTTAGTGCGGTTCAAAGAAGTGTTAAACTGCTATGAGGGTTGTGAGGCTTTTGTCAAGAAAGTTTCATGTGGCTTGAGTCTCCTCATTACCCTGTGAGTCCATGATATGGCTTTCTTTTTGGATACGAGCTCAGGAAAAAGTGTCTTATAAATAGAAGGTGCTACATGCAGCTGGAATCCTATAATGTCCCTGGAATTTTGAATGCTGGGAGCATAGGGAGCAACACACACCCCTGTTTCATTCATTTCCCAGCTGCAGGTGAAGGCTGGGAGGGTTTAGTTTGAAGAACTGAATTCTTGGCTGGGAGAAATGAGAACATCTGCAAGTCATGGCTGAGTTGATGGCCTGGGAGTTACAGTCTAGGAATTTCGCCTCTCTGGGCTCTAGTGTCTCTAATTAGATGGAGAGAGTGTGGATTTGATGATCTAGAAGGGCCCTTCTAGCTTACTCTAGCTGGTGTGTAGACTCTGCTGTAGACTGCCAGGCCTACTTCCGGGGGTGTGGGGGGTGATAAAGTCAGTCCCAGCTCCTACTGTCTGTCTTTGCAAGCATGTCACTGTAACCTAGCTAGGAAACTGTCTTCACATATTTAGATTTCCAGACTCCTGCTGTGCTAGAACTCTAGGGATAATCAAAGTTATGAAGAGCCTGGTTCCAGAAGGATTTGCATGGTTCATAGAAATAGAAGTTCCCTGAAAAGTTGCCTGGACCAGGCTTGGTAACCACGTAACACATATGCTACCTAATGTTACCCCTGTTGCAGACTTGTCCTAGGCCACCCCATGAGTTAGTGACAGTGGCAGGATCAGAGCCAAGGACTCCCTACTCCTTCTGTGGATGCATTTCATCTTTTGGGCAACTCAAGTACTCTATGAATTCTTTTGAGAACCAAGGTCTTTAGGTGGGGAAGATTTGTAAGCTATTTTTTCAAGCTTTGGACTCCTCTGGAAGAATCATGATCTTTCTTGGGCTTTTTTCTTTCTTTCTTTCTTTTTTTTTTTTTTTTTGTGAGGCTGGAGAGAAATAAGTGCCAATCACATCCTCTAGGCCAGTTGCACAAAAGAGAGGTATTGCTTAAGGTGGTTGAAAGGATCGTGTTCTAGGAGTCAGAATAATGGCAACCCAAAAACTGGACCCCACCTTGAGATCTCAAGATGTTAGACCTGAAAGGGCCATTATATGCCAAGTTAACCAAGATCCTAGTTTTATGAGTAGGGAGATTAAACCCAAAGGAACCGAAGGTTTGGCCCAAGACCCCATAGTAGGATAGTGGCAGAGTTGGGTTTAGACCACAGGGCTCCTGACTCCTAGTCCAAGACTCTGTCCCCTGTTTTTATTTTTGTTTTGTTTTCTTTTTCTTTTTTTTTTTTTTTGGTCTTCCCATGGAGCAGAGAGCATTAGTGGGTTTGTAGCCCCCTTACACACGGGACCGAAAACTGTTGAAACAGCTGGAGGTGCTAGGAAACCAAGCACTACTGAGCCTTCTGGGCTCCCTCTTGTGGGAGAATGACAGCAGGTGACTTCAGGCCTGTGTGCTGAATCCTGCCAAGTCATAAGTCAGAGGCAGTCAGACTTTCATTAAGATGCAACAATGCCCGAGGTGACCAAAGAAACCACACCAGCCATTGCAGCCAGAGGGTGTGTGGTCTGAGTGCCAGGCACCTTCCAGGTTAATATCAGGATAAGACAGACACAATGCATCTCAAAACAAGCGCCTGGGTTATGGACAATGCCTCTCGCTTCAGATCTGTTACTTCTCCTTACTGACCTTCAATTACTGCATCCATAAAGTGGGGATAACAATCAGCCTAAATATATGGATGTTGCAAGGTGTGATAAAATTATGGGTGTCAAGTGGCCAGTGCAGCATAGAGGAGAGGCACAGAGGAGACACCCAGCAAATGGCAGTCCCTTTCTGCCCTCCTCCTCTTTTCCCAGTTGTTATAGTGGCACGACTTAGCAATGCCAATTAGCAGAATGATCTGGTTGATAAGATGCTCATTATCTGCTGGATTATCTGCTGGATTAGAGTTTCTCAATTATGTATGCAAGTGTTTGAGGCCATCTGATGCTTCTGGAAAAGTGTGCAGAACCCTCCTTCCATCTGTTGAAAATATTTTAATCCTTCCAGGAAAGAAAGGAATTATTCTAATGACCCTGCATCTACCACGTCCTGTCTTCTTAGTTCCATCCATCTGGCAGAATATCTAGGAGAGTCCCAACAGTGACATCTAGGGGAGAGTCTCCATTATCAGTAGAATTTAGAATCAAAATGAACCCTTAATTTAAGAGTCATTTCAACTGGTTTTAATGTGACTGTTTCCTTGATGACACCAGGCCAACTAATGATGAAGACACTCTAGTACATACTATTTGTTAAACAAAGGACAACTAGGTGACCCTGGATTTATAATCAGCGTTTGGAGAATACCCACCCGGAACTCTCAGTGTTAAGTACATAGAAAGAGATGAATAAACACAAATTGAGATCAGATTGGAATTCATTGGAACCATTTGAAGGTTCCTTAGGATTTTGGAATCTTTTCAATCCTAACCTGTTGCAGATTGTAAGAGAAACCTATCTCATCCTATGGGTATTTCCTTGGAATTCACTTATAATAAATGTTAGTTGAATTGATATTATTGGGGTTATTTAAGAAGTACCTTTAAAGTCTATAAAAGGCAAGGTGAATCTAGAGTCATATGATGAAATCTGCTAACATTTTAAATAGCTTCTTAAAGACTCTTCCTAGCTGCTCTAGGCAAAAGTATAACAGCACACTTAGAATTTTAGGCTTGGGATCAAACTGGCTTGAGTTCACATTCTACCTCTGCCATTTACTAAGTTGTATGGCTTCGCACAAGTCACTCAGCCTCTTTAAATCCTCCCCGAAAGGAGGATAATAATAACCTCCCTTAAAGAGCTGCTGGGAGGATTAAATGAGATAATGCATAATAATGAGTCTTGCGTCCACTATGCAAAGCATACTAAATAAGGGTTGGCTCCCATGCCCTGGTCCAGAGCTTGCACGGCTGGGCTTGTAAAAATTTAAGCCAACACATGTGGTGCCTGGAGGACTTGGATAAAATCAATAATAAAGCCAGTTTGAGGAACAGCCTGCTTTCCTTCCCTCTTTCTCTCCTTCTCTCTGTTTCTTCTCCCTTCCCCCACCTTTCTTTCCCTTCCTTCCTTCCTTCCTTCCTTCCTTCCTTCCTTCTTCCTTCCTTCCTTCCTTCCTTCCTTCCTTCCTTCCTTCCTTCCTTTCCTTCCTTCCTTCCTTCCTTATCTCTCTCTCTCTATCTCTCTTTCCTCTTTTCTTCCTCAAAGTATTTGGAAGATGAGGTTTTTCTATGGATTTGGAGACTTGTGATTTGTATGTGCTAAATTCAAGTATACATTTTAATGTTCCTCAGAGATCCAAATATTCTCTTCCTTTTCCTCTCCTCTTGTCTCCTCCCCACTCCCATCTGCTCCTCCCTCTCCTCTCACCCCTGGGTCTCCTCTCTCCTCTCCCTTCTTCTCTCTTGGCAGGGCGGTGAGGATTAGGTGCAGATCCTTTTGCACTCTGGCTGGCCTCCACAAGACCCTATTCCACCTTATTCTGAGTGGCCCAGTTTCTAGTTTATTTATTTATTTTTTATTTGTAAAGAGATTCCTGATTCCTGTTAGGTCTGCCTTAAGAAAAAGACAGTGAGTTTAAGAGCAGGTTTGGAGTGAGTGTGTTTAAAATAAATGGAGAAGCAAATAGGCTCTCTGAGGCCTATAAGTATATCAAAGCAGTTTATTCCCTGAGCAGACGTAACCCTCTCTTGCTGTGGAAAAAAAAAAATAGCAACAACAACTGGTGGGTTGGGCAATCTGATCGATCCATCTGATAGCAGTGAAGTCTCTTTGCTATTTTCAATCTTTCTAGGGGAGGGGGTTACTGCTCCTCTACCTGCCTCTTCTGCTGCCAGTGTAGAGTCCTGTTGGGACTGTGACCACGTGTGTCACATCAGGGATAGCTGGGGAGTAGTGAGTAGCCAGCCTCAGTGGTTTAGTTGTATTGCCTTCAATGGGCAGCTTTTATTGTTTTTTGGGGGGTGGGTTCACTAGGTACAATTAGAGAGCCAACTTTACTTGGTCTCTTTTAATGTCTACATTTTCTTTTTATCAGGGGGACTGGAGAAGAAGGTAGTCTGCCAAGCCATGCAAAAACCATCAATGTTTAGAATGGTTAAATGGTCAAAAATCTTAAGATATTTGCTTGATTCCTGGAATGTTATACTTCAAGCAAAGTCGATGCCAGTGTCAGGTCATCTGGCTTGCTCCCATCACTCCTGATATTTTAGAAAACAGGAAATTCCAGTCCCTGAAAGGGAAAGTAAGCTGCTTCAAGTCCCAGGACTGAAACGTAGGTATGATAAAGTTCAACCCAGTTCTCTGCCTTTTATATCTCATCCTCAGCTGGAGACTGAATTCAGGCGAGTGTGGGGGATGCAAGAAAGGAGTTGTCAGGACCCACGTATGGTCTATCCACTTTCCTCAGGGCCTCCAGAAACCTCTGGATGTTTGGGGCCTCTTGGCATTCACTGGAAAGACAAACCTCTTCTAACTGGCAGGCGTGGGAGGGAAGGAATCATTCCAGGTTTCAGGACTACTAATCTGCAAAGCTAGGCCTTAAATTAAACCTCTTGACCCCCTGTCATGGGCCATTTACGCTCCCTACCACTCCACCTCTCATGCAAACCCACGTGTGTGGTTGCCCTAAAGGTCCTCTCTGCCCCAGAGCTCAGCAAGGAAACAGCCGCCAGAGCAGGTGCTGAGGAAGCCACACAGAGTGTTGGAATCGTTCCTAGCCTTGGAGAACCAGTGGGGCACTGGAAGGAGGCACAGTTGTGTTTTACTGAGCATCTGGCAATAACAATTCTGGTTAAGCAAACGGCCTCCAAGGTGGGTCAGCCTGGGTTTTGAGGTCTCGTCCCAGTCCTTGTTAGCTATACAGTCTCAAGCAAGTCAGTAAGCCTCTCTGTGCTCTGGTTTCCATGCCCAAAAGATAGAGATAATAATTATACTTGGGGCTTTTTTTGAGGACTGTGTGAGTGAGTCAGGAAGCATGGAGCCCAGTCCTTGGCACATGGCGCATGCCCCATCAATGTTCATTATTTTCACTCTCCCAGATCCTCATTCATATGTAGTGAGAGAATAAAAGAAAAACATTTAAAAGTCATCTATAGAATTCCTCTAGTGTAGGGAAGAACTGTCATTTCGTGGTTGAGATGTGGGGGACCCGGGAGTAAGACCAAGGTGACCAAAACCTTTTGCAAAATAAAGTCAGTAGAATTTGAATTTCTGCAGTTTGTGAGAGGAAGTAGTGTGTAGGAAGTAGAGAGGGAGGGGATGAAAATGGGGAGAAGGACCTAAAAATTGGTAGTAAGGAGAGTGGGTCAGCATGCAGGGTGGAGAGCTGAGCCCCAGAGTGAACAAGAAATTCCGTGGCTGGAGTGGCAAAGGCCTTACAGGACAGTGGGGTACGACACTCAATTTGCATTGTCCTCTGTGATGGAATGCACTGCCTCACTGGCTTCTCCCCGTACCCTAAATCCTGCTATAAACTTTACTATACACAAAGTCTGATGCTGTGGAAACTCTGGGGAAATCAAGGCACAGGTGTCTGTATTCTGTGGTTTGGACAAAGAAGCCACAATAACCTGGGCGCATGTGAGATTCAAAATGTGATGGAAACGGAAAATTGGAATAAGAGATGCGTAGAAGCAGCACAAGCCTGGCTCTCCCTGCAGCTCATGGGTGCCTCACCGTATGTGAGGTAGGAGAGAACCTTTTCGCTTAGAGATGAAGGAACAGAATGGATTCTGTGTCCAAAGGACATAGGCTCAACCAGGTGGCAGACAAAGGTCGTATTTGCTGTCCCGTTCTACACTCAAAGCGGCTCTGTGCAGGAGTCTTTTTTAACTCCGTTTTCTAGAGGAAAGGAGAAGGATGTGGTGAATCCTCCCAGTGCTCTTCCTGGCCCGCAGTCTCTACCGAACCCCCAGAATGGCCCACGGAGTCCTCTGCAGGATGGAGTGGGCAGGAGGGGGCAGTGTGCTGCTGATCACTGTCCTGGCCAGGAAGAGGAAGCTTGTGTTGGAACCCAGAAATCCTTTCACTATAAAAAAGGCTTAGTTTTCTGTGGTCTCCCTGCAGCTAATTGTCATCCTGTGCTAAGTGACTGCAGTGTTCACACATGACCCTGCTTCCCAGCCTCTGGGTTGCTGCCGGCTTCCCGCTGATGGTGGATAATTTCCATCAGCTGGAGGCAGAGGGCTCCCTGGAAAGCGTCTGGGTTCTGCCCTTGTCCACTCCAGTGACAAAGCACATGCCGCCTCTGGAGCTTCCTCCTAGGAGTTTCTGGGAGATGATTACGCTCTGCCCGGAATATTTTGCAATGGCTTTTCAAAAGGGAAAATTTGCAGCTTGTGCCTGTGTAAGAGGGCCTTGTTTGTAGAGGACGTCATGGCTGCAGATTTCCTCAAGCTTATAGTTAGGCTTTTTTTCTTCTCTATTCACATATTAAATGAGAGAATTAGAGTATCATAAAGTGTCCAAGCGGAAGGACTCTCCAGTTCATTTAGTACCTTGCTGTTATGTTATAGATGAGGCCTCGAGAGGAGGAAAGACTGACCCAGAGAAACAGCCTGCTGGGGTGAAGGTCAGTTCTGGAGCCCAGGGCTCACTCCACGGTAATGTTCTTTCCAGCTTGCCCTCCTACTGTGTCTGCACCTTGCCACGTTAAGAGAAGTAGTGCAGACTTGCATTGAAAGCAGGAGAAAACCAGGGACAGCACATAGCAGGTTACTGACATTTATGGCCAAAGTGCATCACACAGGGTGATAGAGAGGAGCTCTGGATTCTGGTTCTTGCTCTGCCTTCATCTCCTTGGATGACCTTAGGCAAGTCACCTTGATTGCATGAGCCTCAGCTCCTCATCTGCAAAATGGGACACTAGTCCCCATGTTGCTCGCTCAGGAGATGGAGGTTACTTTCTACCACAGGGAGGTACAAGAAGGTCTTATCAAAAGTTTTGTAGCCCTAGTGGGGATGCTTATTAGCATTTTGTTATCTGGTTGCTGAAAAATTAAGTGGTAAACTGAGGTTGGTTTTGAATTAGTTTAAGTTCTGATATGCACTGCGATGGCTAAGATTAGAAGAGATCTGATAAATAATCTTGTCCATGGCACTCACAATTTTGGATTACACAGACCGAAGCAATTTACCACAAAAGGGAGATTCAGTGACCAATACAAAGTGGGCAGCTTTCGGTTTCGCCCATTGTGACCATTAAAACAAAACAAACAACTTAGACCTGAAGCAAATGAACTTAACTCCTGTGCATATTAGCTTCATACTATAAAAGAAAGGACATTTTAACAGTGTAGGAAAGGACACACTCTCAGAAGAAAAAAATGCTGCTTATATTAAAAATAGTTGCATAAAACTGAAAAGAAATCATTTCCTATGGGACAAAGAGGCTACCAGGTCCTTCTTTTTCTGATTACACTCTGAACTGGTGAAAACTATTGCAAGGGCAGAACCACTGGTTAGAGCCTCTGTGCTTGTCCACCAGCCATGGACCTGCTCTCCAGATGTGGAACTGAGATCCAGAGGGGCAGAGATCACCTTACCTCATCAAAGCTGTTCTTATCATTGAAATCACATTCCTGTTAAAGATTACCTACCCCCACTCAGAAAATGAAAAGCTCTGATCTTACTTGGGAAATCTGGGTGGATACGGTGGTGGAATGGTTGGAGTGGGGAATTCACTCAGCGCTCCTGGCTTTTTGCAAGGCTCCATGTTCTGATGGCAGAGTCTGTGCTGTTTCCATAAAAGGGGTCAGCAAATTCTGGTCTGCGTATCAAAGCCAGACCACCACCTCATTCTGTAAATAAAGCTTCATGGCCCCTTGGCATGCCTGCTCATTTGCACAGGGTCCATGGCTGCTTCTGCACCACAATGGCAGAGCTGACTAGTTGCAACAGAGACCTGATGGCCTGCAAAGCCCCAATTACTTATTATCTGGTCCTTTACAGAAAACATTTGTTTACTTCTGCATTCTACCATGCTTCATTTTATATTAATGTGACTATCTACAGAAGTATTATGGGAATTGAGGTTACATGCTAAGTAATTCCAGCCAAGTTCTAATATATGGTTGTTAAAGCTGTAATTATTAGTCTGCCTTGCAAGATCCAGAATGATAGTCTGTTTGGGGCCTTTTGCCCCTACTTTCTAAGTCTCTGGGTGACAGATAGCAGGAGAGCCATGGCTAAGGGTGTCCGAAGGAAACTCTAAGTGTGATGCTGTTGGCGTGAGGGTGTTTCCAGACACTGTGTCCTCTGGCCGCAAGTGTTCTCTGGTGTCTCCACCTGGGTGCCTATGATGGCCCACCTTTTCTTTTCCTTTTTTTCCTCTAAGCTGTCTGATTTTCCAGCAGTGCTTGCTATCTAAGTTTAAAGTTTATAGGACTGAGACTGGTTAATGTTCTTGGCAGAAGGGACATTAGATTAGAGATGAGGACATCTGGGTTCTAGGTTTGGCTCTGTATGACCTTGGACACAACATTTCGCTGGATCTTACTTCGCCTCCTTTGTGTAGTGAAAACATGAATCAGATGATCTCAAAGTTTTTCAACTTAACTCTGCACATTAGCCTTCTGGGCTAGTAGAGACAATGCATTAATTAGTGACTTCAGTGATAAGAAATGAATGTGTGTGTGTGTGTGTGTGTGCGTGTGCGTGTGTGTGTTTTGAGAGGGGGTGGGGAGAAAATCTCTTTTCACAAATCTTCAACTGCATTATGCGTTTTGGCTGCTATCAGTTATCTCATGATTACTATGTATTGGTCACCATGCCAAGCAATTTATAGAGAGATCTGATTGGCTTCTCCAATACCTTCATGAGGTAGAAATTATTATTCCCATTTCATAGACAAGGAACTGAGGCTCCCAAGGGGTACGTAGAGCCAAGATTCATACCCACATTTGCCTGCTTTGCATCCCTGTTCAGGTCCATGTGACACCCTCTGCCAGAGGTAGAATTTCCATTAGTGGGAGGGAGGGGGGCTGGTGGGAGACTTGTGGGGATAAGAGTCCAGATCGGAGACTGCTCGGGTGAATCAAAGTGCACTAGCTCTGCCCTGAGAGGCTCCCTCCTGTCTCCATCTACTTTTCTGTTGGGCATTGTCATGATATTTCTGGTTGCTGATCAACTACGATGTGATGTGGATGGTTCACTACACATTTACTCTAAATCCCAAGATCTTACCTCCTTTAAGGGGGAATTTGCCCGGTGGGTCAGGAATGGAGTCCTAGGAGCGAAGAAGAAAAATAACAGTGTAAGAGTGACATTCAATGAAAATGACTTGCCTTTTTCTTTTTCCATTTTGGTTGTCCTCAATGCAGTTTAGAATTCACATACTATCTGACTCTTAAATTTAAAAAAAATTGATTCACTGATTAAGTTAGAATGGGCTTGCTCAATCTTTTGCTTGACAATCTGCCTATAGGAAATGACTTTGAAGATTGTTGTCCACATTTCACAGGTGAAGAATCAGGGGCTGAAAAAGGTAAAATGAAAAGTTTATAGCAGCTCAGTGACCAGAATTTGCAATTCAACTCCCAGTCCAGTGCTTTTTTTTTTTTTTTTAAATTCTATATGTGTTATTTTTCCCCTTTGGTCAATGTAAGAAAAATCGAATGTAGTATATAAATATATGTGGTTTTTTTTTCCATCCTTGATTCATCAAACAGTGTAAGTAGGTTGTAAACATACCTGGGAAGGTACATTTCTTTCTCTCCTGTGGTTGGAAATTCTGAATTAATTGAATGTTCTATGCCAAGCAATATGAGGATACCATAAATAATTAAACTGAGTCCCTGCTCTCTGTATTTATTACAAGTTTAAATTTGAATATAATATCTAAATATTTATAAACATGTAACATAAACAAAGATATGTTATATATTTATATATTCACTTCATATTTTATATTATTTATTCTGTCATAAACATAAATATACAAAAAATACAAAAATATTGACACAGGTAAGTAAGAAGTCGATAGAAACAGATTGTCTTCTGAAGGGGGTCCTCCTGGGCTGGGGGATGGGAAGGGATGAAAGGGAGGTCTCGTTGAGGTTCACTGAGCAAGTAGGCAACAAAAGCAGGTGGGCACATTTCTTCACCCCTAATGCATTCTGCAGAGACTAACTTCCCCACACCTGGTCTCTCTCCCTCTTCTCTCACCTCAGCCATGGATACATCCCTCAGGTGTCCTGCTAAGAGGGAATGAAGTATCTTATTCATCTTTCAACCTGTCCAAGTTGGGAATCTTCTGTAGTGCATTGGAGTGAAATATTAATAAAGACCTAGAGAGTTGTGAACATTTACATGGATGACACTACCTTGCCAACCTCTACTAAAACAAGACGTTACTTATCTTATTTTCTCAGTGCTCAGTACAAGCACCAATGACTGTCTTGAGTTTCCCCTTTATTCTACCATTTCTCTAGGGGCTCTGTCCTTTGCCTTCCACTGATGGCTCTTTCTCTAGTAAATGGATCTCTTCTCCAGCCCAAGTGGGTGCCAGTGAGTCCGGGACTTCTCCTGAAGGCAAAGCCTTGGCATAGCATTGATCTGGAGATGGTGGAAGTCAGTATAAACTTTTGGGTGAACTTGGCTTGGAAGTTCCTTCCCGTTTTGCTCTAATGTTCTATGACTTTATCGCTTTAGCAGAAATCTCTTTACCTATCAATGCTACACGTTTGTGGTCTCTCCATTACGCATGCAGTTCATAGGAAAATCCGACATCACAAAACTCCCCTCTGGGTTGCCTCCGTGAGACCACAAACAGCATTTCAAAATTTAATTGACACCTGATCTACAGCCAAATGTGATCATCGATTAGTGTGTTGTTCAAATGTACAAAGGAAAACATCTATGTTAAATGTGGTGCTAAGATCGTTGAATTTGCTGGCTACCCAGGAAAGTATCCGGGTACAGTGAGAGGAATGCTAAAATAGCAAAACCATCAGTGGAGCCATCCCGGAGGCTACTAGCAGCTGGGGAAATACAAGAGAATCATACATTCAGCACATATTGAATGAGCACCTGGTGTGTGCCAGGCACTATGTTAGGCATTGGAAGACATCTGTGGATTTTTGAGTAGCATGGTTATATGAGATACTATCTGGGAGGAGGACCTAATTCACATGAGGGTCTGCAGAGGCCTCTGTCATTTGAGGGCTTTCTGGTTTCCTAACTTCAAAAACAAAGCATCTTAATACAGGAAAAAGTTGTGTTGATTAAATCTTTACCCAGGACTCAGGGCATCCAAGACAGAAATGTGACTATTCCTGTTTCAAAGAGCTCTTCTTTGAAGAGATAAGGTCTCCTAGTTCTTTTGGATGCCCGTGTTAGACGAGATTAAAAAAAAAATCTGAGCCAGAGGGGAACCTAGACATCGTTCAGTCCATCTACAGAAGAGGAAACTGGACTCGTGAGTGCAGGCAGATCCTGAACTGAAGTTCTCTGGTGCTCTTTCCACTTCCCTAGTAGAAGTGGCTATTTAGTTTCAGAAGCCAAGGACAGGAAAGTTCACTATTCTCTCATCACCCCTCCCATTAGCAATTCTTGCATTTTGAAATAGAAAATCAGGGTATAAAGAGACGATGATTTTTGCAGATTTGCTGAGGACTGTTTATGCCCTAGGTACTATGCTAAGTTGCTATCCATCCACAGAACTCTCTCCAAAATCTTGCCTGGGGATCTGGGTCCTGGCTGGGGAAAGTGAACCATCTTGCTCAGTGACTTGGCATTGAGGTGAAAAGTACATAGTCTTAACACAGACACAAGCAAATGCCCCTCTCCCAGGTCGTCATTCTCAGCCAATTGAGTAGCTCAGGAAACTTTTTCTCCATGGTTACTGACCAGCTACACTTCCTTCAGTGTACTTCTTTTGGTTCAGACTCTACGTCTGTTGAGTGTTTCCAACAATGTTTCTGTGTGAGTGGGGAAGAACCATCACATTTAACCTGCTTATCCCAAGGTGAAATGACCTGATCACAATCCTCTTTCCTGCCTAGGACTCTGTTTTCTTATTTTTTTTAATCGTTGTGATTACAGAGTTAATAATTCTTCCCTCCACTGGGTTGTTGCAGACATAAGATATTATATATAAAGCATTAGCAAGTGCTTGAAAATTGTACCTATTTTGGTTCTCTTGATCCTATCGATATGTTTAATTTGCCTCAGTACCTTAAAAGGCTATTTTCTTTCACAGAACAATGCTATGTAGGGATAGTCAGCTCTCAAATTTGCTTTGGACCAAAGATGCCCTTTCTGATTGAAAATGGTCAAAGGCAACTAATGTTTGGAATATGCCGGGGGAATTTCCTATGCCCTTCCTTGGTGGTCTCACATTGTCTTGTAAGGTGGTCCACAAAGATCTTTGCCAGGAATGCCTCTCTTATTTTCAAGTCGACATGATTAAGCATTTAATGAGGGTGCTTAATTCTCTGGGGCTAAATGCTTTGTGTGCATTATTTAATTTGGTCTTTACCTTAAGAGTTAGTGATTGACTAAGACTTACAGAAGTGACAATGATTACAGAAAGTCCCACAGATGGTAAATAGCAGAGAAAAGATTCAAACTCAAGTGTGTTGACTTGGAAGGCATGCCACATTGCCTCTCTGAAGCTGTGGCAGAAAATTCTCCTGAGACTTTGAGAAAGTGGATGGTGGTCATAGAAAATTCCCAGAAGGAAGACATTTTTTTATTGGCAGCCTTCATCTTGGTATGGTTAGTGAAAAAGGGAATTGGAATAGAGTGGCTTAAAGAAGTGCTTCTTCCACTGGGGGTCTTCTTAAAATGCTAATGTTGAGTTTTGCATTTCTAATGAGCATCCAGATGATGCCAGTGCTGCTGGGTCACTGACCACACTTTGAATAGCAAGGCCTTAAAGACATTACTCAATAGGCAATCAAAACACCTGAGGTCTTCTTTCACCAAAGAATGAGGAATGTCGAGCTGGGCTCATGTATGGGTTTAGGACAATTTCCTAGTTTGCTGACAGATGTGGTAATCTATCTTCTTGCGTTTCTCTATCACCCAGCTCTACTTCTTGCTGCTCTCCTGTGCTGTCGAGACTGTCTACTGTTCTGGCTCTGCTATTCCTCTTTAGACCTGGGCTTGCCTTCCTCTGGAATGTGCCTCTGCTCACTCTTTTGCTTCACCTGAATACCCTGCCCCAATTCTTCCTGCCACCATCCTTCCAATGGAGACATCATCTCCATTGAAGTATACCAGCTAATGAATGCAGAAGGAATAGCAATCATTATTCTTCTACCTTCAGTTTATTAGCTGATTTAGACAAGGGCCATCAGAAAGTGTTAAAACCTCTGAGTGAAGAATATATATGTACATGTCTTCAGAGTATTACCCCATAGATTACTTATAAATTATAAAAAAGTATTTTACAAAAGAGATGGTTGGTGGCCACCACCTGAATGTGACTAAACATCATCACCATAATGGGACAACCTAACATATGCCTCTAGTTGAGCTACAATAAGAAGTAATAACATTATCTAAGTACAATTCTTACAAAAAATGTTTCATCTGCATATAATCATGAGTGAACACTAAAGCAAATCCAAAAAAATGAACTATTTTATACCAAAACTAGTCTGAACCCTTTGAACATCGATGTCATGAAAAATAAATGAAGGGCATAGAAGATTCGTTCCTCATTGCTTCTCAAACTTTAACATGCATATAGATCACCTGGAGACCTTGTGAAAATGCAGATTTTGATGCAGTAGATTTAGAATAGGGCCCGAGATTCTGCATTCTAACAAGCTCTCAGGACCACCCTTTAAATAGCAATATTCTAAATTAAAAAAGACATAACCAAATGCGGTATGTGACCTGAGAGTGGATTCTGGATGCTCAAATAAAACAAGGCACAACAGATGTAGAAGATATTTTTGGACAGGTGGGGAAATGAAAATATGGACTGTGTATTATTATTAGATAATGTTATTGAATTAACTAACTCTCTTGGCTGTGATAATATCATTGCAGTAAATAGGAGATGGAGGCTGAAATATATGTAGATGAAAGGTCAAGCTGTCTACAACTTACTTTCATATATATAGAAGGAGCACAGATACAGCAAATATATTAACACAGCAAATTTAGGTGAAATGTTATATGAGTCTTGCTATTCTATTTTACTGCAGGTTTGAAAAATGTTCAGAATAAAACGTCGGGTATAACATGATCCTTCTAATTCCTGGGGGAGACTCAGCTTCTATCCTACCTCTTCTACAAACCATTCCCTCACTCCAAGTAGAGACTGTCGACCTTTTCTCTGGTTTATGACATTCTGTGCCATTCTGCTCTAAATTCAAGCTCTTGGGTATTTGGCTTCATCTCCCTAACCTATAGAATTCTCAGAAGACGGAAATCCTACCCTGTTCACTTGATCCTCCCGTCACAGCCCAGCATAAAGCTTGATCCTGAGATTTTCAGAGAATTTTTTGACGGATAAATTGAATGCATTGAAGAGAGTAACTTGAGTAGGAGGCATCACAGGGCATTTCATCTCACTCCTATATTTTATCTGAACTTAAAAGCAAGCTACCACCACCACCAATCATTACCTCTGAAAAGGCACTCAGCTCCACTCTTGGCAAGGAGGTAGAGTGGTACTATAAGAACATATTACTTTAAACAAGGAATTTTCTTGGCTTATAAAGAGAAAGGAGACAGCTGCTTTCTCTTTCTAGAAAGAGTCTGTTTGAAAACCTAAGCATCCTGAGCCTCTTTGCTTAGTTCTAACCTTTTGAATGTAAATGGATATTTTCAGGGGCTGGATAAACCCTGTCTCCAGGTTTATAACAGATAGATGTCCCTAAGACTCAAGACCTCAGAGCCCCTTGAAATGTAAACACTTCTGGTGGTCAGCCTTAAAGCCTTCTCCTTATCTGACCCTTTGTTTCTGGAGGAGATAAAAGAAATTTTATTGTTTTTCTTTTGCTTTGCTGTATAAATTGTGTGAAATTTCATCCTGACATATATGTGTGCACTCCATTGTGCTTGCTTAATAATAAATCAATTGTCTTTCTTTCCATATTGAGGCAAAGAGGTGTCTCTTTCTTGGTAGTACTTTTACTTTCTCAAGAGTATCGTGGTACAATCTCTTTGGAAGCTGAGTGACGATATTTCTTGAAGTGAAAACTTCACATTCTATTCCCATAACTAGGAATTTATCCCACTGATATACTCGCAGATGTGCACAGTGAGCAAAATTCTAGAGAAAAATATAAGTGTCCTTCACTAGGCACAGGTAAAATAAGTTATGAAGCAGTAATATCTTAAAATACATATGTGACTCGTCAAAAGAATGAGGTGGATTCCATGTACTGGCAAGGAAGGGACTCCATGATATACTGTCAAGTTATCAAAGTAAAGTGCAAAATGTCGAGTTTACTATAATAATGTGTGTATTATATATTTGTAGATACACAGATTTTTTTTGGAAGGACAAGGAAGAATCTATTATCTCAGGAAAGAGGGATTAGTGGCTGGTTGGGGAGAGTGTAAGAGATTTTTAATTTTCTTTTTTTCTTGTTTCCTGTTTACTTTCCTTCAATCATGTGAATATAATGTTCTATAACAAGTATACTGGTTTAAATGTAAATGAAACAAAGTTCAACAACCACAGAGACTGAGACATTAGAGACAACTTAGAGACATTAGAGACTTAGAGACAACTGTTGCATACACTAGATGCTCAATAAATATTTGAGGCTGAAACCTAAATTCCTTCTTTGTCTCACCCAAGGAGTTTGACCCTGGAGTTATTTGATCTTCAGGCCCAATTTTAATGCAACCTTTGTTGATTTTTGTGTATGCCCTGCATCTTCGTGTCGCCATCCCTTTGCTCATGCTGTTCTGTTGGCCAGGAGCGCCCTCTCCTCTGATCTCCCTTCTCCACCTGTTTGAAATGATACACATTTCTCAAGCCAACCTGAAATTCCACTCTCCAGTGAACTTTTCCTTAGACCTGCCTAGGGAAATGTTCTATCTCTTAAACCTGGGGTCTCATGGTAGCCCTACCTTCAGTCACTTATATATATATATATTATGACTTATCTCGTTTTAATTTTATCTGTACATGCGCCTTTTTACCTACAACTGTGCCTTCTTAGGCCAGTAAAACCATTCTCAGGGTTCTCCGTCCCTGCCCCTATCTAACCATACATGTTGAGTGCTATGTGGCCATCAACCCATTCCATTTTTAATAACTGGGATGTGAGTTTATGTTCCTTGGGTATCTCCCGTTGATTTCTTTACCAGAGTCCTGTTAGAGTCTCTTTATTTGTCTAAGTTCTACCTATACTCCAGTCAGCCTGCATCCCCTCTTCTTGCAGGAAGCCTTCCCTCATAGCTTGAACTCAAGGGGATAACTCTTCTTATCACTTATAGTAGTTAATATCTGAACAATTTATTGGAAATGATATGTGTAAAACGTGAAACACTTAAGATCACAGTGCTTTTAAGTAAGCAACTGGTATTTCTCAGTCTAAGAAATCACAATCCTCCAAACTGTATAATCATTCTGTGAATCTTTTCACATCCAAACATAAGTGCTAAGTCAAGGAAATGGATGCACAAGAGGATAAGGCTCTAGAGAGGAGATTGGGAACAAAGTTTCTTAGTGCTTCTGTGGCTCTCTGAATTGGAAAGGGGAACGCTGTGCTCATTAAACCAGCAGTACTGACTTTACCGCTTTTCCAGGATGACTTAGTTCAAACTTTGTCTCCTTTCTTTTCTTGATTTTCCACATTTACAAAAAATGAAGCAGAAAGATCCACTTCAGTTCCTTCATGAAAAGAATCAATTTGACTAGAATTGAGATTTGGATAAGAACCACTCTGGATCTCTCTCTAGCTTTATATGTCACCATCACCCTGCCCCACCCCCAACATCTCTCTCTTTCTCTCTCTCTTTCTTTCCTCCCCCACCTCCTTCTCCTCCATCTCTTCTCCTTTCTCTCTCTCTCCTCTCTCTCTCTCTCTCTCTCTCTCTCTCTCTCTCTCTCTCCCCTTCTGGTTGCAATCTTTGACTAAAAACCTTTTTAAAGGCCAATTTGATATGCTTTCTTTGGCCATTGCTAAAAAATTATGCACCTCTAGTTTACATCAAATTGGAATTACAGAGGTGATAAAGCCTCTACAATTTTAGGGTCAAAAAGACCCTAAAATGCTTTTGAGAGTATTATTCTTAGTAGGTGTAGATAAGGCCATTAAATTATGAGTTTTATAAATTCTATCTAAATTAAACATTCACAATTGTTTTCTTTCACTTTTATGGAGATATGAACCTAAAAGCTTCATTTAAATTTCAAACTTTGAGGACGTTGAGAAAAGATACCAAAGCCTTTTAAAGCCTGATTCTTTTTAGTAATCTATAAGTTATAGAGCATTCAGCCTAAGACAGCTGAAGGAAAACCAGGACAGAGTCTGTAGGATTGTTAATACCATGAAAAATGGAAGCTATGAAGAAATAAACAGAAACGTGCTCACTTTGGCAGGGTGGGAAGGGGGTACAGTTCTTAAACTAAGAAAATTAATAAAAACTTTACAAAAAAATGCATGAGCAATATATACTCTCAGTACAGTAGTTTCGATAATACATACTGGTGGATTCTCTGTAAACACCAATTTCCTAAAATATGAAGAAGCTTCCTCCTTCATCTCTTCTGTTTTTACGACTAATCTTACCATTTATTTCAAATAGTAAATCTCCTGAGACAGTTTGACTCCACAGTGCATCCCCATAATTGCTTGTAGGTTTAGTATTCTGAACAATCTTAGAGACTAGGTGTTAAAAACATCTCTATGTTCTTCTGCCTCTGTGCTCTGTTTTTTGTGACATCCTAACCTCTTCAAAGCAGTGACTCAGGAGGAAGCTTTCAATTTGTTTTGCGGGCTTTAACGCTGAAATGCCCAAAGCCTTGAGCAGCCCTGGTCTTCTCTCTTGCCTCCTTCCCTTCCAGATCTTGTCCTCTGAAATTTAGCTCCTCGTTTAAAAAGCTCTTGACAATGGCTGAGGGCCTCAGAAGTCTCAGGAACATTTGGACTGAGACTATAGAACCTTGGAATTTGGTCTGAAGATCTCGAAGATGTGATAACAAGTTGTGCGAATATGTTACCAGGGTTCCTTCTTGCTTCCTCCCTGATACCAGTCTCTGGCTCAGCAAGATTCAAATCTTAATTTCTCAAAGCTAATAGCTCTTCTGCCCTCTTTTGGCTCATGTGAATCTGGAAAGTTTTGAGAGGATGGCTCAACAAATTTTTCTCTCAAAAGGCCAAAATATTTCAGAGAGTTAAGTTCTCGTTTCTTTTCTCTTTCTCTACATGATATATGTATTTTTCCCCTTCTCGATTAATTTATTAGTTTATCTCCAAGGCTCTCTCTCTGGGGAAAACCGAACATAAATCAGAAAAGCGAAAAAGAGAAGTCCACTTACCGTCTTCTGAACTACCAACACCATAATGGTTGCCACGGCAAAGACGAGACACAGAGCCAGTGTGACTGTGGTAAAATAGAAGTAACTGCGGCTAGTGGTCCCCAAGTGGCTGGCAACAGAGCCAGCTGGCACATGCATGGCTGCGTCTTGAGCAGGGGCCACTTGGTTGAGTGCTTGCTGCAGCCGTGGGTCCATTCTTATATAGTCTTCCCCGCATCACACCTTATCTCTCCTCATCTGATTCGGTTCTGGGCCCATCTCGGTTCCAAGAAGGATTCTCCCCTGCATCCTGGATCATGTGACTTGGAAAAAAACCTTCACGGGCTGCCTTGCGAAGAAACTCTTCTCTGGGGGCGTGAGGTGAAAGGCAGCAGCAAGGGTGGGGGAGAGGCTCATTTTTCATCTCCTGGGATTAATTTGAGGGCAGAGAAACTGTAGCTACAGAGAAGGTGGCTGATGTCAGAGGGCGAGTAGGAAAATGACAGTTCCCTCTGGGGTGTGTGTGTGTGTGTGTGTGCTGTGTGTGTGTGTGTGTCTTTGTGTGTGTGTGTGTGTGTGCGCGCGCGCGCACATGCACAGAGTGACTTCTGTTTCATTTAGACTCAGCCACAAAACGCCTTCCTGCTCGAGAAGCTGCACATTGTCTTCAGGGAGGCCTGTGGCTCAGAAGACCATGTTGGAAAATCTCTCTCTGTTGGGGGCCTTGGGGAGGCTGCGTTCCTTGGATTGTAGTAGAATGACTCAAAATGGGTCGGTCTGACAATATCAGCTCCTGCTAAAATCTGGAATGCTACCAGATATATGAGAAGAAAGAGCCCACGAATGTAGAGATTTATCCAAACGGGAATAAGCTCATGGCAGCATGAAATTTGGGGACAGGTGCAAAGAGACTGTTTCAGGGCAGGATTCTGAAAACCCTGATTTTTTTAACAAAAAATTTCCGCAGAGTGTATCAGGATCTTTTAAACTTGCAGATAAACCTGGGCCATAAAACTCACAGAAAGGGGAAGGAATTGTCAGTGAGGGTGGGGGCGGGGAAGTGGTCCGGTATAGAATGTGGGGAGAGGGTGTGCTCTGTTTGGTGCATGCACATGCTGCATGTGGGTAGTTGCTGTGTAGAAAGTGTATGTGATGCATGTGTGGTGTGCAACGTGTGTCGTATGTATATGTATGTGTTGTGCGTTGTGTGTTGTGTGTGTATGCATGTGACTATTACAGTTGAACCTCTACTGTTTCAGGCACAGGGCTAGGAGCTTTAACATTGCCTTATTCTACCCTTGCCTTTGCCGTCTGAGGCAGGTAATAGTTCTTTTTTCCGGATGGGGAAACTGAAGATCATAAAGAATGAAAACTGTCTTAGGCAAAGTCACAAATGTCGACCAATGAGATAATTGGGTACAAAGCCATACCTGGCTGGCTCCCAAGCCCATGCTAAATCATTCATCCATCACTGCGCCTGAAGGCCGAAACCTGAAGTCCAGTCTCAACCCTGCACCTTACTAACTTTGAGTCCTTGTGCAAATCCTTATGGCTTTCCCTTTTCCCCATCTGCATCGACAGCCACCATGAAGATCAAATGGGATAGTGATGTAAGAGCACTCTGTGAATGGGAACAGACTTGGCAGTGGTGTTGGGCCATTCCCGTTAAACATCTGAAGTGGTCCCCAGGGCCCAGTCTGGAATTTAGACAGATTCAACAAATAGATTCTCTGGCGTACAGAGCTGGTTACATTTGTGCTTACTAATGGTCTCCATTTCAAAATGCCATTCGAAATGTGAATCACTGCAGAGCTGGTGGCTCCGGATGTAGCTCTTTGAAAACTCATTTGGATATACCCAATTCTCTATAGCACCCCTCCCCTTCCTGCTCACCTTTTGGCTGTGGCATATCTCTGAGAGCCAGCGGAAACTCCAGATCCTCCTAAGAAAATATCTTGTGTCCAAAGCCAAGCTTGGATTATTACCACTGCTGCCCCTGCTTAGAACCCAAACTACTGAGCATCAGCTGAGTTAAGTCAGGCTCTAGGAGCTGCTGGTCTGGATATTCCTTCCAGGTGAATCCATAAAATCATAAATCCTAGATGTGGAAGAGTCATCAACAAAACATTTATATTTTGGGGGGCACTCTATAGAGTGGTAGACTGTATACCTATTTTACAGTCAAGGAAGCTGAGACCTCTTAATCCCAAGTTGAGATTCTGTGCCCCCCCCACCAGTTTTGAAAAATAATTGATATATATCACTGTATAAGTTTAAGGTGTATAGTATGATTTTTTTTGATATGATGATTACCACAGTAGGTTCAGCTAACATCGGCACTTGGTTTTGGAAGAAGCGGGTACACGCACTCATTTGGTCTCGTAATTAAGGTGGGAATTAAGCAAGCCAGTGTTTTTTTGGTGTGTGTACCTGGCTGGTTTGGGGAGAAGGCTGTGTCCTGCGGTGGCCACGGGCAGTGAGTGGGTAGTAGGGGGCTCTGTAATCTGCCCAGAGCTGCTGAGAACAGGCTGCTCCCTCGGCCTCTCTCTTCAGTCTCTTTGATGAAAGTGGAAAACTTCTGATTGTTGAATGGAAGCTGTGGGTGTTGAAAGAGGCTTTGCTTGAAGTGCAGGTCTTCCTGAAGGCCCGTGGGGCTGAGAAGGCAGTGGAAAAAAATGTTTGTCTTACAGTTACCCGTTTTGCATACAGTACAATGTTCTGGGAGGGAAGGCTGACACGGGGGAAAAATCAACCTTTGTGTTTACTCAGAACCTTCTGAGCAGTTGAGATTTTCATATTAGTTTGCTTTCCTAGCAGCTTGTGAGCCTGATTTCATTTCTCTCCCTGTGACACTCCTCTACTCACAAGACTTCGATGGTTACCTAATTCCCACCCCCATTGGTCTAAACTTCTCCCTGCTTCCTACTTCCAGAAGCTAGTCTGGCCAACCTAGTGGCCCCATCCATTGTGCTAACTGCCTTCTTTCTCCTTTCTATTCAGCCACCCAATGTACAAACAGAAAGAGCCGTCACAAAATTTCCTGGTAAGTGATTTTCAAATCCTTTCCGGAAATGAGGTTGTGCAGGGAGTAAAACATGTAAGAAAGCAGAGCTCCCTTGGCAGAAGCAGACAGGACAAGAAGAAGGGTTGAACCCAGACTGCTCATTTTACTTTTGAATGGCCTGGGGTCTCTCCAAGATGGGATACAATTTGGAAACTTGGGATTTAGCTCAAAACCTTCATTGCTCAACTCTGAAAACTGAGATAAAGGAATGGAAATGACTTGTGGGAGTTCACATGGGGAAGGTAGAAACAAGCTTGGAGTCTCCTGTGCTCATTCTCATCCCTCCTCTGCTAATATTCCAGGCACGCCCAGGCTTTTTTTCCACATTTTACTCACTGTTCCATTGCTTTAGGTCCTTCTTGTCCCCCCTCCCCCAGGACCCTGCCAGCCTGCCTCACCTCCTCCAGGAAAGCCCATTCAGATTGCTCAAGTCCACTGACATCCTTTCTCCAGAGGTCTCGATTTCTATGCCACCTAACATCGCATCTAATTGTCTACTAATTGTCTTGACATATGACTGTCAAGTATGTGAACATATGTGAGTTTTGCCTTCCCCATAAGACCGAGAGGCCCTGAGAGCAGTCTTCACCTTCCCAGTCTTCTTCTGATTCCTTGCATTCCACCCTGCATTACTTGGAGCTGGGCCTAGGTTTGATCAACCCTCAGTCAATGCTTGTGTTGACTTTGCGTTTATGAAAAAAAGAAAGTTCTAGAAGGTTGACTTATACAAAGGAATTCCATGACACATTTGCCTCTTCTCAACTGTTCCCCATTTCCCTGTCCAGATGGCTCACCTGGCTGGCAGCCTATCAGCCTTTATAGTCCAGTGTGACCCCATGAGACTGACCACTAGCCTTCTTTCAGGCTATAATTAGTAGTGAGTTATGGCTGAAGCATCTGAAACTCAGTAGGCAAGCAGAACTAATTTCTTATCCCTTCATGAAGGACCCTCATCTTCAAAAAGAACAACCAGCTCTAGACCCCCTCCCCAGACCCCACCATTGCTTCCCCATAGAAGTGACTATGAAATCTCTATCATGTAGACTAGTGGCTCCTAAAGTTTGGTCCCTGGACCAACAGTAGCAGAACTTCGTGGCACTGTAAATCCTTGGGCTCCACTCTAGACCTATTGAATCAAAACTAAGGCTGGGGTCCAGCAATTTGTGTTTTAACAAGCAACTGAGGGAGTTCTGATTCCTGAAGACATTTGCAAATCACAGGTTTAAAGGAAACAACCTAAGTTTCAGAACAAACCTCGAAGGGATTATCTGGTCCAGACTGTGACCTTTGGGCAGGTGAACTCCTATCCCCATGTTGTAGATGAG
Source organism: Pteropus medius (assembly GCF_902729225.1). Taxonomy (NCBI): domain Eukaryota; kingdom Metazoa; phylum Chordata; class Mammalia; order Chiroptera; family Pteropodidae; genus Pteropus; species Pteropus medius. Next base: position 5,857,128 of record NW_024342647.1, on the reverse strand, counting down.
AAAACTGAGGCATAGAGAAATTTTTGTCCAGGGTCGTGTAGCTGGGGAATGTTGGCATAAAGACTCGTTTTTCTGCCCTTTTATTGAGTTTCCTTTCTAACTTCAAATAGGGCTGTAGGCTCTAAAAATACTATTGCTTATGCAGATGGAGATATATTTGTAATATTTATCTAAAGTTCTCTTGTGGTATCACCTGTTAGAATGGCTATAATCAACAGGACAGGTAATAACAAATGCTGGAGAGGATGCAGAGAAAAAGGAACCCTCACACACTGCTGATGGGACTGCAAATTGATACAATCACTATGGAAAACAGTATAGAGTTTCCTCAAAAAACTAAGAGTTGATCCGGCAATCCTTCTACTGGATATTTACCCCAAAGACTTAAAAACATATCCCAAAAGATGTTTGCACACCGATGTTCATAGCAGCATTATTCATAGTGGCCAGGACATGGAAGCAACCAAAGTGTCCTACGATAGATGATTGGCTAAAGAAACTGTGGTACATGTATACAATGGAATATTACTCAGCCGTAAGAAGAGATGAAATACAGCCATTTGCAACAACATGGATGGAACTCGAGATAATCATGCTAAACGAAATAAGCCAGACAGAAAAAGTTGAAAATCACATGATATCACTTATATGTGGGATATACACCTAAAAGCAACAAACAAACAGGACAAACAAACAGAGACTCATGGACATGGACTATAGACTAGTGGTTACCAGAGGGTATAGGATGGGGGAGAAAGGGGGAGGTAGATGGGGTAAAGGGGGTCAAATATATGTTAGCTGAAGAAAAGTGGACTTTGGGTGGTAAGCACACAATAGAATATACAGATGTCAAATTATAATGTACACCCGAAAATTATATAATTGCATTAACCAATGTTACCCCAATAAACTTAATTAAAAAAAATAAAGTTCTCTTGTGGTGATCACTGTATGTGGTAGAAAGAAATATTTTAAAAACTATTGGTATATGCAAGACAAGGACAAACTCCCCCTAGGGTATTTTCAAGCAATAAAACATGCAATAAAACTGCCTACTGTGGAGGAAAGGTCCTGCCCCAATAACTGACATTAATTGAAGAGCCTTCTGTTTTACTGGGACTAACTTGAACAGATTGGACAAAGTAACAGACACTTCACTGAGAGGATGCCATGAAGACAAATACAGTACAGGGAAGGTTTAGAGCAGGGTCAGCAAACTATGGTCATGGACCAAATCTGGCCTGCCACCTATTTTATAAATAAAGTTTTATTGAAACATAGTCATGTCCCTTCATTTATATACTATCTAGCGTTGAGTTTGCACTATGACAGCACAGTTAAGACAGAGACCTCATGGCCCACAAGGTCTAAAATACTATTATTTAGCCTTTTACAGAAAAAGTTTGCCTACTTCTGGTTTAGAGTATTAAAATGAACTCACATCGAGATAACCAAAGCAGGCATTTGGAAAAAAGAAGAGAAATGTGTTTCCTAAGAGCCCTCTATAAAATCTTCACTTATGTTTACACTGCTAACTCATGTGAGGAGATTTTCATCTGAGATTCACTAATTGCAGAGGAGCTAGACGTCCCGATAGGTACGTGACAAAAGTACACTGCTAAAGAGGACATAGGTGTTACAGAAGGCCTCTGGGAAATATATAGACAGGTATACTTTCAGTATGGGATATATGTGTTTGTGTTGATAAATAATATGTAGTATACAGGTACATACATATGAATTTACATACATATACATGATATGCATATCCAAATATACACATACATACATACACACATACTTACATAAAAAAGTTATTCCTGCCTAATTTAAAAATATTTTGAGGCATAGATATATAAGATCTGAAGCCACTAAAACAAAACAAAAAGTAGGAGCCACGGTAGCAAAGTAGAGGGAAACTGAATGGATTAAGAAATCCTGGCTAATGACAGTTTCAGCAGTTGAGCACAATATGTGTACCTCTAAGCTTCCTAGTAACTAAAGCAAAAAAGAAAACACATTGGGTTGCATAACTCTCTTTGATCATGAAAAGCAGATGAGTTCAAAAAGAGAAATGGACCCTTTGCTGATTGTATAGGTGCTTTGAAATATATAACATATTCTGAAATGGTAGATGATTGTAATCTATGAATTTAAAGCATGCCATAGCAATGCATTAGGATAAGAGTTAATCTTAAGAAGTGAAAATACCAAAAGATTTAAAAAGAAATGTAGTTTTATGATTTTCAGTGATCCAGACCAAATGATAAACAAGTACTAGGGAAGTGGGAGATTCAAGGAAAAACAACAACAACAACAGAATATCACTTTCCTGGCCTCTATGGGCTTCCAGTAGAGTTGAAGGACTAGAAAACTCATAAGTCAATGGTCTTTAAGAATTTCCTTGTCATTTATAGAAGGGAGATGAGTCTACACTTTTTGCAAAGCTGAGGTAAGGTCCTTTCATATCGATAAAAAATAGATAAAGAAAGACTCAGGATGATGTGTGTGTTTGTTGGGCATTTGAGAGCTTACTCTTGCTGGGCACTGTCAATACAACAATGAACACAACAGACATCATTCCTACATTCATGAAGCTGATGACTGGGTAAGTGAAGTGGGTGATTGAAAAAGTAATTATAACAATATGCTGGATATTAATAACAGATGATTCAGGACATTACACGTATGCAGTGGGAAAACTCGAGCTCATCTGTCATTTTCTAGGGAGCTTCCTTGAGGTGAAATCTTTGACTTCTACTCTAGGTTTAGTAAAAATCCACCCAAACTCTAGTGGGTTGTTTCACTCCTTCCCCCTTCCATTTTATAATCTTGCAGCATCTCCTTTTGCCTGTGGTATCTGGTCAAATTTCCTTGCACATCCTTCCTGGTCTTCCCCTAAGCTTCTTTTTTCAGCCTCTGATCTCATAAAATCCTCTCTCCATTCTAGGTGCACTGTTTATTCAGAATCCCTCCCCTCCTAATCCTTTACCTGACTCCATTTTTTTTTTTTTGCACAGGCAGTACCCTCATCGCACCATCAAATGCCTTTTCTTACAGCTCTTGGTCTGTAATTCAACATTTTTGGTAATTCAACCAAAAAAAAAACGTTTGGGTATACCGGGGTTGAAATACCAACCTTGGTACTTCGACATTTTTTTTAAAGTTGCTGTTCAAATGTTGTTTCTACTCTGAGCTTCTACTCCCAACTTCCAGTAAGAAATACATTTCTCTTTTCTCTGCAGGTTTTCATAGCATACTTCTACCTCCAGTCAATAATAATGAGGGCAATAATAATTATTTTATGATTACAACCATCACCTTTATTTAGTGAGCTCATATTGTATGCCAAGCACATTACATTCATCATTTCACTTACTTTTTATAGTTATCCCATGAGTGCTATTATTCTCATTTGGCAGATAAGGAACTTGAGGCTTGAGGCTGACACAGATCTGCCTAAATGCAGAGCAAGTTGCTGTAACCACTATGCAATTATATTACCTGGATTCTAGGAGGCTACCTAGGGCTCTATCTCCCCAACTATGCTGTAAGAAACTTGAGAACACAACATGTCCCTAGGATAAATGACTTGCATGTATCCACACCTAGCAGACTCTCTATAAATATTTAAACTGTACTTTTACCTAATAAATCTATTTAAATATATATATATTAAGAAAAACACAATTTTAAAAAGATACTCCTTCCCTTTTAAATTTTCATAAATAAGATCTAAAACATGAGCCTGTCCCAGAAAACAGATTCCCAGATCTGGTCCTCTCCCTGACTCCTTCCTTCTTGCTGCCTTTCCAACCTCCAAATTCCTTGCCTCTAAGATATGGACACACATGTCTTGAAATAGAAGTGAATAAAAATTGTGACACATAGATATCTAAGGAAATTGGTGTTTTCTTAGAATGGTGTCGGAAAATTAATTGGTGGGCAAAGAATTAGATAAACAACTGTTATCTGGAGAAAAACAGTGGAGGGAGAGAAATCGAATGGCTCATTTCTCTGGTTGTGCTAGATTTTTGGACTGTAATGAGGGTGGAGTTTGACACTAAAAGTTGTCCTAAAGTGTTGTTTCCTCACGTTAGCAAAATAAGGAAGTGATATTTTTTTTTCTCTTTAAAGTGGGCTTTTTTTTTTCAATTTCTATGAAATTTGAAGCTCGATGGGTCTTGGTTTTGAAGTAAAACTTGGTTTATCCCTGGAATAAACTATTTCAAGTTGAACAGGTGCCGTAGCTATGCAATGCCACATGTTTTCAGTTGCGAAGGGACAAGTAAAGGAAGAAACATGTGAATCACAAGAATGCATCAATTCATTTTTCGTAGTTATTATTTTTACTGGGAAACAGAATGAAAAAGTCCCAACCTAACTTTGCTTGCTTAACGTCAAACTTTCGGCTGTGCAAACAGAGCGGGGCTTAGCTGACTGAAAATGCTGAAATGTGAAAGTCTGTACAGGGAATACTCAAATAATCAAGGGAATACACAAAAGATGCTAAAAAATGGAAAAATGTGTAGTGGAGCATATCTTTGGGAAATTCTCAGTAAAGCTTCAATAGTAACCCCTTATCCACAGGGATACATTCCAAGATCCCCTGTAGATACCTGAAACCATGAATAGTATCAAACTCTATATATTCTATATTTTTTCCTATACATTCATACTTATGAGAAAGTTTAACTTATAAATTAGCCACAGTAAGAGATCAACAATAACTAATAATAAGATAGAACAATTATAACAATATATTGTAATTCTCTCTCAAAATTTCTATTATACTATACTTACTCTTCTTCTTATGATAATGGGAGATGATACAATGCGTAAGTGATGAGATGAAGTGAGGTGAATGACGTAGGTATTGTGACATAGTGTTAGGCTACTACTGACCTGACCATGCATCAGATCAGAAGGAGGATCATTGAGCCATGACCATGTTGATTGTCAGATGTCAAAAACAGATGATGTCGATGGATGGGGAAATTTAATCTAATTTTTGAATCACTGTTGACCACATATAATTGAAAGTATAAAAAAGCACAACTGTGGATAGGGGGAGAATTATTGTAGAGAAGAGTGTGGATGTTTGAAGAAGGGTTCAGAGAAGTGACCTGGAAATACAGACCTGATTTCAAACCCTCTCCCCCTTCTTTCTACTCTGAACTAACATTTATTGAGAATCCACAGTAAGATAGGTGTTTGTAACCTTTGGGAAGGGGGCCTACTTAGTTACCCTATGTCTCAGTTGTTTTCACTGGTAATGTGACAACAATCATTTCCACTTTTAGGGTGGTGAAAAGATTGACAGTGTGTTTAAAACACCTTAGAACAGCTCCTGGTAAATAGTGGGCACTTGGTTTACATTTGTTGAAAGGATCTGAGTCTTTTCTTGACTTGAATTGTTAGACACTAATCCAGGTCAATAAACCATTGGGTACATATCTAGGAAACAAAAGTCCTCAATCATTGCTGGTCAAATCACCAAAGAGGTCCATTCCTCTTTTTCTTTTTCCATTTTTCACTCCCAAGCTCTTTTCTTCTTTCTTTTCTCATTTGTTCTTATTCTATTCTTGGTTCCTCTATTCCCTTCTGCCCACCCAGCTGCAATTTTACCAAGTATACTTCTCTCTTTTATTTTTGTTATGTATTTTTTGTCTCATATTATTTATAATGAATAGGTATTGCTTTTTGTAAAGAAGGTACTAGAAACAACCCATAATCCATACCCATCGAGGAGACCACATGTAATATCTTCGGATCACATTGAATATATGTTATACTCTTGCTTTCTTTACTTAAATATACGTAATTTCCTGCAGGCCATAGGAAAATCCTTTGTTTCCTTGCCTGAACACCATGTACTAACTTTCAATACCTCTTTCCAAAGAATGTGAAATGTGTAAGAAATGAAATTAAATTTCTCCTTCTGAAACCAGCCCACAGAGTGGTTGACACAGCCCCGTGTGTCCTTTTCTTCTCGCTCTGTAACATCGATCTCTGGGATAGCCCCTCTGTCCTCTGCATCATAAACTGGAAGCATAGCTGACAACAGGCAGAAAACCCTTTATGGGAACTGAGAGAGAACAAGGTGTCAGTCCAAGCGACTCATCTGTCAGTCTGGCAAAACCTTAGAAGATAATTCCCCTGTTTCTAGAGGACAGGAACCCAGGCACAGTTTGGCAAGTTGATTCCAGCTTGTGAGCCTCACCTCCCCGTGGAGTCCTGCCTTTGGTTTCCCTGTGCATGTCCCTTTGAGAATCCAGGCTGAGCAAAACTGACCCAGCTCTTCTAAACTTCATGGAACCAGGGAACCCCACTTCCAAGGCCCCATGGCTTTGCCTTTCTTTCTTTCTTTCTTTCTTTCTTTCTTTCTTTCTTTCTTTCTTTCTTTCTTTCTTTCTTTCTTTCTTTCTATTTCTTCTCTCATTTTGATGTGATGAAGCATAGTAAGCAATTTTGGAGAGAGGAAATAAAAGTTAATACATTTAAAACGTTGTAGGTGGCTAGCCACACCCCTGTGCTGGGTCTAGAGGCCTCGCAGCTGTCTGCAAGGCAGGGGACATGAAGAAGAAGGGACCCGGTAGCCAGGAGACTCACTGTCAGAACTGTTAAAGCACCAGGGATGCTCACTCCCATTACAGCAAGGCGTGTGGTAGAGCATGGGACACTGGTCCCAAGGTGACCTTGTGTTCTAGGATCTGATGAATCTTGGCCTCCCCAGATTGTCATTTAGCTGGTGAAAATTGAAGCCCCTTCCACCAAAATGGAAGAGCTAATCCTCAAATGCATCTGGAATTGCAAGGACCCTCAAAGGGCAAAAACAATCTTGAAGAGAAAGAACAAAGTTGGAGGACTCACATTTCCTGGTTTCAAAACTTACTACAAAGCTACAACAAAAGTCATCGAAACATGTGGTATGGGCATAATGATAGACCACTGGACTAGAATTGAGAATCCAGAAATAAGTCCATATATCTATGGTCAATTGATTTTGAACATGGGGGGAAAAATAGCCTCTTCAACAAATGATATTAGGGCAACTGGATATCTATATGCAAAGAATGAAATTGAACTCCTAACTTATACCATATAAAATCTTCATGACCTCAGATTAGGCAATGAATTCTTAGATATACCAAAAGCATGAACAACAAAAGGAAAATAGATAAATTGAACTTAATCAAAATTAAAAACTTTGTACATCAAGGACATCATGAAGAAAGTGAAAAGACAATCTACAGAAGAGGGGAAATTATTTGCAAGCCATACAGCTAATAAAAGTCTAGTATTCAGTATGTACAAAGAACTCTTACAACTCAATAACAAAAATCAAACAACCTAATTTTAAAAATAGATAAACAAATAGACATTTTTCTAAAGAATATGTACAAATGGCCACAAAACACATGAAAAGATATTAGTTTTTATGGAAATGGAAATCAAAATCACAATGAGACACCACTTCACACCCACTAGGATGGCTATAGTAATAAAAAAAAAAAAAGAAAAGAAGAGAAATCAAACCCCTTATACATTGCTGGTGGGAATGTAAAATTGTTCAGCCACTGTGGAAAATACAGGAACTCCTCACTTAATTTTGTCATATAATGAAATCAATTTTGCCATAGGCTAATTGATATAAACAAGAAGTAAGTTCCTACAATATCTCATCAACATTATAAGGAAATGACATTGAACTAAACGATATTATTTAAGGACCTGCTGTAGATTGCTGTTTCCTCAAAAAGTTCAACATAGAATTACTAATGACCTAGCAATTTCATTCTTAGGCATATACCCTCAAGAATCAAAAACAGGTAATTAAGCACATGTACACATGTGTTTGTAGGAGCACTATTCACTATAATTTAAGTTGCCCATTCTATCAGTGGACAAATTGTGGTATGTCCATACAATATAATATTATTTGGCCATAAAAAGGAATGAGATACTGATATATGCTACAATATGGATGCACGCTTAGAGTGTGTGCTAAATGAGAGAAGCCACACACAAAAGGTCACATATATTGTATGACTTTATTTATATGAAATATCCAGAATAAGTAAATTTATAGATATAGAAAGCAGATTTGTGATTGCCAGGGGCTAAAGGAAGGGAGGAATGGAAGTGCTATGAACTCGATTGTGCCCCAACCCCCTTACACATTGACACCCTATCCTTCAATGTCATGGTATTTTAAAATGGGGCCTTTGGTAACTAATTAGGTTTAGATGAAGTCATAAAGAAAGAGCCTTGAAAACTGTGGGAAAATAAATTTCTGTTAATTAAGCCAAAAAAAAAAAAAAGCCATTGAGGAAGTTGTTGCCTTGCTGCACTGGGGTTGAGGACTAATTGATTAATCGTAGGTTAAAATAAGAGGATCTAATTTCTCCATCAGAGTCCACTGGAGAACATCAGTAATGTGATTAAAGAATTACAAGCAAAAACTAGAAACAACAAGAAAAAAATACACATGAATGTGGATTTGACCTGAGAATGAGTATGAGCTTAAGAGGGCAGAACTTGGCTAGTGTCACCTGTTATATTCATTCTGTGGCCACCGGTTTCTGGTCCTGGGTTCATCTATACCACTGCCTCTGAAGCTTTAATTATGCATAGGAGTTGCCTGGAGATCTTGTTAAAATGTCGATTCTAATTCAGTAGGTCTGTGATCGGGCTGACCACATTTCTAACAAGTTATGTTAATCCTGATGCTGTCCCTCCAAGAGCAATACTTTGAATAGCAAGGATCAATAATCAAACCTACATGTACCTCACTTAGAAGAATACAGCAGAAGTATGGCAGGCCAAGAGGGCAGCACCAGGCATGTCTCTTCAGTGACGGTCTTGATGGCAATCCAAGGGATATTGTCTGCCACCTCCCCCAAACACAAGTATTGACCTTGTAATGAGAGTCTGGTTTAAAAGCCCTTAGCTTCATTGGAGCCAATATCTGTTTTTCAGCTTCCAGGTCCCACAGGATGAGAAGCCCTTTCCACCAGGTGTTCATAGTTCATTCACAGTCTGTTCAGTTTAGAGGCAGTTTATCTATCAGGGGCCATTTTCCCCATAAGCAGTGTTGGTCCGCCTTTATCAGGGAATAGTGCTATGAAGTGGATCCACTGTCATTTCCCCATAGAGAAGTTGAAGGCATATTTTTAAACCTTTACTCATATTCGCCAATTTTTTTTTTTCTGAGCTACAAAGATCACAACGAAGTCTACAATAATCTGTCTCCCTTGCAGTTAGGGTGGAGCCATGTGTCTAGTTTGAAGCAATGAAATACAATGAGGAGTTATGAGTTGGCATATTTCTCTGATCTCATTCTCAGCTAATGAGTTAGGTGCAAAAGATCCAGTAAAAGACTCCAGGGAAGGCCTCTGGGGCATAGTGGAATCTCAAGGTGGAGGGAGAACAATAGTATGGACAGAGAGATGTCTAATATTAATAATTACACTGAATTACACTGGAACAATAGGTCTAAATGGGCACATCTTAGCCAAATCATACTATTTACGGTCATTCTAGGTGTAATCCATTTTGTTAGTACCCAACAAATTCTTCAGTAAAACAATGTGATTTACCATTGCTTCGAAAGCTGTATTTATGTGTAGGAGAGAGGGATATAGTGAAGCAATGAGCCCAGTTACCAGGTAGATAAGGGACAAAATCAAGGACCACCCATGGTGATCTATTCATGTTTGAGTAACATGGATGAGAAAATTCAGAGTCAGAGAGATGACTTTTCAATGGCACATCGTAAGCTGATGACGGAATTGGACCTCAAACTCTGGGTCTCTTTCTTTTTACAGTGTTCCTCTCTATCTCACTACATCAGTCAGGGTAATACTAGGATGTGCAGTAGTAACAAGTTAGTCCTGCAATACCAGGGTCTTAATACAATAAAAATTTATTTTTCAACTGTGTGAAGTCTGGTGGCTGATAGGAAGCCCTTGTGGGCTTCAAGGTGGCTGTGGAGAAGGAAGACAGTGTGGAAAACTGCATATGGGATATTCTATGGGACAAGCCTGGGAGCGGCGTATATCATTGCTGCCTGTATTCTATTGTTCAGACCTCAGTCATATGATCCCAGGCTAAATACAGGAGATGCTGGAAAATGTAGTCTTTTTGTGTGTCCAGGAAGAAGAAATAGTGTGGCAAACATAAGGCGTTTTCTCCACACACTGTCAGAACTATGCTTTAACAATTGTATAGAAAACTATATAAATAAAACTGAGGGCCTCATGAGTGCAGCAGAATATCCTCACCCATGCTCTCATCCTTCATAAGAAACTGTATTAGTTTGCTCATGCTGCTATAAAAAATTACCACAGACTAGGTGACTGAAACCACAGACATTTGTTTCTTCCAGCTCTGGAGGATGATGCCACCACGTTTAGGTTCTGATGGCAGCTCTCTTTCTGGGTTGCAGATGGCTGCCTTCTTGCTATGCCTCATATGGTGGAGAGAAAGAGCAAGCTCTCTGATCTTTTATAGGGGCACTAATTTCTTATTATAAGGACCACATTCTCATGATCTCATCTAAACCTAATAACCTCCAAAGGCCTCATCTCTAAATAGCATCACATTGTGGGGCGGGGCTATAATATATGAATTTCAGAAAGATATAAACATTTAGCCCATTACAGAGACCTCTGCCATTTTCTGCCTATACCCAGAACACTATATAATTAGAAATATGGATCCTTGGGTTCTGGCACACTAGTGACTCTGGGAGCTGGAGTCTCTAGTAAGTGACTTCTTGATGCATAAGCTTCCTCCAATATCTACCTTTAGAGCTCTTGAAATAATGAACATGAAGGAAATTTATGGAAAGGGATGGTGATTATTATGCCACCAGAGGGGGAGAAATTGTATGTTTTTTTTTTTATTTAACACAAATTTTGAGCACTAAATGTGAAACATTTTCCTAGAAACTGAAGATATGATATTGACCAATAGCACATTTGCTAGCTGTACAAATCCTCTTAGGCTTTTTCTGTCTAGTCAGGGACATATACATTACTTTTATAATTATTTGAATCAAACGTAATTATGGATTGTAATTAGTGCTGTGAAGGAAAGGCACCCAGTTTGGAAGTAATCATTAATGACTATGATGACAACACTTTGAGATCTTACTATGTGCTCGACAATGTTTGATGTACTTGACATATACTATCTCAATTATCTTATTTTCTTGATTATTCCTCACAACCACAGTATTATTTAGGTATTAATATTCTTTCATTTTTACAGAACTAGTTGGAGAAAAAAGGGATGACTCTTAGAAAAAGGGAGCAGCAAATATACAACTCCTCTTGTTGGAAAGCACATGGAACATGACACATTTGAGGAACTGAAAGAATGATGAAGTATTTGGAATTATTTCCTGTAAAAGTTCTAGAAGAAAGACTTCTCCATTCTCATCAAAGAATGAATGTTTTGAAGGGCAGAGGAGAGAAGCCAATATAGAAGTTTGTCACTGGGTATAAAATTCAGCTATCTATAAAATACACTGACTTAACAAATTTATGGAGAATTTGATTTAAAAGTTTCGTATCTGAAGTCCTCATAACGTTACCACAACAGCTCAGAGAAATCTAGTCTTCTGGTAGATGCATAAAATTTCAAAACCGTGAGGAGATAATGTAGGATTTGTTAGCACTTTCCTTCTTTTAAACTATGCAGGTAGGTTTGGGAGTTGCTGAGGTTTTGTAGAGAACACAGTTCAAGGAGGAATCCTTCCACTTGACTTTATTTAAATCTGCAGTGTAGGTTTGGGTTAGTAACAATTTTGTAAAATACAGTGATAGCTTATCTAGTCTGGCTTATAGAAGGAAATATGCTTCATAAAACAAGATCAGCTCTTTTAAAAGTTGGAGTTTGATTTTTTCCGCTAGGCAGCTTTTCGTTTTCATTGAATTGACTTTGATGTGAAATTTTCTGGCATTTCTTAATTCTGTAGAGGAGATTTCTCCCTTTGAAACTGAGATGTGTACATGTATTATTACATTTGTTATTATGTCTCTGACAGATGCCTGTGTTCGTGCATGTACTCACAGTATTTATTCAGCACTTACTATATGCTAGATTCTGGGAATGCTACAGTGAGCGTATCGAGCAAGGCTCATATCTTCATGGTCATGGAATTTATAATCTGAAGGTGCTTATAGACATTCAGCAAAAAAGATAGAGAAATGAAAATTGTATTGAATGCTCAAGTGAAAAAGCACAGGTTACTATGAGGCCGAATAACAAGAGAATCTACCTGAGAATGAATGACGAGCTGGATAGCTTCTGTTCACCTTTATCATCCTTCCTCCCACTCTTCTCCCCACTCCCTGGAGGCTGACCTGCATGGAATGCCTGAAAGGGCTCCTCTGCTCCTAGTTGGGGATTGGCCGTTGGGAGAATGGGAGAAAAAAGAGGTTGGGGTATTCATTTTCCTAGTTCATTCTCTACCAGATCTCCCTGCTTAGTTTGACCCTCTACTGAAAGCCACCAATTCTTTAAGGTAGCTGTCTTACAACTTCTCTTTCCAGGTTCTTATACATGTTCCCTCCACTCCTGCTTTTGGCCTGAGCAAGGTAAAGTCTACCTGTTGTTGCTAGCCACAAAGCACTGTGTTATCTCTTGTTGGTGTTTCTAAATGATGTCCATACCTTTGTATATAGCCCCTTTATTAACATTTTACTCCACTTATTATGTGGCATCTTTTTCCTGCCAGGGCCCTTACTGATATATATCCAAGAGTATATATATATATATTTTTGAGGATATGGCTTTTAAGTTGAAACCTGAAATGTCAGAAATTGTGGACCAATAAATTAATGGGAGGAAGTGGATTTTAGAAAGAGAAGAGTGTATTTGAGGGCTCCAAGGCCAGAAAGAATTTTATACATTCAAGGGTCATGTAGGGGAGATATATAAGTGTAGGACAAAGGAGAGGTGGTACCAGATGATGCTAGAGAAGTGAATAGGGACAATCACCTGGCTTTGTAGTTGCTATTAGGAAATTTGGATTTAATCTGAGTGCAAAGGTAACCATTGAAGAAGCTTAGGTAGGAGAGTGTCATGATCAAATTTGATCGATTTATTTATTAATTTGCTTAGGGTTATTAATTGACACTTCTTGTATGCCAAGACCTGTACAGAGTATGGGGGAGAGGGAGGCAGGTATAGACTCATATAAGACATAGCCCTTCCAACAAGTAGCCTACTAAAAGAGTTAGGATATGAGTTTGTAGAATGCTAATATAATACATGATATAAGTAGTATGAAAGGAAGCACTAAGAACAGATTGTTTTCAGTGGAGATAAATAGGGAAGACTTCCTGGAGGTGGTAGCATCTGAGTGGGGCTTTAAAGGATAGCTAGATCTTAGATATTAACAATGGAAAAGAAATCCAGGAAAAGAGAACTGTATTAGGCAGTGCGATTCAAAGTATCTGGTCTGAGTACCAATGAAATAAGAAACTTGTGTTTGAATGTAAGTGCATTGCTTCCTTCATCAAGAGAGTCTTACAGTGGGCCACCTGATATTTGTAGGTAAGAGATGGAAGAGTAGAGAGAGAAAGAGAAGTTTGATAATGTGAGATGCACCCAGATCCCAGAAGGATGCAAACAGCTGGGTAAGGAGTTAGTTGGAATACAGAGAGGGGAAGTGAGGCCGTAGCTTCTGCAGAGAAGATTTTCTGCGGGTCCTTGAGTCAGCGGGCTATGCCAACCTCAGGAGTGTTGCTGCATCATCATTACTATAATCCACATCATCACAGCTGCCATTTATGGAGTGCTCATTATGTATCAGGCACAGCAATAGGCACTTTCCATGCACTATCTCATAGGAACTTCCCAATAACCCTAGGAGACTAGAATTTTCACCCTCATTTTACCAATGAAGATACTGAGGTTCACAGAGTCCCTCGACTTGCCCAAGTCATATAGTTAGTAAGTGATAGAAAGGAATTGGAAACCAGTTCCACCTTAGCATCCGACATCAGTTCTTATACTGTACACATTACTTCTTGCTGTGATCCTCTTCTTCCTCCTCAACTCCAGCACTCGGCAAAATACAAGTTGGTGTATGCTCGGTTGATTATTGCTACGATTATAATTTTTCTCAGCAGATGCCAGGGTTAGGGCATTACCTCTCCTCCGAAGTGGTATAAACGAGAAAATAGGAAGCATCGAAATAAGATACCCTTCTTCTTGAAATAGGAATCTATATTCTAGACAGATTAGAATTGAGATCAGCTATTGAATGAATTATGGATCCAGATGAGTTGCCCACAATAATATTTAAGGACAGGGTGAAATACTTACTAAGATAAGGTGCCGACCTTTGAGTGACATCACTCTGTCCACCCAAAGATTTCCACAGACCCTAAGTCATGGCTTATTTACCCAAATGTTTAAAAATAAATTAGTCAATGTCCTTACTAACAAACACTTTCTTACATGTAATGGAATATAAACATATCTTCTCCTTGCTGGGTTGGGAGGATTAAATGAAATCCCTTATGTGAAAACACTAATGTTTGAAAAAATAAATATATGTTGCTATTTTATTTTAGTGAAATGAGAGGGTCACAAAATGTGGTCCAGGGACTCCTGAGGATCCCTGGATCCCTTTTAGGGTTCCCACGATGTTGTAGCTATTTGCACAATACCAAGATGTTTTTGGCCTTTTTCATTCTCTCATAAGTATAAACGGAGTTTTTCAAAGGCTACATGATATGTCTACAAAAGACAGAATGAAGAAACAAGTGTGAAAATCCAGTTATCTCCTATGAAGCCAGACATAAAAGAAATTTGCAAAAATACAAAGCCAATGCTACTCTTCTTAGTATTTTTTAAAAATATAGTTTTCTTTTAAAATCAAAATGTTCTTTATGTTAACATGTAATGGGTTTGTTATTGGTATTTAAAAATGAATACTTTAAGATTCTTAACATTTCTCCATTTTTATTTCTAATAATATTTATAGATAAACCCATACAAACAAAAGTTTTACAGGGTTCTTGATTTTTAAAAAGCTAAAAATAATTGAGACCAAAAGAACTGAGAATCACTGATTAATATTTAAGACACAATATTAATTCAGTGCTGCCTTGTCCCACTATAATAAAATAATTCGTGATTAATCCTTAGTAATTCCTGCAAGAAAATGCCAGCAGCAATAATGTGGAGGCTTCCTGCTGCTTCTAAAGGAAGCAAGAGCTAATAAGCAGACATCAGTGCTATTTCACAAAAATAATTACATCTGGGCATTACTTTACCCCAAGATCATGAATTGTAAATGTAACCAGAATGTGTCCTTCTAAATATTAATTGCCATTTCTTTAAAAGTGTAAAATCTCTCTGTTAATAGAGTGGGGAAAAAAAAAGAGGAAATTCACCTCTCGGAATTTCAGTCTTAGGCTCCTGCCCATAGATGAGTAGTAGCTTTTTTGTCTGGAGAGTCTTAAAGGGAGGTCCTCACAAACCAAAAGCGACATCATCTGCATTGTGACCCCGATTCTTCCATCAGTTTGCTGCCTGATGTTGAGGAAAATCATTTCTTTCTCTGGAGTCCATTCCTTACAGAGGCAGGAAGACAGCGTCTGTTGGGTCCTTGACAGATTCTAGTCTGTTTTGAGACATCAGGAGCCGAATGATGAGAAGATGAACTTAGGAAGTCAATTGAGTGATGGCGAAGACCAAGACTTTAGATTTGGTTAAAGGGAAGCAAATGCTCAAGACGAGACTAGAAAGACTCCAGGGGGTGGTTAAGGAGATGGAATAGGCCGGCATGATGGAATAGGCCGGCATGGGACCAAGAGTTTACTTGAGAAAGATAGGTCACTTTTAAAGCTGGCAGGGATTAAAAGTGGGGAGTCCCCTCGCCACTTAGAGATGAGTTTAACGTGTCATCTGGAAGGAAACAGATACAGCTTAGCTCAACTTTCTGACTGTACAGTAACTTTTTTTGTTAGGTTCTGAATTTGAATCTATCTTTATGCAAAAATTATGAAAGGATGAAATGTGCTCCAACAGTCTTGCGACATGTGCTTGTTAGGCCGTTGATATCATCAGCCAGTGTTCAGCAATGCCTTTGGGATGCTTCGAAGAGGCATCATAGTTTCTTGCTGTCTTTGCTAGTTTGGAACATGTCTATATCCATATTTTCTCTTTCAGCCAATCCCATACACTTCAAGTTCTTTATATCATCGTGCTTAATCTCACCCTCGGGTCTTTGCACATGCTATTCCTTCAGTCTGGGCAGCGCCTTCGTCTGAAGTGGCTGGCTGGCTAGCTTTCAAGTTCTCAATTTAAATGTCATGTTCTTAGAACTGACTTCTCTGAAGATTAAGTAAATTTATAGTTTATCTGCCTCCATTATTCTTTCTCATGGCATCTTGTTTTGGGGCTTCATAACACCTACTATCTTTTGTAATTTTTGAGAATGTGTATTTTTGAAAATTTATTGACACTTCCTCAAATAATGTTTATACAGTTTTTTTTTTAAGTATTGAAAAATTTATAATGAAAACAGCAGTGTCCTGTTTACTAATCCTTACCTAATTTGGTCCAACTCACCAGACAAATCACTTTTTAACCCTTTTAATTATTTCTTCTGGCATATGCTTCTATATTTCTAGCAAATGTGCTTATATTGTTATTTATTGATTTATTAATGTTAGACTTCCATTGACTTCCTGCTATAGTAGATGGAAATTTAGAGCTTTTATACATCTCATTTATCCTCTCCTCTTATCTTAATATTTATATCACAGTCCTTGGATGAATTAGAATCAGTGTTTATATTTTTATAATTATGAAAATATTGTTCACTGCAGAGTCCAAGTAATATCCTATGATCATTTATTTTCTTGTATAACTTTGTACCTCTTTGAGTTAACAATTGCCTCTTTACCCCCAGGTAGTGTGGGGTTTTTTTTACCTCCTTCGCTTATTACATATTTTTTTACCCAGTCTGAGAGCAGCAATTTTTTTTTCCTATTTAAATCAGAAGCTGACAAACTTTTTCTGTATAGAATCACATAGTAAAAATTTTACACTTTTTAGTCTAGACAGTCTCTGTTGCAACTACTCGACTCAGCTGTTGTAGAGGGAACACAGTCACAGGCAATATGTAAATGAGCTACAGACAATATGTAAATGAATGAGTGTGGCTGTATTACAATAAAACTTTATTTACAAGACCATGTAGCAGGCAGAATTGGAACATGGGCTGGAGTTTGCCAACCTGTGTTCTAAATGGTAAAACGTATCAGATATTAATTTGTCCCGTTTTCTATTTTCCTGCAGCCCTTGTATTGGAAATCTCTATTCTGCTGCTGTCTATACTGCTTGTTCTCTTTGTGTCCTGCCCTGTTGGCATCCTGGAACTTCCTTTCACCGCTTTCTTATTTTGGACCCCTTGTTTCTTAAGTCTCTGCATCTTCCTCTTTCTTGTTGTATTCCTTTATTTAGCTGAAGGACGTTCTCAAGTAACTTCCTAAAAAACAGGGTGTGTATAGGAGGTAAATTTTCTGAGTCTCCATATGTCTAAAAATGTCTATATGCTTCCCTATGTTTGTTGATATTGTAGCTAAGTAATGGACTCTAGATTAAAAATTTCCTCAGAAGCTTGAAGGCTTTCTCCAATTCTTTTCCAACTTCTGGTATTTCTGGTGGAAGTCAGATTGCAGTTCTGATTCCCAATTGTTTGTGTGTGATCTTCTTCTCTTCCCCGTCCTCCATCTAGGAGCTTTTAGGATCATCATCTGTGGACTTCTGAAAAACCATGGGGATGTGTCTTGGCATGATCATTTTCAGCTCCATGCCTCATCTCTGTCCTCTTCTGTGTCTGATATATGTGAGTCTGGAACTTCTTCAGTTTCCCCAGATACTAGCTCTCCTGTCTTTTGCTTGTAGAGTGGCCATCAGGCTCTATGGGGCTGGGAGCAGGGGACAAGGCATCTAAGAATTTAACTCTTCCTGTTCTGAGATGTGAGGCCTCATGTCTTGGCCCTTGTTTCAAGGGAGCTTCATCTTGCTGGTGTTCTGCAGGATTCATGATTATGTTCAGTAAATGCCTTCCAGGCCCTTTAAATTGATGTTCTCTCTACTCTACTAAGTCAATCATTGCTCATATGTCTATATCTTGTCCTCCCAAATTTGATTATGTAATTTCTTGTCCACTTATGCTGGCTCAAAGTGGGCTTTATACAAATATTTAGTGAATGGGATGACTATGTGTTCAGTGAAATGGTTTGATGGTAGCAGAGGCTTCAGGTGGGAAACCCTGGGAGATAATGCTAAAAGAAGCTGAGCCCATATTATGAAGAGCCTTGAGCACTAGGCCAAGGAGTGTATGCTTTTCCAGTTGGAAGATTTTTGATGGTTTTCCATTGTGGTGGAAAGTGTTAGTTGTAGGATATTTTTCTGGCTGTGGTATAAAGATTAGTGTGAAAGGAGTATACATGTAGGGGAATAGAATGTCATGAACTGACAAGAACCTGGAAGAAAAGAAGGATAGTAGGGGAAGAATCAATAGCATTTATGTTATGATTCAATATGGGGAGTTAGAAATGAATCTCAAAGACTGGTGGTACCATTAGTAGAAAGAACAGTAGAAAGGATTGTGGGGGGATGGGGAAGAGTAGATAATGGTTTTTGTTTGTCATATTTGAGACAATAAAGGAACATCCAAGTGGAAACATTTAGCTGGCAGTTGGCTATACTAAAGGTAGAGACTGGAAATATAGATCAGGAAGTTATTCTTACAGACAAATCAAAGGAGAGAATGACATGAAGAAAGATTGTTACGTGCTCAAGTCACATCGTGACAATAGACAGACCCAGAATTTGAAGTCAGATCTTTCTAAATTCATTCTCATGTTCAAGCACAATAGAGTACTAAGATTTTGTCCAGATGCAGCCCAGAAGAGCAGTGGCTTAGGACTGGCCTTGGGAAAATTCACGTTTAGTGGGGCATGTGACTTCTTAAGAATGAAGATGAAAAATGCACTAGAAAGCTGATGAGGTGTGAGAGAAGAATGTGGATGCCACAAGATTCCTCAGAGTCTGAACGGGAGGGAAAGACCTGGAAACTTTGGTAGGCCTGGCGGAGCTGAGGGCTGCTGCAGACCCCACCTGCTTTCACTCTGATGACTTCCCACAAAACATCAGCTGCACTTTCTTTACTTACACTTTCTACCCTGCCTGCTGCTATGGTTCAGGCCAGAGAAAACTATGGCCAAGTTGCAATTCTCAGAACCCAGGAAGGGCTGACACCCTGCATGTTTTCTTCCTCTCTCTCGGTCAGCTCAGGCCAGCCTGAGACAATCATGGGGAGGTGACATTTAGAGATTTTCAGAAGTGTCCCACACAGGGAAGGACTTCTGGGCTCTTCCCACTGGGCCCCCTCCCTGTCCTATGCCTTAGTGTTCATGGCATGGTCTGAGGAAGGAAGAGGAAGCAGGTGCCATGAGAGTAGGGGTATAGGGTGTGTAGGTTCTGAAACAATATGAGAAACCTCCAAAGCCAGCAAAAAAAAAAAAAAAAAAGTGTTGTTTCTGGAATTTGGAATTCAAAGTTTTTCACACTCAACATTTCTATGACTAGAAGGTGAGATAAAAATCTATGTCATTCCATTGGTTTTCACCTTTGTTTTAAATTATCAGATTTTAAACAGAAATTATTGGTGTGATATTGTTTCCTCTTCTAAAATGTGGTTTAATTTCGTAAAGAGCCAAGTAAGACGGCAGAGCTGAATCATAGGAAGTGTCAGCATGCAAGCTGTGCGCCTGTGATTACAAAACTCTGGCCGAGTAACCTTGCTATTCTCTTTGAAAAAGTGTTCCTTAATCCTAGGTTTGTGTATTTTACTAGGGACATTTCCTTTTTCTTTTTTGATTTCATGTAGAGAATGTTTAATCTAGTGAGAAAGTGTGGATCTGGAGTTTGAATCCCACCTCCTCCTCTTCCTTACTGGGTAATACTGGGACAGTGGCCTAACTTGTTTTTTTTAATTTAAATTTTAACTTTTTTTATTACAGTTGACATTTAATATTATATTAGTTTCAGGTAAACAGCATAATAGTTAGACATTCATATAACTTACGAAGTGATCCCTTAATAAGTTTAGTACCCACCTGGCTCCATACATAGTTATTATAATATTATTGACTATATTTCCTGTGCTGTACTTTATATTACTTAACTTCTCTGAGACTCAGTTGTCTCCCTACAAATGCAGATAAGACCACAGAGAATATAAATATAAATATACTGAATAATATATAATTGATTATTAATATATATTATATATCATTAATTATTGTATTTATATGATTAGTGCATTGCTGGTACTTAGATGCTGAAATTGTGTTAATTCCTCCCATTGAACGAGACTGGATAATTTTTTTTCTATTTCTAGTCACTGACTCACCAAAAAAATTAATTTACTGTATGCTGCTAATTCAAGGGAGAGAATTGTGGGTGTTTGTGTTTTGGACCTTATTTTTAGATATTACAAAAATGTTCCATCCACTGGATTTTGAAATTAAAAATGGGAAACATTATTTAAACCTGAATCATAAATTACAACAAATAAAAATGTTACATGTATGGTTTTAGTTCTATATTATAGGTATTAAAGGAGAAAGAGAGGAGGGAGAGAGAGAGAAGGAGGAGAAGGAAGAGAAGGGGTAAAAAAGGGAAGGGGAAAAGGGGAGATAGACACAAAATCAGCAGAGATCATAAAAGACACAACAAGGACAAGCTTCACTGTGTTTAAGCACTGGTGTCTGCGGATTTGGGGAAAGGCTTCACAGAAGGAGTGATCCTATACCGGGTCTCAAAGGAAACGCAGTAACTTGTTAGGCAGACAAGATTGTTAGATGTGGGGCGGGGAGGGAGTTGGGGAGATGGGGAGTACGCTCTGGATAGAGAAAAATTTTGATCAGCTTTTGGAATGACCCAGTCCTGTCTGAGCTGGGAACTGACTTATTTGAAACATAGATGTTTGTGCTCAGGGAGTAGTGTGGCAGGTGATTAAGATCATAAATGTTGCAGGCAGATGAAAATAGATTTAATCTTGATTTACTAGCTGCGTGGCTTTGGTCAAACTGTTCATTCTTTCTGAGCTCTAGCTTCTTCATCTTTAAAAGGAAGATTAAATTCAGAAATGTAAAGTTTAAGTGAACTGACATAACACTCGTAAAAGCTTTGTGCATTGCTGGACACACAGTAGACCTTCAAATCGAAACCATTATTCTTATTTTAATATATTGGATCTTTGGTGTAGTAGAATCTTAATCCTACTGGTGCTCTGAGCAAGTTGAGTCGGAGGTGAGAAGCTATCCCTTGTGAAAACTTAGATTCTGTATTATTTATGACTTTTTAATTCTCCTCTTGAAACTTCTCAGAAACTTTTCCGAATCACAGTAACTCGGGTATCAATGTTGACATTTTCCTTTGGAGTGCATCTCCCTCTGTATTTTCTAAGGCTGAAATGAAATCAAACCGAAGGTGAGAGATTCACCATCTTCATTGTAGATTACCTCTTGGTGGAAAAAAAAACCTTAAAGCATTAGCTCCTGAGAGCTAAGCTCTTCAGAAGACTATCAGCCACACCTCAGTACAAAGCTGTTTCAAGCCTGTAATTATGATACCTTATGGAGTGGATGCTGTAGATCTGGGTCAGCTCTCTTAGAATAGACACGCACGTACAGGATGTAGAGAGAGCAAGTAAAACCACGAGACTAAAGTGTGAATAGAAGGGAGACATTTTTTAACACAAACCGACTTGAAGTTAGCATTCTTTTCCATAGGAGTGCTATTATAATGAAGTATAATTGATATCAACTGAGTGGGTCTCCTGTTTATAATCACTCCTTTGCAGGTAACACAATGGCCTGCGACACAGTGGCCAGTTTTGTTCTTTATTTCCTTGTGCTGTTGGCCATGGTTGATCCTAGGGCCGTTCTCAAATTTGAAGTGTGTATCAGAATCTCCTTGTTAAAACACAGATTGCTGGGTCCCCACCCCAGAGTTTCTGATCCAGTAGGTCTAGGGTGGGGCTTGAGAGTTGGCATTTCAGAGAGGTCCCAAGTGATGTTGGTGCTGTTGGTCCAGGAACATACACTGAGAATCACCAATCTAGGAGTAAGCAACTGAGTTATCTCAGTATTATTCCTTCTGATTCACCCATCTCCCCACAAACTTTTTTTGTGTTTGCTGGGTGCAATGAATACTGGAGGGAGGCTTGCCCTTATCTTGGAGAAGAGAAGAATCAAAGTGTGAGGGGGAAAGTCAGATATTCTCTAATATCTGAAGATCTGTCGTGTCAAAACAAGAATGGGAGGTGGACCTTACCAAGTTGCACATTTTGCCCCAAACCAAGCAAGACATTTTAACCGTTTAAGTTACTTGGAAATGGGCAGCTTTTGGTTAAACATACATGCATAGATCAAACACACATTTATCTCCTGAAATACTGATAAAATGACATTGCCTGAATTTTAGCATAATGTATGGTGGCATAGATTCTCAAGGACAAAAAGAAGAGAAGAAGGGATAATAACAATACTGAAAATCTGCAAAGCAGATGGACAACTGGTCCAGTTGGTTTTAGTAGACCTGAGAAGTCTGATTCATAAGCTGGCAGAAACAGGAGAGCAAAGAGATTTACACACTAGAGTCTCAAGAAGGTTCTGGATTCTAGAACTTCTGAACAAGGTGAAGTTGGACCTCAAAAGAGGAGGAATAGTTGAAAATCTGTAAAAGCAAGGGGACCTCTGAATCACCCTAACCAACTACATCAGGTGACATATTCTCCTATGCCCTGGCATATAGCTGGAGGTTTACTCTTGAAGGGAGTGAATCAGATGGGCTCTGGACCAGAGGACACCAGGTACAGTTGGAAGAGGAGTACCTTACATAAAATGAAAGTCAACATATGGAATTTTCATATCCCTAGTTCTCTTCCCATACTAAGCTCCCCGAATCTTGACCTTCAAGTATGAGTCTTCCAGATAGTAGTATAGTGTTGGGATTTGGAAGCTATTCAACAACCTGTAGTCACTACACAAAAAGATTGAGAGAAGATGGAGTGGGTTTGTTGTACAGGGGAGACCTGCTGAGGGTTCCCAAACTGAGTTTCAGTCAACAATATTTACTGAGCAGCTATTTGGCACCAAACAGCAAGCTATAAGCTCTGATAATTCAACGTTGAGTAAGATTCAGCGTGCCCATCCCTTAGTGGACTAGACAAGAAGGTTGGGAGAAGGAAGTGCATGTACAGAGGCAGACAGACAGTAGTGAAGCAGCATGCTGAGTTTGTGGAACTACAAGCAGCTAGTACTTTTGGGATGGAAAGTATAGGTGCACAGGGAGTGTGGGATGGGGGAGGCCAAGGAGATGCCATTGTGTTTATTTGTATGAGTTCTCTAAAGATGATATTATTATATATGCATGTATTTCGAATCTAGATGGTTTTAAAAAATGCATTCGTTCTGGTTTTCCTTTTTTGGTTTTCATCAAAGGCAATGGTTTTAAGATCCATCTATGTTGCTATGACAATAATCCAAACCATTCCTTTGAACTGCCTGATATTTCATGATATTTTATAGTATGCGTCCACCTGTTTTTACCTACTCATTTTCCCAGGGATGGACATAAAGATTATTTTCCATCCTGTCCTCCCCCTTGCTCCAAAAAAGAAATACAGCAGTAAACATCCCTAGGCATGTTCTCTGATGAAATTGTGTGAGAGTATCTTGTGTTTTATACCTTGGAAAGAAATTACTGAGTACGTGTATGTGTAATGGGATTAAATATTGATAGTTTAGCCTCTAGGATGGCCCACCACATGATGACTACTATATTCCCATATCCCTGCTAATCCAGTGATGCTGTTTTTTTTTTGTTTGTTTGTTTTTTTCCTACCTCCCAAAGTTTTCTTGTGCCTCTTTGGGTTATTATTATTATTATTTTGTAAGAACACTTAATTCAAGGTCTACCCTCATAACAAATTTTTAAGTGCTTGATACAGTATTATTACTATCAGCACTGTGTTGCAGATCTCTAGAACTTATTCATCTTGCTGAAACTTTATCCTCATTGAAAAACTCCCATTCCTCCTCTTCCAAACCCCTGGCAACCATCATTCTACTCTCCGTTTCTATGAGTTGACTACTTAGATACCTCATATAACTAGAGTCATACAGTATTTGTCCTTCTGTGACTGGCTTATTTCACTTAGTATAATGTCCTCTATGTTCATCCATGTTGTCACATATGGCAGGATTTTCTGCTTTTTTAAAGTTGAATAATATTTTGTTGTATGTACATGCCACATTTTTTTTAACCATTCATCCACTGATGAAGCTTTAAGTTGTCTCCGTATCTTGGCTATTATGAATAATACTGCACTGAACATGGGTATGCAGATATTTCTTCAAGATCCTGATTTCAGTTCTTTTGGATATATGCCCAGAAGCAGGATTGCTGGCTCATTAGATAGTTCTATTTTCAATTTTCTGAGGAACTTCCATACTGTTTTTCTATAGTACTTACACCATTTTTCATTTCCAGCAGTGTATAAGGGATCTGATTTCTTAACATCCTCGCCGACAAAGTGTTTTGGTACAGTTTTATAGTTTTTGCTATGGTGAAACGTTTATAATTTTTTTCTAAGTCCAAAATGTCATTTGCATTTCTCTAATTGCTGTTGATTTTGAACATCTCTTTGTAAGCTTGTTAGCTTTTGAGGCTTCCTTTCCTGTAAATTGACTGTTTATATCCTGTTACCATATTTCTATTAGGGCAGCTGTCTGTTTCTTATAGATTTGCATAATTTTGTTATATATTTTAGCTATTAACTCTTGTTGGCTGCTTATCTTAGAGCTGAGGAATGCCCTTTAATTGCAAGTCCTGCCTCAAAATACAGTCATAGAGTCTCAGAAACAGAAAAATGACCATGAGACTTGAAAGAGAATAAACTAATGGCGATCATGCATGTAACATGCTTGTGACCCCAAGGACCAATTGGGTTATATTGTCATTAAGTCTTCAAGTATCTGACTTCATTCACAAGCTTTCTCCTTCATCACTTTATTCACCTGTTTAATCTTCAGTTAAAGGAACAACATTTACTAGCATCATCATTTTAATTTTATTACACAAATGAAAAATATTTTGCTGTTGAAAAATTGGAAACTAACCAATAAAATTATTAAAAACTACCCATGACTCTGCCACCTAGAGATGACTGCATTCCAACCCCTGCAAATGAATGACTGAGAAGATATAAGCATCATTATAACAAATGAGCCTCTTCTTCCAGTACTCTATACTAATATCTTATCTTTTGTGGAACTTTCTACTTTTTACTATAATTATTTGTTCAATAACTATTCATAAATATTTACTGTAGTTATTTGTTTAGAAATAATTAACATAGGAGCCAGTTGACTTATGTTTTATTTTTATCTTTGATTTGCCAAAGCTTCCCTTTTTTAAAAAAGGAGAGACCTTGAAAATCTTGCCAAGGCACCTGGATTTTCTAGTGTAAGTAAATGGGAGCCATTGAAGTAGCTGAGTCATCCAAAATAATTTTGGTAGACTATGTTCTGTCTGGAAGCAATGATACAGGAATGTAAGTGGGTGGGAAGGTATTTTACTGGATCCTTTTAGTACTGTAGTACAGGGACGATCACCCCCAAGTTAGAGATAAGAAATTTAAAACTCGGTGGGGTAAGCAACATGATCAAGGACACACAGCTAATAAGCATTGGAGCAGGGAGTTAAATCCAGCATGTTCGACTAACTGATTTCTTTCCAGGCACAGAGACTGGTTCAAAAGGCATTTCAGCAGTGTGGGTGGGATGAGTTCCTATCTAATGGTGAGAAATTCAGGTGCCTAGCAAGCTACATTCTTACAACAGCAACAATAGTCGTTGGCTGTCCCCAGGGGATTTTCCCTATGACTCATGCACAGCAGGGGAATCCTGAGGGAAGCTCAGCTTTTATTTTTTGAATTTTAGAGTCCTGATAGACTCTGTAGTAAATGCAGATAGAGATCTGAGTCCCTGCCAACAAAGAGATTGAAGGAGGGGCCTTGGGTAAGTCCCTTTTCCTCTGGACCTCAGTTTTCTTAACCACAAAGGATTAAATGATCTCTGAAGTTTTCTTTCATTCTAACACTCAAGGATCTCTCATATTTTCTAATGTGATGCTGAGTTCTAGGTGAGGCTTAATAATGGTATTGATGATTTGTAGAAATTGAACCAATAGAATATCATTACAAACAGATGTGGTTGAAAAATAGGCTATTGGAAGGGTACAGTAGATATATGTTCTTAGTAATTCAACTTTTATGTATTCACTAGACTGTAAGATTCATGTAGGAGAGACTGTGTGTTTGTTTATCCTACATCTTATATATATAGGTGGCCAAACAGTTTTATTGAAGAAAAGAGTGATCAATGCAGCAAGGCTACTTGTCCCCTAATATCTGTCCACCCATCTCTTTCAATAATGCAGCACCTAAAAGTTACCTGGAAACAGGAGCCCAGGCCCAAACCTCAAGACTTCCTTGTAATTTGATGTGGCCATGTAATGAAATTCTGACTAATGGGATGTAAATAGAATTAGAATTTATGTTATTTCAAGAAATATTCTTAAAGGAAGGGATGTGACTTTCTCCTTATTTCTCCTTCTGACTGGCTAAGATAAAATAAGTAAATGGGTAGGTAACACATTTGGAGCTTGGATCTTAAGTTAGAAGCTATATGTTGAAAATGGCAAAACAGTAAAAGGAATAGAATCTGGATATCTGATGATATTCAAGACTCTGTATAAACCTTGAATGACTATGTAAACATAAACATAAAAGAGAAATAGATTTCTATTTTGTTTAAAACATCATTGTTTCTGGTTTACTGTTTGTTCCAGCTGAACTTAATACACAGGAACATTTTCAGAAAAAGCACATGCACTTTATAATTTTTTTTTCAAAGAACGTATTTTGAACGTGGTTGCCATAAACTTTAAAATCATATATGGCAGATCTGATTTGGGGATGGGCAAGGAATGCCTACCTAGTTAACCAGTAGTTAATTTTTAGCAGGGCCAGTAATATTTGTGTAAATACGTACAAGGTTTGCTAGGGCAATAACTCAAATATATTACATTAAGTTCCTAAACAATCCTTCTATTTTCACCAAAACTTTTATATATCTGTTCTTTACTAAGGTTGTTAATATAAAAACATCTATTTTTGTGAATGGAGTGAGGTAGAGGGAAAAAATAAAGGGTCAGCCAACTATTCCAAATAATTTATTTCATGGAGTTTATTTTTTGCCACTCACTTAAAAAACACATTTGTCGTATATTAAATTTCTATATGTACATAAACTTTTGAAGAATAGTGGTTAAGACTTTTACAAATTTGATAAAAACATAAATTCTCATATCCAAGATGCTCAAAAAAATCTCAGGTTGGAAAAACATAAGAAAACCACACAAAGAAACATATTAATTAAATTTCTGAAAACAAGAGATGAAGAGAAAAATCTTTAAAATAGCCAGAGAAATTATTTATTGAGGAAAAAAATATATAAATCCAATTTCTCTTCAGAAACTGCATTGTGAAGAATCCAAAAAACTCGAAAGTGCTAAAGGGAAAAAAAGAAACTGTAAACCTAGATTTCTATATCTGATGAAAATATCCTCCACAGCTGAGGCAAAATAAAGACATTTTCAGAAAAAAAATTCAAGAGAACTTTTGGCTAGCAGACCTGGAATATAAGAAATGTTAAAAAAGTTCTTCAGGTAGAAGGAAAATGATAACTGATGAAAATTTATACCTATAGAAAGAGATAAAAAGCTACAGAAGTGGTAAATAATATAATGACAAATATAAACAATATAAAAAACAAGTGATTTTTAATTGTAAGTTTATTAAATTTCTGCTAAAATAATTGATTAATGAAAGCAAAAATCCTACCAATGTATTGTGGATTTTACCTATGTAAAAATAAATTTTATGATAAAATGGCATAAGTTTTATGGTAAAAGTACATGAGCAGGTGAATGAAAGTACACTCTTGCAAGGTTTTAATTTAGATGTGAAGTGGTATAATGTTAATTGAATATTAATTAATAGCTTGTGATAAGTTAGAGATGCATATTGTGAACTCTAGTGAACAAAGAAGTATAGCTTATAAGCCAATAATGGAGTTAAAATAGAATGATTAAAAAAATAATTCAAAAGAAGATAAGGAAAGAGAAAAGGGAGAACAAAGAACATTTGAGACAAATTCAAAACAAATAAAAAGAAAGTAAATTTAAAACCAATTATATTATTAATTATATTAAATATAAATGATAAACATTCCTGTTAAAAAGCAGAAGTTGTCAGACTGGATAAAAATGCAAGACCAACTATGTGCTGCCTATAAAGAAACGCTTTAAATATAAAGACACAAGTTAAAATTAAAGCATTGAAAAAAGATGCTAATCATACTATATGCACATACTAATTATAAGAAGAAAAACTAGACATATAAATATCAGAGGAAGTAGAATTCAAAATGAAGAATATTACTAGGACTAAAGAGAGACATTTTATAAGAAAATGAGAGTAATTTGTCAAGAAGACAACAATCTTAAACTCAATTAACAGAGTTTTAAAATATATGACTCAAAAATGGACAGAACTAAACAAAGAATTAGACAAATTGCAATTGTTCTTGTGTTTTAACTGACATAAAAATAGACAGAAAATCATTAAAGATATAGAAGAATTGAACAACATCAATCAAATTGACCTAACTGATATTTATAGAACATTCTACCTACAATAGCAAAGTTCACATTCTTTTCAAGAGCCCATGGGACATTCACCGAGACAGACTGTATGCTGAACCATGAAACAATTCTCGGGAAATTTAAAAGGACCAAAATCATGCAGAATGTATTATTCGACAATACCAGAACCAAATTAGAAATCGGTAACAAAATGATAATTCTTGAATATTTGAGAATTAAACAACACACTGCTAAATAATCCATGGGTCCAAAGAGATAATAATACAAAAGAAACTAAAAAAAACATTTTGAACTGGAACTTAGAGCGGGCACTACTTCCAAGTCGAGCACTCTATAGGAGAAGGCATGCCCTGCTAACTGGAATGCAGATGTGAGAGTGGGAGAAGGAGCGATCATCTTGGCGACAAGGTGGAAACTGCATGTTAAGGATGAAAGAGCAGCAAAATAGAATCTGGATCCCTGATTATTATGGAGATTATTACCATCTCAACCCCGGAAAGAGAAATAACATGTGACTTTGGGTCTATGTTACATCAGTCAAATCCTAGTTGTCCCAAGATGACGTATTATCTACCTGCTTTATGACTGCCTCGTCCAGTCATAAAGCAGGTAGGTAATACGTCATCTTGGGACAGCTAAGATTGTTTATAGAAGACCAGGCTGTGAGGCTAGAGTTTTACCACTGAGTGAAGCTTTGTCCCAAGAGTCGTAACTTCTTCTCTCTCCCTGGTTACATGTCTCAGCAGATGCATTCCTGTAGCTCAGGGCTCACCCCATGGCTTTTGCCTAGCGCTTTGGCAGACATAACTCATTGTGGAGAAGAGGAAGAAAAAATGCACACAGAGATTTTTCAGTTCTATTGGTCTTTTTTTTTTCTTTTTTGAGAAAGTTCGAAATGATCTCTCAACCAATAAGTCCAGCATCGAATAGCATTGTGAGTATGATTTGCTCAAACTATTTCACATCATTAAATGCCTCTTTGAAAATTTGGAGCTTTTCATTATCCCTCTGGTGGGACGTAGGAAAATGGCAAAAGAATTCAAGGAAATTCCAGGAGATGCCTCTGTTTCTAGGTCCTCACCTGTCCCCATTGGGCCTTGGGAGAAGAGAAGGTCATTTTTTGATTAAGTTATATTAAGTCAAATTCTTCACTTGTAAAATAGGACACTTGTGTATACTTAGGCAGGACAAGAATCGTTTTCTCCAGTCATGCAGATTTGAGTGAATTTACAAAGATTGCTCATATAGTATGTGACAAAGATGTAGCTTGAACTGAAGTCTTTTGAGACAAAGTCCAATTCCAGGAGGCTGCATATAGCTGAAAAATGATAATAGGATGTTCTTAGAAATTTTTAGCTTATGGACCCTTTTGAGACCAAGAATCATAGATCTTCTCTCCAGAAAAGTCCATATATTCACGTACACGCAAATTTTAACTTGCAATATCAGAAGGCTTCTCAATTTTCCTAAAGCCAATCCATGGGGCACTATGTTAAGAATTTCTATGTTAGATGTATTTTTACTAACCTAGAAATGTATTTGTGTGCAGCATAATTTTTGCATGAAAAAGCACTTTACAAAAGGCATGTATGAGATGATAAAATTTTATGAGAAAAATGTAAATATCTTTCTACCTATGCAGAAGAGAATCCGGAAGTTGGTAGCTGTGCTAGAAGGGTGCACAGGACAGAGCTCAGAGCTGTGTGGACTTTGGAGGAGGCTAAGTGTACCCCAGAGCTCCATCGTTTGTTGAGATAGCCTAGGGGCCTGGCCCTGCCTGATCCCAGGGGCCTATCCCTGCCCTGGTAGGGGACTGCAGTCCTAGATAATTCCATGAGAACAATTACCTCTTCCACGTGCAGGCTCTTGAGAACCTGCAGTAGTCTCCCTAGAGTATGACATTGAATTTCAGCAGCTAGAGTGACCTTGGGAAGTGGGAGCATATCCAAAGGAGGACAAGAGCAGAAAGGGGACTGGGGTCCATGCTTCAGAAGGATTAGTGAGTGAACCTAAGAGTCTAGCAGGAAAAGAGATAACTAAGGATGGGCAAGATCATTCTCTTCATTGGGTTGAATGGCTGTCATGGAGAAGAGGGGATACACTTGTATAATAATTCAGACCAATGTATATTATGCACTATGCACTAAGCCTTGTGCTAAGAGCTGGAGAAACAGATGATGAGTTTCTCCTAGGTAGTAGGGGAAGATATAGGGTTTAACAAAGCCTTCCAGTGTGGTCTGATCTATGCTATGTAATAAAGGTATGGAGGAGAGCTCCAGGAAAAAGAAGGAGCAAATGAACTGTGCCTAGGGAAGGTGCTATGGAATTTAAAGATCAGCAGAACTTTCCCAGGCTTAGAAGGTGACAAAGAGAATTCCAGGCAGGAAAAATGACATATATGAAGTTCAGAGGCATGAAAAGTAGATTATGTAGAGGACAGAGAAGGGAGAGAAGGCTAGAGGTTTAGGTGGCTTCCAAAATGTAAAGAATCTCAAATTCTATGCTAATACACTTGAACCTGTGCTATGGGAGCCATAAAAGGTATCACCTACCCCCCATCCTGTGATGGAACTAGGTCCAGTAATGGTAGGTGCAGTGGGTCAGAACTGCCTTGGAGAAGAATGACTGTCCATTGGGCAGAGGCTCGTTAGTACCTTGTTGTAGCTAGATCAAAGAGAGACAACTACTGCATGAGGCATTGGACAGGACCTTACGATTCCTTCCATGCCAAAGGATGGCCCCAGCCCTCAGCTTGTTAGGGAGGTGTCTTCGTGTATCTCCTTTTGTGAAAGAAACTGAGTAGAGGTTCTATGTATTTTTGCTTTCTAACTTAGTGAACTTTTAAATTATCTTAATAATTGATACCAAAATTTGTCTATGAAGGAATCCTTCTTATTTGGAAAGATCATATGTCAACTCACGCAGAATGGCAAGTAAGACCCCAAGGGGCTTGGCAAGAACTCAAGCAAAAGAAAAAGTGGGAAGTTGGCAGTTGTGGTCTAGCCAGAGAATATAAGAGGAGTTTATAGATGTTTCTATCTTTATATCAGTGAGGAAGAGGAGAGATCAGGGCATATCAGGGAGAGAGGGGAGCAGGGACTGGAGAGATGGTCTGTGACTGAAGGCTACTCGAGGGAAAGCCAGAGCCACCATAGGCGGGTTCTGCAGGCTGCCACTACTCAAGCTGGCTTGCTGAGGGGCCGAGTTGGGGCTGCAATTAAACCAGGATTCTGCCTTCCATATGGTCTATAGAGGGAGTGCCTCTATGGCCTCGTGGTGACCCTAGGAAAAGCATCCCATGGGAATTCCCTTGCAACATGGTGAGCAAAGGAAAGTTTTGCAAGAGAAATGCCTAATGTTCAATTTGAAGTTGTTGGTATATAATCTTTCCTATCTCCTATGTAAATCTTCAACTAAGTGTATTATATTTAGCTCTATGTGTGAGATGCTGCATGTGTGTGTACGTATGTGTAGAAGTTGAGGAAGGGCTGGATTTCTTGCTTGGTTTGTAACAATGTGGAATAAACAGCACTCAGATATCTAGATTTGGAAACATAAGAATGACCCTCACCCCCTGCCCCCAAATTTGCAGAAATCTTACAGGCTTTGGTTTTCCACAGATGTGAAGTTAATGATTTGAACCAACATTATCTGGATATTAAAGAGCAGGGAAGAAGCAAATCAGGATGACATTTCATTGTTTTGGTGCCTCTAGCAAGACATCATTGATAAGTTATTTTGTGGCTGTCTCTTGCTCAAGTAAGCTGCTATTGTATCACAGGTAATTTACACAAATCATTGAGGTTTTAAGGATGCAGTTTAAAACACCAATTATATGAGCAAATGAAGATTCTTATCTCTGGGATACAAAGGAGAATAATTCATTTACGCACCATAACTTTTGGAATGTATTTTTACCGACTCTGTAACTGGATGAGCTAGCTGAGTACAATGCATGGTATGAAAGGGTAAATAGTTAGAAGCTCTGGGTTCAAGACCAGTTCTCATGCTAAGTTGCTGTGTGATTTTGGGTACCTTTTGGCCCTCTCTGATATATAATTGTCCTGTAATATAAGAATGTTAAATAAAAATGGTCTTCAGCATCTGTATGAAGACTAAATTAGTTGTATGAAATAATGACTTAAATAGGGTAGAAATGTTTTTCTTCCTCATGTAGAGGTCTTGAGATGGGCTACTCTAAGAAATCCTCAAGGATCCAGGATCCTTTTGTTTTCCCAGAAAGCAGGAAAGTATCAAGAGCCAAGAACATACCACCTCTAATAATCGAATATACAAGCTGAAAGTTGCACATAGCATTTCAACTCACATCCATTGGCTAGAACGTTGTCTATGGCCTCACCTAGCTGCAAAGTGGCCTGGGGAATATAGTTTCTATGCTTAGCTGCTACAATGTCAGCAAACACCTGGGGTTTTCTTCATTGTGAGAGAAGAGGAGAATGGATATCATAGAATAATTAGAAGTCTCTGCTGAGGGTTCCTCCCAGACATAACAGTATAAGGTTCTAGGTGTTGTCTACAGTTTGGATGATCATATATCAGATCATCTTCCATCTATAAGGCCTTCTCACTGCCCGATAGTCAGGATGCCTTGATCACAGAATTAGCAAGTAGAAACATAGAAACATAATGTGAGCCCCATAGAAATATAAAAATTTCCTGTAGCCACATGAGAGAAAGTAAAAGAAACAGGTGACATTAATTTTAATAATGTATTTATCTTAATATTTATATTTAATAATGTTTAATTAACTCAATCATATAAGGAATGTTAAAAATTATTAATGAGTCATACCAAGTCTTCAAAATTCAGTCTGCAGTTTAAACTTGCAGCCCATCTCAATGTGAACGAACTATATTACCAGTGCTTGATAATCACTGTGGGTAGTGACCCTATGACGATACAGTTATCAATAGAGTCTACTAGTACAATTGCACCATTGTATGCACATATAAATTACCTTGTTATACAAGCTCTCTGCTAATTAATACAGATTTAACTCAGTATATATTATAGTCTATGTGATGATGTGAATATGAAAAGAACATTATCTTTTCTATGGATAAGTGACCATAGTGTAGTCACTTTTTGGGTCAGCAAAGGACTAACCAGTTGCCCATACCAACCAGCAAAGTCAGGTAGACTTGGGTGGACTCCAGCTCTGCCACTTACCAGCTATGTCATTGCGAGTGAGATGCTCAATTCCTCTGAGCCCCAGTTCCTTACCTGTAAAACTGTCGCATGTTGTGGTATCTTTTTTGTTGTTGTTTATGATCTTTTGGAAGCTGAATTCAGCAGAAATAACACTGGACCAACCATAAAGGACTTGGATTGGAGCTTGAACATTCCCCTGACTTTGGAAGATTACCAATCTCATCCTCTCTCCAGATCTGACTTTTCACATTTTGAAAGCTAGAGGTGGGGGTGGTATATTAGATACTTACCAATTCATCATTTTTCTTTTCAAATGGAATTACTGGACGTTAAAGTAAAACTAAAATATTCACATTTCTAGGATATGAGTAGGGCGATAATGGCTTTGTCAACTTCCAACTAATTCCAATAATTTTGTAAAAGAGGGAATTGAGATCTGGAAGGTGGAGATAACCAGAGTAGTATGATGTTTGTAAATAGAACTGTCCCTTGAAAGAAGGAGTGAGAAGGATCAGGTAGGAATATCTCTTATGGGAGCGAGTGAGCCTTTAGCATAAAGGTTGAAAAAACCTCCAGGATTTTTTCTGATGAAAGTGTAGATTGAGGACTTTTTCTGGAAGCCATTTGGCAACATGTAGGAAAAGACATAAAATATGCACCTCTTTTCATGTAAAAATTTTATGTTTAAGAATTTAAGGAAACAATCTGATGTTCACAAAGATCTGTTTACTCAAGATGTCATCACTCTATTACTGACACCAAGAGGTGATTAGACATACTCGGGCTATAAAAAATAAAGGAATTGTCAAAAAGATGTGGTACAGCGTATGTAAATATATTACTAAACCACTAATAGCCACACTTTCAAAAAATATTTTATGACATAGGGAAACACTTCACTACACTGATGAATCATAAAAAAATCACTAATAATACATACAATATAATTCCAACTCTCTTTTTAAGTTGACTCTTCTAAAGGGTCCTCCCATGGTTCCTGTCCTTGTCGTCCTGTCTTCCGGTCCCTGCTCTCCTTTCCTCTGTCATATGAAGAGTGAATCTTCATTTTCTTGTAGGTCAGGGTTTCTTAACCTCAGCACTCTTGATATTGGTATTCTGGGCTGGATGATCCTTTGTTGCAGCAGGGGGCAGGGTTGTCCTGTCCTCCGTGAGCAGCATCCCAGCCTCTACTCACTAGATGGCAATAGCACCCCCCTCCAGTTGAGACAACCAAAAATGTCTCCAGACATTGCCAAGTGTCCCCTTGTGGGCTAAACCACATATCTCTTCCTTTGATTTGGTGATTATCTAAGTTTGGTGAGTACTCAATTATTCTTGCCAGTAAGAGGTGGAAATTGAGGATTCTTCCTGGTTTTTCTCTCTCTGTCTCTCCTACACGCACATATAGACCACTCAAACACATTCTGACTCTCATATAACACCAACGTTAATTCTCTAAGCTAGATCAGTCTATGTGCACAGCAGGCATTTTCCTCCTTGGAACATTCTTGGCACAGTTCTCCTCCTGCTGTGGGAGTAGGGCACCGTGAGTGTACAGATGAGTCATTCCTCTCCTGGTTCGTCCTCTGCTTTCCAGTGTGAATGGAGATGCCTGCACCCCTGGAGTTCAGTGATTGGGAATGGGAGCCGAAGCCCAACACGACTTTACCAGTTGTTCCAGGGCCATGAGTTTTATAAGCACAAAAACAAAAAAAAAAAAAAAAGAGAAAAGAAAAGTGTAGACACATATATAGTGGAATTACGGATTCTTTCATTTTTACACTTTTCCACATTTAAATTTTTTTTCTTAATGAAAATGCCTTCTGATGCATCAAAGTAATTACTGTTATAATTTTAGTTGAGATAATATGTTACTACAATTCTCTTCTAGTATATACTGTGAGAGCCAGGATATTGGCTTTAGGGAAGCACCAAAGAAGTCACAGACTTCCTTCTTCTGAACAGTTCGGGAAAGACTAGCACAGACTGCTACAGAGTTGGGAGTGTGTCATTCGTACCAAGTTATTTGTTTGAAGCGTGAATGAAAAGGGTTGTAACTACTTCTCCTTTTTTCTCCTCATGTTTCTGTAATAATCTCATGGCTACTAGTAAATGTGCTCAGCAGTGAGAAAGGTTGGGTAAGTCATGGGGCGTATGACCAGTCACTAAAATAAATAATACCACTGATCCTCAGGAACATGGAAGGATGTGGAAGCTGAGTCGTCCTTGATCCAGTAGGTCACTGTAAAGAAGAAACCTGTGGGTTTGACTTCAGCTCCATCATTTACTAATTGTGAGACCATGAGTAAAACGCTTTCTACACTTTTGACTACAGTTTCTTTCTTTATTTGCAAAGGTGAGATACTTGTACCTGCCTAGTGAACCTCATAAGTTTGTTATAAAGACCAGAAGAGATAATAGAGATACACATCTTTAGGAAAGAGTTGGAATGCATGGTATTACAAGAATATCTCTCAATTTTCAAATGTCTCTTTGATTGGTATTAACAGATTAGGATAATCAGCCCACACCCAATTTAATTGCTGGGGTTCTTTAGCTCTACGGGTTTGCCTGAGGCAGAGATATAGGCATTTGGGGATCTCCACCTTATCTTGGAGCACTCCAGGCCTGGCACAGCACCAAGCAGGACCTGGCTGGAGGCCTCCAACTTGGAGCCTGGCTCCCCTAGAGCTGTGTGGGTGCTGGGTATGCCCCCATTGAGAGCATACCTAAGAGGAATGTTTAGGAAAGCTTGCCACAGCTACCCACCTTCCCTCATTAATGGTTCATGCCTAGCCTGTAATCCACAAATGGATTTTCCAGGGTGAAGTCAGAGGAATGAGAAGAATGAGGAGGAGAAGATAAATAAGCATGTTGCCTGTATCCACTATTTATTTACTGTGTTTACCTTGTTCTAGTAAGTGTGATCTCATGTAATGCTTAGAGAGACACAGTATGATTTCTGTGACTAAAGTCCTTTACAAGCTCCAAGAGTTTAAATAATTTGCTCCAGGTCACAGAGCTCAACAGCAAAGCAAGAATTCAGAGGTAGCTGCATAAATTCCATTCTACCTTACTCTGTCTGAGTAAGGAATGACATTTGAGATTTGTAGATTAGCCACAGTATGGTAGGACAACATTTGCGCTAGATTTCCTATTATAAACTCTTCACATCAAGGGCAGGTGGCATGAAGATAGAGGGCAAAAAAGACAGAAAGACATGAGCAGAATTTATGCTTAGCTATGCAAAGTGCTTAACTATACAAATCATCATAGAAGTGAGTGACATTTACTACTGAGCAGTTCCCAGGGCTAAATGCTTTTAAGTTTTTTCTCTGTCACTCTCCACATTTTGATTTCAAAAATCAATAATCCAAGAATGTCATAATCCAATGTTAACTGAATGACACATGCATGAAATTTCACGAAAATAACAAAATATCCTTGTATTTTTTTTTTTTTTTAAAGCTATTTTGGTAGGGTAAGACATTCTAGTCAACCACTTCACTTTTTTTTTTTTTGACTGAAATACAAACTGGAAAAGATATGTGAAAGAAAAGAAGAGTTTGATAGGGTGAGGACAAGATTTTTCTAAAACCCTTCTGACCTGCTCAGAATATGGATAAGGTCACACGTTGTTACTTTCAAACACTCATGCCCACTAGTTGGAAATGCAGTATATCTCCCCTTTTTTTTTCAAGGTTCCCCTCACTTTTCCATATTTTTCACGAATTTTAGATGCTTATTCAGTTAAACGGTGATCAGTCCTTTTCTAAATTTCAAACTTAAGGAGGAAGCTGGATTCTGAGCACCTGCTTCTTCCTGCCACATGGTGGCGCTGCTAAAGTCCAGTCTCGCAGAGCCCTGTGATTGTTTTTCCCATTTGTAATAATGTACTCACTGGTCCAGGTCCTTGTCCAAGTTGCAAATCATACTTGGTCTCCAGACTAATTTTTCTCTTCCATTCTACCCATGAGCTTTGGCATTTTTTCCCACATCACTTCATTTAGGTTGAGGTGTGGAGTGAAGAAAAGCAGAGCACCTCAGCAAATTCTTTCTCTCTAAAAATGCCCCATTCTTTGATCTCTTTATCCTCTGGAAGAATTCATTGTAAGTCCTTTCATAAAGCCTGCAGGTGAGTGATGTTGGCCACCTGTCCTCATGTCTTAGCATGGAATTTCTAAGCTTCAGAATATGGGCTATTTGGTGGATATTTCTTTGTTGGTGGTCTTTGGGAAGAATTTCTGCACAAATTCCAAAGTAGTGAAAGATGTTGTTAACATGTTTTTAATGCTTCATTAAGGCCCAAAGTTTTCACAATCAGGTCCCACTGCCATTCACTTGGTGGCTGGCTCTTCTGTGCCCAGCCCTGTGCTGGGCACTCAAGCATGAACAAAACCAGGCTTCCGGCTTTGGGGGTCTCACTGCTGGTTGGAATTGCCTTCCTAGTCAGCTCTCTGCAACTGTTTCCTACAAACAGGCTAAGCCTCAGTCACAGGGTGATGCACCAGGATTACACCACGTACTTCCCCACCTCGAAGCCTTTGCTACTGCTTGAGGTGACCTTCCTTCCTGCAGTGAACACATGCTCACCCCGGAGGCCAGGAAACCTTTGCGCATTCCCTGCCTGCTCCAATCCCCCATCCTGACCCTCAGATCCTACTTCTGTGCATGTCTAACCCTTCTCCCATCTGCCTGGGGTCGGATGGGGCTGAGCATGTGTCTGTCTCTACAGCTGGACTGCGAGCCCTGTAAGGGCAGAGCCCGTGGCTTCTTCATGTCTGGGTTTGCTCAGATGTCCATCACAGTGACTGGCACTCGGTAGAATGGGTGACATCTCAGTGTGCCTTTGTGCCACAAGCATGCTTGGCCCTGACTGCTGCCCCTCCTTCCTGAGGGCCCCCCGATCCTGAAGGCCTGGATTCCGGAGGGGTCTCAACGAGTGGCTCTCCGGGTATGTGGAAGCAGTGTGGAAGCAGAGCGTCGGGAGGCTTGGCTTTCCGTCCCTGCCCTCTCGGCTTCCTGCCTCATGGGCAGCCACCTTCCCTCTCTGGGCCTCAGCCTCCGCCTCTCAGATGGGGGCTTGTCGCTCACGGTTCTGATCGGATAAGAATCTGTTGCTATTTGCTATGCTTCTTTCACATCAAACCTCCCCTGTGTCTGTCTCTGTCTCTCTTTCCTCCCCTCTCTCCTTCCTCTTAGGTGCGTAATAAACCAAGAGTTTACAGTAAAAGCACAGGAAGAGCTGAATGATGTGTTCTCTTCAGGAAAGTACCTGGTCCACCAGGGAGCCAGCGGCTGCCTCAGGAGCCCCGTGTCTCCTGAGCTGTGGCTCCTGAGGACTTTCAGTGTAGACCCGGCAACCCAGCTCTAGCTTTTGATGTGGCTTTGACGTGCATGACACACAAGTGGCCCTGATTCAGAGCTGCGGGAAAGCTTGCTGCTTTCTGCCACTGACCCGACGGACCAAGGGTGTGCGTGGGGCAGGGGGCGTGCAGTCAGAATGTCCACTAGGGAAATGGCACAGAACATGAACTTTTATAATCACAACCCACAGGATGCCCCAGACTTCAGGGGGACCAACCTCTTCTCTACCCAAGTTCCCTTAAAGAGGAAAACGGACAGACCTTTAGAATCCATGTGCACCCCGAGAAGCCAGGCGATGCTCAAAAGACGTCTCTGGAGAGATAAAACATTGAATAATCAGCCCCCGAATCTTCAGAGGTGTCTGAATTCTTATAACATACTGAGGAATCCCCAGTTTGCCTAGTCGTGTCTTGCTTTTCTTTGTAGAAACAAGGCGATGGAGGAGGCTGAAGATATAATCTCAACTGCTGGCTTTCATTCGACTCCTTCATTCATTTATACATTCATGCATTCACTTATATAGCAAAGATCTGTGGACCTCTGTTATGCAAGGCACTGTGCTGGACACTGGGGATACAGTGGGTTTAAGTAGCTAGCTAGCTAGCTAGCTAGCTAGATATGTCGATATGGATCTGGACATCCATAGGTATAGATAGATATAGGTATAGATGTAGATGCAGATGTAGATATAGACATAGATATAGATATATAGACATCTACTGGAGCCTTGCAAAGCTCAGAGTCTGATAATGGACACAGGTATTATGTAAACAATGGCACCAATAATTGTGGTAACTGCCCATGGGGAAAAGACTAGTGAGCCACGAACCTATAAAATGGGCAAATCCTGATTTATTCTGGGGGTCAGGAGAGGTTTCCTGCATATAGTCATTTGAGAGCTGAATGAACCCCAAAGAAAGGAGCCTACCCTTCCCCAACCCCCCTATCACAAACTAATCGTAATGTGGGTCTGACTACTTGATTTCAATCTGTCTCCCCTATGAAATAGTTTTACAAAGCCATTGAAGACCCAGGCCCCTTCCTTCTACCCTTCTATCTCCAGCCCTCGAAGATTGCTTTCAGTTTCAGGTCATAGAAGGGCTGCTTCTCCTTCAGGCATTACGACTAAGAAAGGAAGGACCAACCACCAAAAGGGGCATTTCCTTTCAAAATGTTTTCCCAGGAGCTCCACTCATTGGATTCTGCCTGAATCTCATTGGCCAGAACTGGATCTCACTCTAGGATCTACTCCTCATTACGATGATGTCTGGGGAGAGGGAGAAGGATTTTAAATTGGGCACTTTGCCTCTTTGAACCAAATCAGAGGAGATTGGGTGGTACACTAGCTGTATCTGCTCGAACTATATTTGATATTTATTTCTTTTTGGTAATCTATCTTTTTCGCATGTTTGGCAACGCTGACTGAATTTCCTTTCTGGAAGTGAACCTGCTCCCACGATGGAAGTTCCTGATGTCTGCCTTCATGAAACCAAAGAATGGACCTTCAGGAGTCTGAATCCTGAGCAAAAGAGACAAAGATGGAAAAACAGTTGCAGTATATTCATTCTAAGGCATGGCGAAAACTACTGGCTATTTCCTGCCACCTAGAACTCTGGAGCTGTCCAGTTCTATTCTTTTCAGACTTGATGTTCTAGTCTTTTCTCAGGTTCAGCGAGTCAAAGCTTCTGCTCTCTCTTCCTAGATGCTACTAGTCAGAAGGGCTCTCATCCCATCCACTCGGCCACCTCCTTCCCAGCTCCTTCCAACCCCAATCCCTAACACTCATCTCTTCACTTGAAGCTCAACCTAGTGCTCAGGTTGGTGGGCTTTTCTGCTTTAGGTCACTGCTTATGTCTGTGCCCCTCCCCACCTCCACCCACTAGACTGTAAACTTGAAAGCAGGGATGGGACCTTATTCATTTCAGGGCCTCTAGTGCCTAGCATGGCGATTAGCGCATGGGCTTATTTGATACATGTTTATTTTTTGTTTGTTTTGTTTAATTTTTAAATAGACCCAGCAAGGTACCAGGAATGATTAGAGAACAGACAAAGCAAAAGACAGACGTCTTGGCCATGGAGAAATCCCTGGCCATGTCTCCAGACCTTTTCTCAGAATCCTACTTGCTGGTTAGACTTAGTGACTCCTTATTCTTCGGTAAGTCCTGACTCATGGAGCCATCCTCCTGTCTATAGTACCACAAATTCTCCTCCTCCTCATCCCTCTTCTGCCTTCTGTGTTGTCATGGTCATCTTCTTTACCATCATCAGCTTTAACTCAAATTGAGTATTTCCTAGGTTCTCAGCCTGTTCTAAGTGTTATCTAAGAGGATCAGCCTCTAGCCCAAGGTTCCAGCTAATTTATGGCGGGTTAGAATTCAAACCCAAGTCAGTTTGGCCCCAAACCTGTATTGTTGACCCCTCTCCCACCTTCTTCTTTCAGCCACAGAGGCTCTGGGGAGGATAGGGAAAATTCTCTAGCCAAGTCCCACCTTAAAATTCTTCCATGAACTCTGCAGTGCCCACTGGGATGCCTGTAAACCCCTTGACCTGATGACTGGCACTTCTCTCCCTCTGTACAGAGCCATCCTTCACCCTGACCTATCTCTGTTCCACTTCACATGCCCAAGGTTCTCACCCAGCCACCCACTTGGCACACCGAGCATGTGCTGTGCTTTCCTAGCCGGATACCTTTGCTATACATTCTCCTCACCTGAAACGCCCTCCTCCCACCCACCTGTGGAAATCATATCCTTCCTTTAAGATCTATGTCAGGTGATGGAGGCACGTGAAATCCTCCTGGATTCACCTCCTTTCAAACCGTAGCTCTCTCTTCCCTAAACCTCTTATTTTCTTGGTGTATAAGGACACAGTGTGGGGTTGGGGAGTGGGGGTTAAGGACTTGGTGACAGACACGCTCTGTTGAAATCCCTTTTCAGCCCCTTACTACCTTTTTGAATCTTGGCAAGTTACTTAGGCTTTCTGAGTCTCTGAGTATCTGTAAAAAGGAGATAATAGTATATACTTTAGGAACATGAAACAATTCTCATAATATGGCTTATGCCCCTGCTACCACTTTTAATACATCTACCACCTACCCTCTCTCTGGAGAAAAGATGATAGACAGCATATTTTCCAGGGACTAGATCATCTTCAGTGATGATGGCATTTAGAAATGACACCATTGGCCGTTATCACTTCTGTCACATCTGCTAGGGTACTCATTGCCCTCGTACTAATTTCCTGACCTCCTAATGTCTCTGTCTCCCAGTGGCTGGTGAGCAGCACCCCAGACACAAATATTTGCCCCTTCAAGGATGGAAAGTCTATCTCAGTGGCCTTGCCACTGGTTTATATGGGTAGGTCAGGTAAAGGGCATTGCCAACCGTGTGTGGGGAGGGGAGGATGTATGCACATGTGAAAGGAAAGCAACCTGGTTCTGGTTATGGAACTGCCTCTTACTCATTGTGTGACTCCATCAAGTTTCTGCCCCTCTCTGGCCTCAGTTTCCTATCTGTACAATGGGATGGCGAAACTCAGGCCCTAAGCAGCATCTACCTGGATCAACTCTTACGGTCTGTGAGCATTGTTTTAGAGGAGTCAGCTGGGCTTCAGACGCCCCATGGTGTTGGGTAGGGATGATTATTGGTGCTGGGTTATCCTGAACTAGAGGTGTCTGGGTTGTGTGTGTGTGAGTAGGGGTTGGGGCACCAGGACTGATCCAGGGGACTGCTAAGCTAAGGGGATGTGTGACACCTACCTAGGGACAGTCACTGGAAATTCACCACCACTTGGAATTCTTGAATACACTCCAGACAGCCTTTGTTCGTCATTGAGTACCTACTGTATACATTTATATGCTTTATATTTATTTTCATATTTTTTATGCAGATAGTTGAGTTACTCAAATACTCTCAGGGTGCAGTACCATCATCGGTCCAAACAGCCTCTCTTTTTAAAATTTTTATTTTATAATATTATTTTTCTTCCCTGCGCCTTTGGTCCACCCTCCTTCTACCCTCTCCTAAAGACATGTGAATATTTTTGAAAATGTGCAGTGTTTATGGTGAATGTGTAAGCTTTTAATGTCCTTGTATGATATACATCTGTGATATACATCTCATTCAGTTTCTTATTTCTTCACTCAACATTTGAAGACTCTATTTATGTGATGGGTGTATTTCTAGTTGATGTTTCTAACTGCTACATAATATCTCAGTGTGGAACCACTACACTGTACTTCATTCCCCTAGGAAAGGCAAGCGTATCGCCTCAAATTCCCAGATGTCTGCTGGGGTAGCATTGTTTCGTCCCCAGTGCCTTTGAAAGGCAGACGCTTGCTGCTAATGCAGATAGTTTTAGGTGCTGCGTAGTATGGCTGTTAACTAACAGAATGAGATGCTATACTGCATCATGAAGATCCTACCCACTTAGTGCGTGTAAGTCTTTGCTAACCTTTGCTCACTAAATTT
Source organism: Pteropus medius (assembly GCF_902729225.1). Classification (NCBI taxonomy): domain Eukaryota; kingdom Metazoa; phylum Chordata; class Mammalia; order Chiroptera; family Pteropodidae; genus Pteropus; species Pteropus medius. Next base: position 5,813,274 of record NW_024342647.1, on the reverse strand, counting down.
CTTTATTTTTTTAATAGATTAGGCACAGACTTCAGGCGAACATGTTTGCAGGCAGCACACTAGCTGAAATTTAATTATGTCGGAAATTTAAATAAAATGTAATTTAATGAAATATATTTGTTTAAATGTTTTCTTCTGTTTTTAATAAGCAACCTGGTTTTCTACTCAAAGAAGTGGCATTTCATATTTAATAGAACCTAAAATGTTTCTTATTATAAAATGTCATTATATATTCCATTAACAAAGAAAAATAATTTACTCATCAAACTGTAATACACCATTGATTGCAAGAAGCGTGCCGTTTGCAAAGATATCAAAATGTGAATGAATATGCGTATCTGCTTTTGTTTCTTTTAACAAATAAGGTTATTTAAGGAAAGAAGAGTATTGATTTAATGAAAAAAATTGTAAATAAATGACATTTTTGGTGTTAAACGAATTTGGTAGAAATGAGGATGCTGGTATGGGAATGACTGGAGTTCGGGAAACACTGAAGTGGCCCTCGTACCAGCTTTGTAAGACAGCTGTGATTATTCCTGTTTGGCAGGCAGGGAGGAGAAGTAGCCTTGAGAAGGGACACAAGGTTAGACTACATTTCTACTCAGGCAGGTAGGTCAAAAGTCCCAACTCCCAGGTACCAAAAGTCAGTAAAACTCATGACCTGATTCCAGCATGGCCCGTGTCCTGCGCCTTCTGTCTGAGAGGCCTCGGGGAGTGCCGCGTTCTTGTCCGACTTCCTTTCAATCTTGAGCCCCTCACAGCTTTCGTATTAGCAACCACCTACCAAGCCTGTCCTGTCACCTTTCTCAAAGAGGCTACATTAGCAAGGGAGAAGTCAACTAATGGCGAGTGAACATTACTGTCTCTGTGGCATTTACTAAGAGGTGTATATTAAGGACAGAGAATACTCTAGTAATAGTTGCAGTAGTAATTGCTTTGTTAATTGTGGGTCTTTTCACTTGTATTTTCATTTGACCATTACCACAGTCATACGAGTGGATATTATCCCTATTTTACAGGCGGAAAACTGACAATCTGTCCCAAATCATACAATTAATAATTGGTATAGCCATAAGTACATCCATGAAGGCACTGCCTTTTTCTTTTTTAAAATTAAACTTTATTATGAGATAATGGCAGATTCATTATTGTAAGAAATGCTATAGGGGGATCCAAGAGATCTGGTATATGGCCCCATTGGTAACGTCTTGCAAAAGTATGGTACTAAGTCACCACGAGGATGCCGACACTGAGACAGTCGAGGTACAGATCGTTTCTACAGATCTCTCCCTGGTGTTGGCCTCATATCATCACACCCACCCCCTCTCCTGCACCCCACCCATCCCTGACTTCTGGCAACCACTCATCTGCTCTCTATTTCTATAATTTTGTCATTTTAAAAGGGTTCCATACATGAAATCATATAGTATGTAACCTTTTGATTTTTTTTTCCCCCTCAGTTTGATTCTCTGGAGTTGCAGGCAAATCGTTCAGTGTATCAATATTCCTTTTTGTTGCTGACAGCATTTCATGGTGTGGACCTGCTGCAGTTTTCTGTGATCATTCAGCTATGGAAGGACATATGGGTTACTTCCACGTGGGGGCTCTTACTAATAATGCTTTTAGAAACCATCATATACAGGTTTTTATATGAACAGGAATCTTTATTTCTCTGGGATAAATGCCCAAGAGTACCATTGCTGGTTGTCTGGTGGTTGCATGTTTATTTTTGTAAGAAACTGCCAGACTGTTTTTCAGAGTGGCTGTACTATTTTACAACCCCAGCCAGCAATATATGAGTGACCCAGTTTCTCTGCATTCTCACCAACATTTGGTTTTGTCGCTAATTTTTATTTTAGCCATTTTGATAGGAGTGTAGTTATATCTCATTGTGTTTTAATTTGCTTTTCCTTAATGGCTAATGTTATTGAACATCTTTTCATGCGTTGTGTTGCCCTCTATATATCCTCTTTGGAGAAATACTGCTTCATTTTTTTCCTCTGAAGTTTTAGTTTTTCCCCAATGTCCTTTTTTTAAAAAATGAAATTCATATGGAGATAATTATAGAGTCATCTACAATTGTAAGACATACTACAGAGATCAAAAATAAAAAGATGAATATTGCAGTTAAAAGTGGGCGAAGGATTCAAACAGACATTTCTCCAAAGAAAATATATGCACATGGCCAATAAGTACATGAAAAGATGCTCAGCCTCCATAGCCATCAGAGAAACGCAAATTAAAACCACGACGAGATATCACTTTATGTCCACTGGGATGGTTGTAATAAAAAAAAAAGAGAGCTAATACATTTTGGTGAGGATATGGAAAAGATGGAACCCCCACACACTGCTGGCGGGTGGGCAAAATGAAGCAGATGTTTTTGGAAAACGGTCTGGCAGTTTGTCAAAAGCTTAAACATGGAGTTACCACATGATTCAGCAATTCCATTCCTAGGTATACACACAAGAGAATTGAAGACATACGTCCCCACAAAAAAACCTGCTCATGAATGTTCATTACTATACGTCCCCACAAAAAAACCTGCTCATGAATGTTCATAGTAGTATTGTCCATAATAGCCAAAAAAGTGAAAACAACCTGAATATCCATTAACTAACAAATACATAAACAAAACATGGTATATCCATAAATGGAACACTATTCATCAATAAAAAGAAGTGAAATATCGATATATATGCTACAATAAATGCTAAGTGAAAGAAACTAGTCACAAAGGACACCTATTGTGTGATTTCATTTATATGAAATTTCCCAAACAAGCAAATTTATAGACAGAAAGAAGATTAATGTTGCCCAGGGCTCGGGGCATGGGGAAATTTGGGAGTTACAGGTAAAAGATGGGGGGGGTTTCTCTTTTGAAATAATTAAAATGTTTTAAAATTGTGGTGATTGATATGCAACTCTGAATAGACTAAAGGCCATTGAATTGTACACTTTACGTGAGTGAATTGTATGTATGTGAATCATATCTCAAAAAACCTGTTTTTTAAAAAAAACAAGTAACACCAAAGGATTCTGTGTACCCTTTACTCAGTTTCCCCCAATGGTCATATTTTGCATAACTGTAGTGTGATAGGATGTTGAGACCAGATGTTAAGACTGAGAATCCACCGATGTTTAGATTTCACCAAAATGAGTTCTCATCTCATTTTGCCGTATGTGTATGTACGTGTGTATGGATGTACTTAGCTCTGTACATTTTATCATACGTGTAGGTCTGTTTATTCACCACCCTGGTCAAGTCACTGATGGAATATTGCATCTTACAGCTCTGTTCACCCTAGATTCTGTCTGAGGCGGTGCTCCAGAGACCTTTAGGCTGTCCTTACTGTCAATAACCTAAAGCAAGGCAGCCTCCCAAGCTTCCCAGTAGACAGAGCGTCCTGCTCCTGGCTGTCAAGGGCAGGAGTCATAGGGGGAAGTGAATTCCCACCCACACAGGAGGCGCGGAAGGTCAGGATTGTGGGCGCTATTCATCTAGATTCTAGAATCACCCACACTTCTGAAAGAGTAGGACATTATCTCACCAAAAGGAAGAACATGAATTCTGGAAGGGGGATACGCCCCCAGGTCTCCACTCCTCGCTTTCTCCTCCCACCAAGTTCGGAAGCCATCTCTCTAACTCCCAGGCCCAGTGGTGACTTGTCAGCGCTTTCAGAGAGCTGGTATTTATTAGGTTGCCACTAGCAAATGCTCTCAGGGAGAGGCCTGGCAATGATTCATCTGTACTAATCCCTGTGTTTTCATCAGCCTTGTGTCTGTGCGAGGGGACAGCCCCAGTGGCTCTTCCACATCATCATCACTTCAGTTTCTCTCAAAATGTTTGCTCAGAAAAAGCCCAGAATTTGGCCTCAGTTTATTCTGGGCTTCCAGGGGAATTTCCCATCGTCCTCGGACTCCATGGGTGAAATTGCTAGAATGTTCACTCCTTACCTGGCAGGGCAGACATTAAAGCTGGCTCCCTTTGAACTTTTTTTTTTTTTCTGAATCAAAGAAAAACTTACTAGTATCACATCACTGAGAACAAGAGATATGGGAAGAAGTAGCTGTCGTTACTCTCTCTCTCTCGTCAACCCACTGCCCCCAAATCATTAGTCCCATCATACCTGACCACATGCTCGTCTCAACTCTACCGTCCCCCTGGATCTTATAACCTACACACAATCTGGCCATCTTGAACTTAACTTGCTCACATCCACCTCATACGATCCCATCTGTGGCCCCGAACTCTGACTTATCATCCAGCCCCACGCCCACAAATCCTGAAATTCCACACTCGCAATCTCCACTGACCTTTGCATTGTGTCTAGGGCATGGTAGAATCTCCAAGAATGACTATTACTACTAAAGATAATAATATCTTGATTAGTTGAGCAACTTTGTGAGACACCTAGAAGCTCAGAGATGTGAAAAGACTCATCCAAGACCACACAGGGTAATGGTGATGCAAGTTTTTAATAACAAATTTAAATCTTTCCCTTTAGCCCTGGTTTCCTTGCAGCCTCCTACCTCCTTCAAGTTTATTGTCCCAGAGGACAAGTACTAGGCTTCCTCAGTAAGACTATAGTAAGACCATAGCCTTGCAAACTGGGCCTTATAAGAAGGAAAAGATGACCAGCAGGCTAGAGACCCAAGGAAAAGTTAATGCTACAACTTGAGTCTAAAGGCAGTCTGCTGGCAGAGAGCCCTCTTTTTTGAGGGATTCTTTTCCTTAAGACCTTCAACAGATTGGATGAGGCCCACCCACATTATGGAGGGCAATCTGCTTTACTCAGAGTCTACTGATTTAAATGTTAATCTCATCTAAAAAATACCTTCACGGCAACCACCAGACATGTTTGAGCAAATATCTGGGTACCTTGGTCTATCCAAATTGACACGTAAAATTAACCATTTCAGCAGCCTAGAATTTTATGGAAAGGAGAAGCTTGAGAGAGAAGAGAGGAGATTGAACCATCTTGTGATGGGAAGTTAATGAAGAAAAGGGAAGTACTTTAGATAAATGAAAGAAACATTTAGCTTCTTCCTGCTTGGGGAACTGCCAGGCAGAGCCACTTCACAAAATATTGTATTAATGTCAGAGCAGCCATCTCAAAATAAACTTGGCAGTGTAGTATCTATGAGGCTGAGGGAGGCTTAGAGGTTTAGCCCTCTCAAGCTTCCCTCAGTTCCTGTGTGCTTTGGGGAAGAGCACTGGTTAGAAGGTCCATCATAGTAGGACCAAGGCGGTCTATAGAGATGGCTGCAGAGACAACAAACCACATGATCGTAGCCTGAATGAATTCACAACCAGGCCTCAAAAAGGTCTAGAGGTAGTGGTTCTGAGTTAGCCAGGGAGCACCTGGACTTGTCCCAAGCAGAGAGAGAATGAGAGAAACAGCAGAATTCAAGCTTCATCTGTCGCAAACTTCAGTTGAAGGACTAGCAGGTCAGTACGCAATTAGCCAGACAAAGGGTGTCACTTCTGACTCCAATATTCAACTGAATTTTGGCCTTAGGGCCCCAGTATTTTCCTTCCATCATAAGACTGTATAAACCATGCCCAGGCACCATCTTGTATTGGAATTGGGGATGACAGACAAGAAACCATCATTTTAGAGATTGAACCTTTTCTCTTAGAGAGACCGAGATGTTCCTAAAAGGTCTATTTAAATTATTGGCTGAAATAAAGTTTAAATCATATAGAATTTTTAAAGTCCGCATGTTGTCTACTAATGAGTGTGAAGAACTGGATTTATGAGAGAAAGCAATACATTTCAGAGTTGATGTGTGATTCCATTTATGATGATGTTATATTAAAAGTGGTGACTCCAGGAGTGAAAACTAGGTCTTTTCTTCAAACAAAGTTTCACGCAGACTCCCTGGTAGTGTCAATGTGATGAACCAACATGCTTCATGGTCTTCTACCACCACTGGCTAACTCCTGCCAGCCTTGACCTCACCATCTACCCATGGCCTTCTAACATTTACTCTAAGGTCAACTTGGGCTAACTGAAGGAAGGACACTTGCATCATTCTTTGTCCAACACTTTGCTATACTTCTATTACATTTATCGTGAGAAACTTAAAAAAATACAGAAAGGGATTAAGAATAATGTTACGTACATTATTATCCACATTGATTTGTTGTATTTGTTGCTAGTCCTTTTAAACATGAGTGAAGCATTAGGGATGAAATTGTTGTTCCCTTGACCCTCATCTCTACACACGTTTTCTTCCTCCTTTCCCCAGAATCAGCCAGGTTCATGAATTTGATGTGGATCCTTCTAGTTTATTTAAAAAAATACTTTTATACACACGAATGAACACATCCATGAAAAATACAAAATATTTTCTGTGTGTTTTAAAATCTAAGCAAAAGTACCTAACTGTATATATAATTCGATAACTGCATTTTTCACCCACTCTTAATGAGACTACATGTTATTGATTCATTATTCATCTGCTATAATTTATTTGCTCTCCTACTGATGGACATTTCATTTTTTCCCCCTGATTTTAAAATTTATAGCCAGAATTTCAATGGTCATCTCTTAACATGCTTCCACGAGCACCCATATCTCTCTATGGCATGTTCTAGAAGTGGAAGTGCTGGCTTTCTTGTACTTGTATGAGGTCGTTATCACACTAGACGTCTTTTCATCTAGATGATGAATTCCTAGAGGTCAGAGGCTATGTTTTATTCATCTCTGTACTACCAGTGCCTGACACATGATGCTGACATAAAAGAAGAGGTGCATCACCGAACAAAATGCCTCCATCCTCCACCTGCCTTCCCGAACTAGCTTTCTCCCTCAGCTTATCATGACAAGAGTCAGGGAATTTTCTGCCACGACTTACAGTGTGTGCTACTTGCATTATCTCATTTAATTACCACAAATTTCTGAGACATACCATTTTACAAGTGATAAGATGGAGGCTTAGAAAGGTGAAGTGAATTCCTGCCATCACACAGTTAAGAGTAAAGGAGAGATTTGAGCCCAGGTCTATGCACATCCAGAATTTGTGGCCTCTCTGTTCTATTACGCTACCTGTCAAACAGCCGGATTTGTGAATATGGAAACAGTGTGATCTTTTGCCTTCATACCCATGACATCCATTTTGACAATTCTCTCCCCTTCAATGAAATCTTTTTTTTCCCCATTCATGGTCTGGGGAAATCACCTTCATTAATTATCCCGCAGCTTTGACTAATTAACCGGCATCTTTCTCTCTTGGGCCTTGAGTTCACATGTTAGAATCCTAACGTGTTAGCAGGATGCTTTGTATAAGTGAGACCAGCCCCATAATTCTAGAGATGGGAAGGCCAGCCTGAGGTGCTGAAGAAACATGCTTAAGGTGCCACAGTAAATTAGAAGCCAAGCTAAGGTCAGTCCTGGGTCTCCTGTGACCGAGTCTGGTGCCCTTCAATCTGGCTTTTGAATTAACCAATGGGGCTGGCTCTTTTCCAACAGGGAGAAGAGTTGAGTGGTACATGGCTTTGCTGTCTCACTGATTTCAGAGGCAATGAAGAAGGGCAGTGGCAAGGACTGAGACTAGCGACAGACATCACAGAAACCAGGAAATATGAAGTCCAGCTTAGGAAGCACCACATGGAAGCTCCAAGTGATGCTGAACCTGCTGCACTGAGGTCAGAGGAGAAAGCTGCCTTGACATCAGAAGGTCTGTACTGACCAGAGTTCGCTGACTGCTGGAACAGACAACTCTATATGCTCGCTGGCACAATGCTATAACAATTGGCTGCTCACTCACATCTTGGTCCAGTGCTACTGGTGGGTCTGAGCTCTGCCTTACAGGGTTGTTCAGGGAGTCAGTCTCTGTCCAGCTTCGGACTCTTCCCTCTCCAACATGCCGCCTGCAAAGTCAGTGTCTAGGGTGGATAGGGAGCCTTTGGGGAGTCAAAGCCAATCAGGGGAAGAGCTTGGGCTACAGTGGGCATTCCTGGTTCCACGGCTGGTGCCTGAGATTTCTACCTCACTGTCCTGCCTTTCAATATGTCTGATCCTGTTTGCTCTGCTCTCAAGTGGGAATCACACAGCCTGCTCTGCCCATCCTCAGCATCGTGACTTCAAGCTGCAATATATTTTTTAAATGGGAGCATGCCCTGCAGATATAAGCATGGCTGTGGTTTCTTTTCTAAATGACAAGGAAGTAAGCATCCTGCTTGTCCCAATCTGGAGTCCTTCCCCTTCGGGCCCTGATAGTATGATAAATCTGAGAAACATTCCTCTAGAATGGATGGACAGCTGCAATGTAACTGTGTAGGACATGGTCACTGCTGCTGTGAGGTAAAGTCACAGAGAGCATCTCTCTCCAGATGATGCTGGTGAACCCAGGCTGTAGGTGTGTTTTGACACAGAGAATCAGTTCCTATCCCTTCCAGTCCCTCCTACCTGTAGCCAGCAAACTTACATCTGTAGGGTCAATCGTTGACCTTGAACATGGGCTGCAGCATCATTAGACCCTGGCATTGTAGTAGGTTTGCCAGAGTATGGAATTTGGAATCTAATACGTCTGTATTCGAGTCTTGGTCCTAGTTCTAGGGCTTAGCGGGCTCATTTTCCTCATCTATAAAATGGGGAGAATGACTTATATGGTTGTTTTGACAACTAAATGAGCTCATTATGAAAACTGCTTAGCAGATTGAAAATAAGCAGCACTCAGGAAAGCTGCGGTTATTTTCATGCCATATCCAATGTGCTAGAGATGACTTCTGGGCACTTGCATAAGGGTTGAGTCAGAACTTCCCCTGTGGCTTTCCTGGTGGCCCCATTTCAATGAGGCCACTTTTGCCTTTAGTGTCCCTTCCCTGCCTGTCCCAATTCCTTTCCTGAATTTTAGCCAGCTTAGCAGAGGCCTAAAGACTCCATCTAGCCCTGGTGAGCCCAGATCCCCAGCCACTACTGCTACCTGAAAGCCTGTTGGCTGGGTTCTCAGGCCGGGCTCCAGCATCTTGACCACCTAGGCAGTGAGGTCTGAAATCTGAAGCTTTTCCATAGCTCGTGCACCATCTGATCTCACAGGCTTGATCTTACATACATAGCACTGCTGATTCTCACTGGAACCGCAGTGAGCTTCCTCCTCAGCTTATTGAGCCTGAAGCTGAGCCTGAGACAAGGGCTTGAGAGGTGATCCCAGGATGCAGGAATGAGGGCGTGGACAGAGTGAGACAGCAGGGAAGGGAAGGCCGATATGTGCTGTGTGTCAGGTTCCCAGGGGGCCCCCTGTGAGAAGGCATGCCCAATGTGCCTCAGGATTGTCTTGTAGAAGATGAGAGGCCTGGGATATTCCCCCAGAGCTCCCATCTCGCAGTGGTTGAGGGTCTCCAGGGACTCCCCATCTCTCACTTTGAAAATGTCCCTGGGTTAGATCTGAGCAGGCTTCCCGGCTCAGAAGAAAGCCTTGAGACAGACAGTGGGGAGACTTAAGAGCACATGCTTGAAGGATAACATGTCCACTGCAGCTGTACCAACATCAAGGGTGACATGAGACATCAGAAGTGTCTGTCCAAGCTGTTTTACTTAGCAAGATTTTTCCCACTTCGGATTGTGCCCCGGATCACACTAATGGTCTAGGTTCAAATGGCACCCTCTCAGAGGGGGCTTTCCTGTATCCTCTCTAAGGGAGCCAACCTGTGGTTATTCCCACCTGTGATATTTTTCTTTCCATGAGCCTGCTCTGGCAGCCTGGCCAGTGTAGCTTAAGACCTACAAGTCTGTGAGTGTGTCCGGATGTTGGGATCTGTTTGACCACAAGCTGCACCAGACTTGGGCTGAGTCATTACCAAAGAAGCAGGTCAAATTCCAATGCCAGTCTAGGAAGCAGGTACGAAAGAAGTGCTGAAACTTTGGTTAATTATCAGGTGTTGGGGTTGAAGACATCAGAGTCGAGTACAGCAAGCAAAGTAAGCAACTACCAGAAGATAACCAGACAGCAGGAAGCGGGGACTTAGGAAGAGACTGGAAGGTCCAGTGTGATTTCTGCAGACAATGCCCAGCTGGCAGGAGGCTCTCTTGGGAGTGGACAAGGTGCACCTCCTGGTCCTGCTTCGCCATTTGCAATTCTCTGTATCTGGTTTCCGTTCCCTCAGTGTGGTCATGCCGACGATGTCATTAAAGTTTGGGAGAAGTGACGACTTTTGCGTATACCTCAATAAAGATGCATTTTTACCTGGCTGCTGCTCATTCCAAAATTGAAGGCAAAGGGATTTTAGGACTTGAAAGAGCCTCTGTTTTTGAGTCTTGATCCAAAGGGGAAGCAGCCTACAGTGGTCTCTGGAATTCCGGAGACTCTGGAATGCAGATCAGCAGGGTAGTACCTTTCATCGCCCATAATTTTTCAAGCCACAGTTGAGAGCAGCCACTTCTCCATCAGACCAGCTCAGCAGGACCAGCGGGCCTGAGTACAGTGTGAGTCACCCTCCAGACTGTGGTCTGGAGCTGGGGCTGCAGCTTTTTCCTTCGTCGTGACCTCACAATTCCTGTCTCGATTCTCCACGCTGCGGGAAAGGCGTCAGGTGAGCAAAAGCCAGGGGAGTGACGTGTCTACCTGGCTGCCAGAGGAAACATTAGTGTGTGCCCTTTCACCTAATGCATCTTTTCTTCAGTAACCCAGTTACAACAATAAACAACCTCTTGGCTTTCATTGTTTCTATTGTCAGGTTCTGACGTTCCTGCTACTGGAACTTTAATGGTGGAAGAAAAATCAAATTTATTCCTTATCATTAAAATTACTGTCTGTACTGTGTGGCCTGGCTCCACTGCCAGCATTTGCAATGTGTTAATTATTTTGCAGCCATTTTCAGGGTTCCTATATGATGGGGTTCTAAATTAAAGCATTCCATTTTAATCCTAATTGGATTAAATACGGTGCTTTCTCAATAATGTGTTTTGAAGTTACCTAACTTTTGTGTACCTCAGTCTCTCCTCTGTATAATGGACATATATTACTTATGCCATAAGATTTTTGTGAGGATTAAATGAGTTTCTACATGGGAAGCACTTTTAACAGTGCCTGACATATCCAGAGCTATTATAAGTGTTTGATATCATTTTTAGCATCATCACTCACTTAAAGATCGTGAATCTGGGGTAGGGGAAGTCTGGTATCATTTTCAAACCAGGAAAGTTCAAATTGGGAATCTGTGTGAAATTTCACATTTTTAACATTCTTCTATCTTATCTTTTTGCAGAAAAATTTGCCATGATTTGTGGATTAAACACAAGGTAAAATTAAATTATTGAGATGAAAAAGAGACCCGAGAGCAATGGAAGGAACTAGAAGGAAGAGACTGTACAGCGGACCTGGGCCGTGATGATTGGAGAAAGTGGATGATGGGTTTGTCCTTACTTTTTTTGCAGTGCAGTCAATGAGGGAACGTACTGGGTGACATACATTTCACTTCCTGATCACAGCATCAAGTATACATTTCTTTGCAAAAATAAACTCTTGGGTGGCAGAGATGGGGGGACTAGACACGAAAGGAGTTTACTATCGGAATCCTTTATGCATAAGTGACTTTGAGTACAGTTTACTGTGTCTGCATGTTCAGCTCTGCTAATGAAAAGCTGTTAATGGTGTGAATTCTGTGAATCCTCTGGAAGATCTGGTAACTTTGCTTTTTTGGAGCTGACATGGCCAAACAGAAATCATGGTATGAACAACAAAAGACAAATACGAGTGTTAGCTGCCTCTCACCGTCAGCAGAGATATACTTAAATTTTAGATTTCTTTTCCGCCCTCCGCCTGAAACTCCTCCACTGGGCAGCTGCCTGAGCCCAAAGCACATGAACTCACCTGGCCGTGCTTCTCCCTTAGCTAACTGAGAGCGTGCATGTTAGTGTCATCTATGGACCACCAGGCAAATCGTTTACTCTGTGTGAAGTATGGTTCTGGGGAGCAGAAGGGGCATACCACACACTGAGTACCGGCCACTTTCTGGGACACTTTGTACACATTATTGCATTTATTGCAATCATACAAGGCAGCTCTTATTATTTCTGATTTCGAGATGAAACTGTTTGAAGCTCAGAGAAGTTATGTAACTTAAGCAAGGTAATACGGCTGGCTGGTTCTGAAGCAGATCCAGAGCTGGAAACCATCGATTGATTGATTGAGTCATCAATTTAGCTATCTTCCTTACCAGATGCTGCTGATGCAGAGTTTGTTAAGAAATCATTCCTGCCCTCAATACACCCACAGTCTGGTCAGGGAGGCTGTTTCTTGACTCCATGTCTACTGGTCTTGTTATAATCAACCTCAAACTTTTGTATTAAAAACATGCATTATATGCTGTAAATGAAGCCATTTAAATTCCGTTCGAATGCTCTTGGTATTTAGATGAAGTAGGAAAAAGAATTACGTGGTGACTGAGATTGGAAGCTGAATGATAACTTCAGATCTCGTTTTACAGTTAAGCTCTCCTTTATGGAGAGGACACTTTACACAAGCCTCCTGTAACTTCCTAAGTGAAGGTTAGAAAGTACAATTTTGGTCCTGAGCAACCTCTTGCAGCCATGTGGTCCAGGAGGCAGTAAGACCCTGGCAGCACGTCGTGGCTGGAGCTGCGGATTTCTTTTTCTGTAAGGAGCTTGCTGTGGGGAAACTAATTGAACCTAGAAGTTTTAAGAGGTTTAAGCTTTTGCTAGTTTGCAAGTGTGGCTCCTCCCCAGCATGTCCCCCGGAGAAAGGGCTCTGTCTGTGCGGAAAAACAGTCAATAGGCAAAAATTTTATTTGGTCTCCTGTCTCCCCAAGGAGAATAACATCTGTGTTTCGTGGTGTCTTCACTGTTTCACGGTTGCATTTAAGACTCAGGCTGGAGACTGAACACCTGGACCAGGAGCATTTTGGACACCTCGTATGAAACAACTGGCTGAAGCAGAGGTGCAGAGTAAGTCTATTTTGGGGCTGGAAGGGACATTACAACCACCGCTTTAAATGTGAAGCATTATCAAGACAGAGGACTCCTCCAATATCAGGTGTTCGCTGCTTCTATGACAGCCTGTTTGTCCTTTGGATGACTTTGGTCATTGAAAGTTCTTTTCTTACTTGAGTGCAATTTGTTCCCTGGTAGATTTCACCAAGTTTTCTCTGTCACCCAACGGAATAAGTCTGCTCTCTCTCTTCCATGACAGACCTTCAGAGATTTTGAGACAGAGATATGTTCCTGCTTATTATCCCATTTTTCTCTCTCTAATGAGGCGGTATTTCTAGTCTTCTCATTATCCTGATCATCTAAATATGTGCCATCCTAAGGATGACAAATATATTAATAAGATGTATCAATTGAGTGTGACTCTGTTTTTACTGAGCTTGGTTGTGACCTTGGAATCTTTCTCAATAACTTCCAGGTAGTTATTATAAAGAGATCTTAATTGTGCAGCTACTGCGTTCAGGTGCTATGTACTTTAGAGGTGCGGTGTGAGCACAGAACAATCCGTGTCCTTGTGGGGCCTGTGTCCTGCTCGGGAGCTAACCTTGTATTGTACTGAGTTGAAGGCTCTTTGGTACCTTGGAGAAGGGCTTTCGGTAGAGAGAGATGCCTTTTCAAACTTGATTCTGAGGCTTTCCTGAAGGGTGTCCATGCAGAGGGTGGTCCTCAGCCGCCACTGAGTTGGGTGTACTGTGTCTCTCTCCCAAACCCCGTTCACACATCCGGGGCCTCTCCTCTGCTGAACTGCTTAGAAGGCCTCCGGTGCAGGGAAATATATACACAGGGTGGCTGAATGCCTCTGAGGATGATCCAGCCTCATTTTATACTGGGAAAAAACGGTGCTTTGGGGGAAAGCTCTTGAAGCTATAACTAGGTGAATCTAGTTCGGTGATGCTCTTACCATACCAAAATTCTCTCTGTCTCTGTCTCTCTCCCTATCATTTTAGGAACCTTTTAAAAGTTAATGCCTGTAAATAAAGGGCTTGCGAGGTCAGCTAATTTTGCCAATTTCCCATCAATCCTTGAGAAATGATGGTTTTCAGTGTTGCTCACTTCCCATCAATCCTTGAGAAACGATGGTTCTCAGTGTGGTGGGGTGGTAGGGCCTCTGTCCAAAACTGGAAGGATGCTCTCCAAGAGACCACATGTGTGGAAAGTACCTGGAGAAGTGATTTTGGTTGGACATCTACCATGTTCTATCTTTGAAATGACTGATGTTTATGGTGTTTTTCCCCTCTAAAAGTCCTGCTGGATTTTGCCTGCCTGGGCTGTAAGACAATTTCAGCCCATAGCCTGTCCCTCTCCAGGAGAGGCACCTGCCTGGGGAGCTCGATAGAGCAATTCTTTTGCTGTTTCTTTAAATCACACTGTTGGGTTCTGGCCTGTTGAGTGAACAGGAACCAAATTAGCATCCATACTGATTGCATGTCCGCTTTGGGAAAATCACGTCCTCTCTGAGTTTGTTTGTTCTTACTTAAAATGGTGATCTGGGAACAGAGTTGACACTTGAGAAATTAAATAGAAAAGAAGGCGAGGATAATAACGAAGGCTCGCCTCTCCCCCCACGTCCGGGCATGCATTTAGTAACTACTGAGAATGATGGAATAGGCTCTGTTCTAGGTGCTGGAGACACAGGAGCGGGGAAACACATATAAAGTCCCTGTTGTCACAGAGCTTGATTCTAGAAAACATGCACATAAATGAGTAGACCAGTAGTACGTTCAGAGGAAATGTGTGCTGTGGAGAAAAATAGAGAAGCGTACTGGGGATGGGAGGGCTGCGTGCGTGTGTGTGCTTATGTAGGGTGGTGAGGGAGAGTCTCGTGGAGAAGGTGAGACTGGGCAGTGCCTGAAGGAAGTGAGAAAGTGAGGCGTGCGTTGGGGGACAGAGGATGCTGGGGGAAGGGTCTGAGGCGAGAGAGTGCTCGCTGGGTTCGAAGAATAGCAGGAAGACCAGTGTGCCTAGATAATCATGGTGAGCGGCCTGAGGTCATAGAAGTATCAGGGGACAGATCATTCAGGGCTTCAAAGGCCACTGTAACACTTTGGACTTTGCTCTAAGCCAGAAGGCAAGCTTTCAAGCAGTGGAATGAGAAGCTACAACTCAGCATTTCGAGAGGATCACTCCATAACTCTGGGGGTACTGACTGGCTCCAGGGGGCAAGCGCTGGGGACACGGGACCTTTGACTTTGTTTTCAGTGTTGCCCAAGCTGCTCAGGATAACCCGGAGTGATTGCCCTCTCAAGCAGGCTTTAGAGGTGAAGAGAAATTAAAACGACAGGACGGCAGCAGGAACTAGTCTCCATTTCTAGATGCGCCTCACTCTGTGCCGGAAAGTTGAGTGGCTGGAAAGGGGAATAGAAGGGTCCAGGGACAAGCCAAAGGGGCAAGCGCAGGACAGTAAGGAAGCGTGAGCTCAGCCTTCACAGCCAACAAGAAGGGAATGAAAACAAAGTAAATTAGTGGTGGAGCATTAATGCAGCGGATCCACGACACATGTTGGAGAAGGGTGGTGGTCCTTGCCAGGAGGTCCTTGAGAAATCTGAGTGGGGACTGGACACGTGGGCCGGAAACCCTGTCCCTGTACCCCACATTCCTATTCTCTCCCCTCCCCCCACCCCCATCCTAGTATACGTTTGCAAGGAGTGATAAGAGAGTTCATGATTGTTGACAGGTTTTCTGCAGCAGACAGGTAGACAAGAAGGGAGGAGGCCTGCCATGCCCTGGGCAGGGTGTGAACTCCTTATGGAGAAAAAAGTAAAGTGGAGGTGAAGAAGGTGTTTTCTTGAAAGTGTCCTAGCCTGGGAGCCCAGCAGGCATCGCACATCCACATCTACACTTTCCCAAGGAGCTGGGCAGTTAGTGCCCTCCTAAAGCCGGGGGAGCCTGCCATCTGCTGGTTGACTTAAGTATTGTACCCAGATGCTTACATATGGACAAACGTCCTTCAGCTAACTTAGAGAGACAAACCTATGTTGGCATTTGCTCCAGGCCAGGCACTGTCCATTTTCTCCTTAAGTATCACAAATTCTCATCATGGTAGGTCTTCTTAATTCTCATGTTTAGGGATACTCAGAAATATTAAGTGACTAGACCAAGGTCATTCAGTAATTGGAAAACTTAGGATTCAGTGACTACAAAGAGGATTACTTTGAAGAAGTCGTTATGATCACACCGGCTTTGCAAACTGTAAAGTGTTACGAGGGAATAGGCAGAGGGCAGGTGTTCTGCGTGTACTGATGTGAGAATGGATAAAGGAATAAGTGCGCAGATGGTGTGGGCTCAGAAGACCGAGGTGTTAGTCCCAGCTCTGGCACTTCGAGGGCAGTGAACCTGGGGGAAGTCATTTCACTGCTCTGAAACACACTTCTTAACCTATAACTGCAAATAGAAGGTGCTAATGTGAGAGCTACTTATTTTGGATGTGTGTGTGTGTGTGTGTGTGTGTGTGTGTTTCCTATAATGAAATCCATGTTCCAGTCTTGGCACTGGAGTGATTCTCAAGGGGAGAGACTTTTCCTGCTTCCTTTCTGAGCTTTCAATTCTTCTTGGAGGTTCGCTTGGGGAGGGAGGAGCACAAGGGGAGTGAGCCCTCTGCTGGCCACAGATATACCACACCAGCTCTCATCCTGGCAGGGCGTACAGGTGAGGATCCCAGCACCCAAATGAGTCTAGAGGACACATTAGTGCAGAGTGAGATTTCTAAAGAGCAACGTTGATTATGTCACTCCTGCCCTAAATACCTTCAGCGATTCTCAGCTGCACTCCCAGGACACAAAGTCCCTGAGGCAAGGCCCTGAACCATCTATGCCCTTTACTTGTAGCCACAGCCTCCTCTTGGTGTCCCCACCGTCCTCATTTTAAGCACAGCAACCTCAAGGGAGCCTCTCCTGGCTCTGCCTCCCACCCTACCTGCATTCCAAGGAGCAATGCCCTAGTCTGCTAGTCTATAAGGCGCCACAGCCCTCCCAGCTCCTGGAATTAATGGGGGAGGGGGCTTGACTCCAGCTCCCCACATCCCTAATTAGCCTGGCCCAATTGAAATGATACCTGTGTATAGGAAAGATCACCTGTAGAAACAGAGGGCAGCTCAGGAACAGGGGCGTGGATGTGGAGACGTTCTCAGGAACCCAAAGTCCTATGGGTTCTACCTTCTAAACATCTCTCAGCACCATATGCTGCATCTCCGGGACGCCACGTTTATGCAAGCCTCGTCGCCTTTCATCCCACTCCTGCAGTGCCCTCCCCACAGGCTTCTCCTTCTAGCACCTCCCGGCCCAGGTCCAAACTTCCACAAAAACGGTGGTTTTAAAAAGCAGACATGATTATAATAACCCTCCCCTACTCCTCCCACCCCCGCTTAAAATTCCTTAGCAGGTTTCCACTGCATTTAGAAAAAAGGTCAAAATCCTTATTCTGGACCAAAAGAAGGTGCAGGAGAGGGTTTCTGCTGCCCTCTGTGCCCCTCTTCCTGGGCCTCTGGCTTGCTTTGTGTGCAGCCCGGCGGCCTGAAGGTCCATAGAGATTCTCTGCCTTCTGCCTCTCCTGCCTCCTTCACTGGCTAACTAACTCCCGCTTAGCATTTAGATCGCGATTCAAACGTCCTTCCTCAGAGAAGCCTTCCTCGTCATTTCCATTAGATGTCCTCATCGTGTCGTTCACTTGCTTCCATAGCGTGCCCTCAGTTTGCAGTTACACGTTGGCTCGTCTGATGTAGGGGCTGTTGCCGGCCTCTCCTTGACATGGAGGCTGCACGAGGTCAGGGCCACGGTTATTTTGTTCACTTAGTGCTGGGCATATGGGGGTGCTCAGCAGTAACTTTTAAACGGAAACGGAAGTGAGGCTTTTGGGAGAAGACAACCAATCAGCACAGCCCACAAGGAGCCCCGGATACTCCGGTGTTGGCAAGTCATGGTGGGAGGAAGAATGGCTCGGGAGGGGCAAGCAGAGATGGGGAGAAGGTGGGATTGATCGCAGTCCCAAAGGACAGGGCCGCGTGGTAGACACTGTGAGAGTTGTGGTGTGGACGTCAGCCAACACGCTCCTTGGTTTACATTCCTTGTTCAAAGTTAAAAGTCCCTCTCCAGGTATTTAATGGGCCAAGTCCAAGTTATATCCCATGCCCCCGGCTGCCGTGGGGAGGAGGAAAGAGTATTTTCCTCTGTAGCTTTCATGGTGGGAGACAGGGTCCTCAGACAATGAGAAATGCTCCAAAACTAGAAAGGAGCTTGGAAGCTGAGAGGCCTTAAATGTCCAATGTCCGCTATGGAGAGAGAGAGGTGTGCGTAGATATACTGGGGTAAGGCAAGCAGACAGCTCCGCCAGTGGTACTGAGTGCCAAGTTAACCCCGAGATAGTAAGCGTGCCCATCAAAGTCCCCGAGGAGAGTTTAAGTAGAAAGACTAGGTGCGGGCAGGATGGGGGCAACCACTGGCCCAGCATGGTTCCCCTGGTCTAGCAGGAGCTGAGGTGCAGAGACCGAAGGGGCGTGTGCGGGAGCAGTTATCTGAAACCTGAAGAGAGACTTGTGTGCAGACCGTCAACTGAGAGGCACCGTCACTGTGTTATGTGGGAAGCCGTCCGCCCACCATGATGCTATAGAGATGAAGCTGGAAAATAAGTGCCCCGACTGCCTCCCTCACCCACACCTCCCCTCCAGTCTCCTTCCGTGTCCTGCAAGTGCCGCTCATTTCGATACCCGGCTGGAAGCCTAAGGGCATGGAAGGCCATTGATATCATTCATAGAGGGCGGCTTTGACGTATACAGAGCAGGGAGAAGGGGAGGGAGTAGGTCAGGGATGGACAAAGGGAAGACCAAACACCCTGGAAATTAATTTTCAATACAGAGCTCCTGAGTGCTTCATGGGAGATAGAATTGGGCTTGGACTTTGAAGGTTGAGTAGAATTTCAATAGAGCTTTCAAGATGGAAGAAGTTGCTTGAATAAAGCCACAGAGTCAGCAACTGGATTATCAGGTGTGTCTGAGAATTGCATTTTCAACCAGAGCATTGGACCAGAGCTCACGGTGCATAGGCAGTTTGAAACCAGCTGTACACCATTGAATGTCAAGGCCTTGGCTTCTTCTGGGAGTACCCACAACTTTCCCAAGGCCAAGATTAAGGATACCTGTTTGACGTAGCTTCTTCAGCAATCAGAATTCGATTGCTGTGCAGCTTCTGGGGACACCTTACCAGCTTAGTTATGTCTATCTTTCTTAAGAAGGGATAAGACGAGAGCTCAGAGACTCCAAAGGCAGCGGGCACCAGAGAGTTAAGCCTCCCACTAAGGTTTGGTTGTTACAGGCCACCCATTTGTTTGGGTTTATGAAGCAAGGCGAGTGTTGCTATGGCTGAATTGCAGGCAACAAGTCTTATGATCTGAAACAGCAAATTGTGTATATAACATGACAGCATTTATTAAAGCATGATAAACTCAGCAGCACAGGATCTGGCCAGACCCATAAATTCCTCTGATCCTCACTTCTGAGCCATCACATTCCATTTGAATGAGGTCTATCAGCCCAAACATTTTCATTAAGTCAATTTGCTGAATATTCCCAAGAGAATGAACTGGGACTTGCTCCTTGCATCCCCTCTAACACTCTTGTTTTAAAGAGAAATGTGTAATGTGTGGTTCTGACACATACTTGCTGGGATCTGCTCTGCTGGGCTGAGTTCCCTCATGTCACTAGATGTATTCAGGCTGAGGCTGGGGGACACCGGACTCTCTTTTTTTCAGGGGGCTTTGCCTAAGGGAGAAGAAGCTATTCCTAATAGACATTCTTTCCAGTTCTATGAGTTTTGGATTGTAGGAGCCTGGTGAAGGATCCAGTTGAACTTCCTCATTCTGCAACCTGTACTTTGTCACCATGGCATACAAAGTCTGGGGCCTTGGGGAGAGCAGGAACACTAGGGCCAGAAGGCCAGAATTTAAGTTCTAGTTTTATTATTAATTAGGAGTGTAGCCACGAGGAAGTCATTGCACTTCTATGAACCCCAGTCCATCTTATATAAAGTAATAGTGCCTGACATATATGCCTGGCACTGTGCTAAGGGTCTCACAGGGATGGCATCACTTATTTTTCACAGGAATGCTGTGAAATTAAGAAGTGTGAACATCCTCATTTTACTGATGAGGAAACTGAGGCACAGAGAGACAAGGGAACTAGGGAATGGTGGAGCCAAGATTTGAACTCAGGCGGTTCTGCCTCTGGGGTTTTTTTTTTGGTCCTCGCATGATAACAATTCTCACCTCACCTACGTCACTGAATTGTTAGGCGATTACATTGGAAAATGGGTATAAACATCTTTCAAACCATAAACTATTAGTCTTGGAAATGTTGAGCAAGAAGCCGAATCTTAAGTTGTCAGCTTTTTCCAACTCTGTTCAACTTTCTTCAAAACAGTGGTTCCCTCCCTTCCAGCCTCTCCTGTCTCCCTCCTGCCTCCCCTTCCACTCTGCCTACCCCTCTCATCTTTCCTTTCCAGCGTTCCCGCCTTGTTCGAATACATCGGCTTTGGTGGAATTCCAGCTCAACGATGAAAGGCAAGACAACAGACAAATTTAAAAGTACTTGTGCTTTTATTAAAAAAAAAAAAAAATCAGGTACTGTCCACATGGATTTTGGAAAGGAAGATCTCTTTAAAAATCCTTAGTTTGCATCATCATCATCATCATTATTATATTAATAATATTAATTATATCCTTAAAATCGAAACAGTATTGCTTTTCTGGTTTCTTTTGTACGAAATATAAAAAAAGGGGACGGCTTCCAATGACACACATTGAATCACTGCTAACAAAAATAATGATAATTAATTATACAGCTTTGTGTAAAATACAGCTGGTTCTAAAACAAACTACCGCTGTACAGCCTGCCCCTCCCCCATGCCCAGAGCTACCCAAGAGAAGGAAACTGTTGTGATTCTGTCACTGGAAGATTTTTGCTGATTCAAACAACAAAACAGAAACCTGTTGGAGACCGTTGTCTTTGGTGCGAAGGAAGGACTCGCAGAGTGGGGAGGCCAGTGCCGCCACCATTGGCCCGGCTGACCCGTGGTCAGCGCTAACTCCTGCCCAATGCCCAGGCGTGGCTTGATGGTTGGGTGGGTTGTACTGACACTTTGGTAAAATTATTTTCTTTCTCTGGGCCCTACTCCTCTCTCGCCCAGTTGTCCCTGGAGTTTATGCCCGTTTGCGTCTGCCTTCGAGATTTCGGAAGCTGCTGGGTCTCACCTTCATCTCAGCAAACTGAATGGAATATTCGTGACCTTTCCAGTGGAACCAATTAACACCCTGTGAGAAAGAGAAGAAGTCCAGGTTGGTTTCCATTAGGCAAGGTGTTCACTGACCAACTGCTGTTTCGTTGACGGAGCAAAAGGAGTTCTGTTTCGATTAGACTGTTTGGTAGTTCACAGCTGTCTCTTGCCTCTCCATCTATTGAGGTGTGCAGTGAAAATTTTCAAAGGGGCTGACTCTATCTGACTTTTTTTTTTTTTTTTTTTTACTTTAGTCGGAAGCCACCTGATTTTTGTAATCTTTTTTTCTTTTTAATTTTTACCATCTTGAAACAAATTGGTGGCTGATGAAATTGGCCGTTATTAAGAGTAGGCGCTAAAGGAATTCGTGTCATGACTGGAGGTTATAGACTTGTGTAGCTACATGCAGGGGAATCTATAACTCATGGGGTTACTATGGAGTACTTTCATGGGGGTTGGTATGGGATGGTAGAAAGAACATAGGTGGAACACACACTTTACAACTTAATGCTGTTACTTGAGAGATAAATGGTCTTGAACAAGTTATCAAAACTTTCTGGGCCTCAGTTTCGCTATCTTTTTTTTTTTTCTTTTCCCTTAAATTCTAATAATGTCAACCTTGAAAGGATGTTCTGAAGATTAAATAAGTTTGTAAGGGAGCTATCACAGTGCTGGGCACATAGTATGTTCTCGGTAAATATTGCTTTTAAGGAGAAATATCCTTAAAATTTTGGCCAAAGGTTTTCTTCCAGAAAAGACGATATTTGAGTCTGGGCTTCCTAGTTCCACGTTTGACCTTTTGGCAGAGTCTACAGATGGTAGACTCTGCACATCGAACCCCACAAGGCCCCTTGTCCCAATAGGGGAGGGGGTTAGCTTCAGAGAGTGCTCTTCTGAGGCCACTACCCCATTCTTGGCCCCTCTTCTATTTAAGCTTGGAGAGGACCTATCCATGAAGAAGTTAATGGCTGGTGAAATCGAGAAAAAAATAGCGACACTTTATTTGATTCTCTTTTGGGGGGGGGGCATATATTGATATCGGGTATTCTCTGAGTCTGACAAGAAGGTGGGATTTGAGAAAGGCTGGCTTATTTCACAGGCAAATAAGTCTGTAATTTCCAGTTATGGGAAGATGCTGTCACCTGACAGCTTCATTCTTGTGCTGCCTCCCTCTCCCCCATTCTTCCCTCTGCTCGAAGCAAGTCCCCCTTGTACTATGCTGGAGACTGAAGCCAGGGAGCAAGGTGACTTTGCAGAACCCACACAGAGACGGGAGCAAGCCAGATCTAGGTCCGGGCTCCCATACCTCCTTGATGGCCTTTTACATCATCTACTTCTTCTTTCAAAATTGGAGGGAAGGAAGGAAAAAAGAAGTTTACTTTTGGCATGTAAATTTTTTTTTTTTTCAGGAAGATTTGGTATTGCACTGGTGTGAGGGGACAAGGCAGCAAAGGTGATACAATAATGCTCAGAGTGGAAGTGTAACTGAGGCAACTTAGTAAGTTGGAGAAAACCCCCTGCTTTCACCCCTGGGTGACATGGGCTCCATTTTATCTGCTTTCTTTCAGGGGTTCAGGCAAAGATTTTGTCTGGTTTGGAATTCACTTGACCAGTAGTTCTCCTCAGGATCTTCAAGAATTCACATGTGCTGTTTCTATGACTTTACCTGACCTGCAGTGTCACTGGGGTTTCTCTTTGCCATGATGGGAAAAATCATGTCATGGGCCTGTGCTTCCTGCTTTGTAGCCTCCGCCACGATGGAGGGGCCGATTTGCTCTCCCATCATCCCCAACCAGCTTTTCAAGCCTGGTCCTGAGCCCTCATGGGCCACTCACCTGACTGTGGTTATTGTCCCCATATCTGCCCATCAAGTTGACACGGTGACAGTTCTTGTACCAGAAGGCTCCCTTGTAGGACAGAGCACAGTTGGTGATGGCCGAGTCTGTGTCCTTGTCAAAGGTGGAGAAGGGCCTGCCATTGTGGTAGGCCATCGAGTCACCTGGGAGAGAGAAAATATAGATCTGAGAAATCCCAGTTGGAGTTTCCTGTGGGTTCTGAAAGGCAGAACCAAGGGTAACAACTGAAAGGTCCTGGGGTGGGAAGGCTTTGAACTCTGGACCCAGATTTAGGATCATACATAGGACTGGATGGGACAGGAGTGTCACCTGAGGATTCATTTCTGATGGAAGCAGCCTAATGTTGTAGAAAGAGGGCTGTGGAGGCTTCAGAGGATCCAGCTTCAAGTCCCATCTCTTTCACTCCTTAGCCATGACCTTGCACAAGCCAAGCCTCTTGCTGAACCTCAGTTTTCTCATCTATGAAATGAAACTAGAACATTGATTCTATTCACCTCAGAGTGCTGTTAGATAGGGAGGTGTATGCTAAGCAGGTAGAGTGTTGTGCAAATAGTTACGATTGCTGTTATTTTTATGATATTCTTGCATTTCCTTTCCACAAAGGAGCTCAGAGAGTAACATGAGAAACCTGCATGTAAGAATGGTGTGCTTTCTTCGAAAGCACAGATATTCAGAGCCATCCTTAAAAACACACCCTTCAGATATTAGATGTCACCGAGTAGCCTATGCATCATATAGTTAATTTTCAAAGTTTTTATGGGGTCAGCGTTCCCTGATTCGTAAAGAGCCCATTTATAGATCATCTAAGTGGGAATCTAGTTTGTAATTTAACCCACCAAATTTTAGGAACATTTAAGTGCCTTTTCTTTCTGTGGCCCCTCACCCCCAACCCAGCCAGTGCTGTGCATAAAAATGTAAAGATGCCTAGGCTTTCTCCCCTGATATTTGGAGCAAGCTGTCGGAGGGACTCAGATGCCTTTTTAACTGATGAACTGCCAAGATCAAGAGCATGGTAGGGAGACATTGATAAACAAGAGGCTCTCCTGCAAGGGTTATCTTGGTGAAGGGACCTGTCACAGCGCATTTTGTCATTGGAAATAGAGAGAGACGGGTGGAGGTTCACTCATTCTTGCTGCTCAGTCAGTGTCTTTGTTTGCCATGTAACTGTATCTATCCTTCTTGCCTGAAGCCATCTCAAGCAAAGAGGTATTTATTGCCAGGTAATAAAATGTCAGAATTCTTTGAGGGTTGCAAGAATGAAAACAATTTTCGCCCCTGGGTCTCTCTCTTCATTACCACCAGACTTATCTCTAAAGAGCTGGGTCTCTTTTTTTGACTGAGCCTGGCTTTTGATGCACATTTGTCCAGAGACTTTTTTACATTAGAGATATTTTCTTTCAGAGATCAGAGAGGGTGGGAATGTACCATAGCATCTCTGTCTTTTGTTTTCATACATGGAACTGAAAGCCACCCAAGGTGGGCACGGGTGGCATGGAATGGTCCTACTATCAGACCTGATCCCCCCTTTTTACCAAGAACACCTGTCTGCAGCCAGGTTTGCCCCCCTGCCCACTTTCTACAAGCTGTTCCACTTTGAGCAAATCATCAGACTTTTCCGAGTCTCGATTTCCTCCTCTGTATAATAGAGCAATATCTTCCTGAGATAGTTTTTGTGAGAGTTCAATGAGAGTAATGCATGAGAAAGATCTGCAAAAGAGGATGCTACTTAGTAGGCCTGAATGAATATTGTTTCCTCATTTATCACTCCTCTGATGTGGAGCCAGAAAACCAGATAACGTCCACTTCAAGTGAAAGACATCTTCAAGACCTGAACTAGGCTATGCATCAGACAAGGAACAAAAGGGCTGCTGAAGAGGTGGCGAGCTTCCGGTTGTAGGGGTACAGAGGCCGAGGCTGGGCGACCACATGGCAGGGATCTTAGAAGAGATTCAAACAGTTGGGTGATGGAGTGGATTATTTGCTACACAAAGTGCAGTGCACAGACTAGCAACACCACCAACAATGGCATCAGCAGGCAACTTGTAAGAAATGCTGCATCTCCATATGTCAGCACCTGCATGTTAACAGTATTCCCTGGGGGTCATATGTACACAATAAATTGAGAAATACTGGGTCAGACAGATTTTAAGGCCCCTGAGAGGCTGTTTTTCTATCAGTCTAAAATCGATGTCTAAAAATGGATAAAAAGACATATATTTTAAGTGATGGCAGCTTCAAATCAGTCCTGATTGTCCTGATTCCCAACCTACTCTGTTTCAGTGACCAAACTATCTACCCAACTCTGTTTGGTTGCAGGTCTTCTGGATTAGCATCCAGTATGGATTCAAATAATTGTTGATCTAACAAATGGATGGATTAATGAAGTAAGGAATGATGAATGGAAGGATTAGCTGAAAACACAAGAAGGCTGTGTGGTTTTGAAGGCTCTAAGCGCAGCTGCCCCATACCTGCTGTCCCACTGTATCCCTCCACCTTCAGCTTGTAGCGAGTCTTGGCATCTCCCACGCTGAACCTGTCGTAGACGGCATATGCTGTCTTCCCATGGTCCCGCAGGTCTACCCGGAGCTCGTACTGCCCTTGGGACGTGATTTTGTTCAGGTTGTCCAGCCCTGTGGATGACAGGCAAGGGTTGATGCAGAAGCACAAGTGACTGAAGCCATCGTTTCTACTCCACCCTGTAGGAAAAGTGGCTGGGTATACTCTAAGGAGGGTTGTGTGACATGGACCCAGGTTGCAGCTAGGTTGACTCCTTGCCGGCTCAACACCAAGCAAAATAGATTGTTCCTGAGTCTCAGGTCAAATCAGATTGATATCTTTGCCCTGCCAACCTCCTAGTGTATTGCAAAGATCAAAGGAGATAAGGTGGGGAAAGCACCTTATAAATACTAAAGCTCATTACAAGAGAAACGAAATGGATGATAATGGGATAGACATCCTGCAGCTCAGGCACTGGTGCGTAGAACAGTGCCCTGGGCAGGTAGGTTGTTAAAAAGTGTGTTGTGTGGCTGGATGGCTGGTGGCATTGTACAGCTGGCTTGGGAGATTTCAAATTGCAGCTCAGCTGCTTACAGCATTGGCCAGATTCCTCTCTGAGGCTCTAATTTCCCATGTGCAAGATGGGAATTTTGTACCTCACTGGGGTGCTAAGAGGTTGTGGCTCCGAAGAACCCATCTCAGCACTTGGAGTCAAGGACAGAAGAGCAAATGGCATCAGTGAGGACAATTCTACAAACAGTTCAGTTTATGTCTGAAGACCTGGTTGTTGGCTCTCCCTTGATTAGATTTTTATTTTTAATGCCCTAAAGAATATTTAAAGTCTTTTTCATTGAAAATTTGATATTCTGTGTCTACTACTAGAGCTATTGTTTCCTTCTAACCCATCTCTCTCTCTCCCACGGGTTGCTGTGGGTTAGGACAAATGACAAAGAGGGCAACAATAGCATTTGGGACACAAACATGCAGCGCTGCATTACCGAGCCAGAATTCTTCTCTGCGGTCCCCAAACCCAGCGGCATATGCTTTCCAGTTTCGATAGAAATCCTCATGTCCGTTTTTGCGTCTCAGGAACACCTATAAATATAATCAATGAATCTGGGTACATGTGAGCTATTGAAAGAAAGAGAAGGCATCTTTCTGAGAGGAAGAACATTGGACTGTGGGAAAAGCACCAGTTCCCACCTCCGTCTGTCACTAATTTGCCACATAACTCTGGACAGCTCCCCTCCCCTCTTTGAGTCTTGTGTTCTCACCTGAAGAATAGAGACTAAAAATACCTCCCAGCTCTGAGTCCTAATGATATGTCAATGTAGATTCATCACTTGAAACAAATGCATAGCTGTGGTGCAGGCTATTGATAGTGGGAGAAGCTGTGCATGTGATGGTGTATGTGGGAACTCACCGCACTTTATGCTCAATTTTGTTGCAAAGCTAAAAATGCTCTAAAAAATAAAGTTTATTAATTAAAAAAAATTCCTTCCCAGCTTGTATGGTAATGTGGTTGAAATAATTCACATAAAACTCTTAGCACAGTGCCTACTGGGTAGCAAATGCTAATTAATGTACATAATGGGTTCCATGATCCATTTTTATGCATCGCAGAGCTGAGGATCGGATGAGATAAATTACAAAATAATTCTTTTCTTTCTTTTTTTTAAAAAATTTTTTATCCCCAGCTTCTTCATTCTTTTGTTTAAGAGATAATCCCTGAGTGTCCCCATGTGACAGGCACTATCTTGCAAAACCTCATGCACCTTGGGGTCAGAGTGCAGGGGGAGGACCTCCACACCTCCTGCCCCGGCTGTGCCCTCTGCCCCACTCCCCCATGCCTGAGAGATCTGGGGTCTGTTTTAGCGATACTCACGATCCATCCACCCCCGTCTGAGGTCATGTCACAGAAGACCTCCAGAGCCTGCTCCTTATCACCATTGAGATAAATGGTGTAGAGGCCAGAGGTTGTGTCTCCATTCAACATTGCCTGGGAGCAGTCCTTGGGGAATGGGTACAGGAGTCCAACTGAGGATAAAAAGGAAGAGTGACTCCATTAGAGCAGGAGGACTGGGTAGGAGCTTGGCAATTACAGCTCCGCTGTTCATTAGTTAGAGGACTCACCCTCTCTGGGCCTCTGGGCCCTCGTATGCGAGGTGGGGACAAAGCCTATTTTGCAAGAGTGCAATGAGGTTTAGAGGTTATGCATATAAAGGACCCATCTAGCTCAGTCCCTTATACTGATGGAAGCCACCAATGATGTCAATGGGAAGAGCTAAGCTGCTGTGAGGGGCGTGTGTCAGGTTGGCCTTGTTCTACTTGGAGCAGCCAGGCAGCACCCGATGAACACCCAGGTGCTGGCCAGGATGGCTGAGTCTCTGGCACCCAGGGGGTGGCTCACTATCACTCAGAGCACTCTATTAGGCTGGATGCATCTCAGTGTCTTCAGAGGATTCCGAAACGGACAAGGGTTATCGTCCTGAACTTTCCACTTCTTTGCTTTGGAACGCCGGGGAAGGCATTTCACTGTCCTGAGCCTGGGAATCTTGGAGAAAACAAGAATGCCTGGGGAATTTCCAAGTGCAATAATGTGATGCAAAAAATAAAAAGTTGATAGAAATGGACAATTTGGGGGGCTGCGCTTAGCAGATGGGACAAAGAACTGACGGTTATAGCAATTTTTTTCTCTGATCTGACCTCCTCATGATGCTTTATCTTCACCTGAGGTTGTATCATTAGCTGGTTTTTTGTTGTTGTTGTTTATTTCATGGCCCTAGTCTGAGAACAACTTTAGGGCACACTCATGTTTTTTTGCACTTCCAGCACCTGGTTTAAGGCAAAGAGGTACGTTTGCCTCTGCACCTCCCTCAGCAGGAGTGTGCAGAGTGACTAGAGTGAAATGTGAAGGGCAGGACGCGGCTCTGGGACATGCTCTGTGTGGCCTAGGCTCAGGGCTCTCCAAAGCTTGACTCTTCCCTTCCTCAGGAATGGATGCTTCCTCTTATTCACCAATGGAACACCTTGCGTGTTTGCCATCTGCAGAAGACACCCAGTGGTAGGGTGCAGGGTGGTCCCCTTGTCCCGGAATGCCCGAGCCCAAAGCTGACTCTAATGCATGATGTGGTCTTGGGCAGGTCATTGAGGCTCTGGGAGTCTCTGTTTCCCCAACAAAAAACTGGGCATGATAATCCTGGCCCCTCATAACCAACTCCGTTGGAGGACTGTTTGTGATTTTGAGTATGGATGAGCTTTGTAAATGCTGACATGCTGAAGAAGAAAAAAAGGGACCCTGAGCTTATAATGAGCCTTGACAATGGGCCACACAATGACTGAGAGTTCAAAGACAATACAAGGATCCTCATGAGGTCCTTGGGAAGAAGGGATAGTTGTTAATCCCATTGCATAGATGGGATTAAAGAAACAGGCTTGTAGAATGGCAGTGACTTCCCTGAGTCACACTGAGCAAGTGGTGGAGATGGGGACTGAATCCAGATGTTCTCACTACTGATCCTCCTTCCCTTTCGCCATGAGCCCTGTTATCTCCTGCACCCACATTCTTCAGACTTTGATTCTTTTCAGAGATTTGATGGGAAAATGTAATGTAGAAGTCAGAGGAGAAGTGGAAGTTTAGTTCGGCTCACAAAGCTGGCTGCTCCCTGAGCCCCTTACCTGTGGTGAAGACGGTCTGAACCAGCTTGCTCCTCAGGGGCCCGTTCAGTGCCTGGACCTTGGCCGTGTAGTGAGTGGATGGGCTCAGCCCCGTCAGGCTGTAGGATGTCGTGTCTGGACCCACAATGACTTCCTAAGGGTGGGAGAAAGAATATAACAGCTTTTGGCTACATTAATCTTCAGGGTGTGATGAATTCATTCATTCACCCATCCACTTATTTATTCGTTTGACAAGAATTCACTGAGTCCCACTCTGTGCCTGGCTCCATGTTCATCGCTGGAATGTCAAAGGCGAGAAAAATGCAGCATGAGCAAAAGTCCTGATGTCAGAAGAGGCAGACTGAATTAAAATAATATGAAGAGGCAATGACATACCTCAACCACTCTTGGCTTTTGGTGAGGGAGTGATAGAAGAGGTGGGCACAGACCAGATTACCAAGGGCTTTAAATGCCAAGCTATGGAATTTAAGATTTATTACTATAAGAAATGGAGATTCATGAAAGGATTTTGAACAAGAGAATGACATGAACCCAATTTAATCTGGGAGCAAGATGAATCACACAAAAGGCAAAAGGTTTAGAGTTTGAGACAGTTATGTCAGTGGGCCCCTGGTATGGCTCTTTTTCACAGCCTTTTGGGAAGCTTTAAAACAATATCATGCCTAGGCTCCATCCAGACTGAATGCATCATAAGAGCCAGAAGTGGGGCCCGGTCAGGTGCATATTTAAGAAGCTCCCCAGATGATTCTGGTGCACAGTGTGGGGATCTCTTGAGTCAGGAGATGATTACAGTGCCCAGAGGCCTGGCACGATGAGAGCTGGAGCTGACCCAGCATATCTCCTTTCCTGAACAGGGACACCCAGGACAGGCGGCGTGTGCAGCTGCTGTGAGATCGATTCTAACTGTGCTTGCAGTTTGTGGCTGGTCACCATGCTGCTATCTGGAGAGGGCGATCGGCTTCCATTTGCAGGAAATCCTCTTTCTCTTCAAATCCTCTTTCTAGCTTCGAATGTGCGTGAAATCGCCTTTTAGCCAATGACCTTGGTGTCTGAGATGGGAATTCAATCTACATCCCTAGCTAACCAAACACAATAGTGCTCTCTACAACCTGCAGACTCAGCCGACTGGATTTAGGCAGCAACGAGTCAGTGTGGAGACTCCTGGAATGTCCTCCCCCATCCTCAGGACTCGGCAGGTGAAGTCGTCCTGATTTTTCAAATGGGGGGAGTTGAGTTTCAGAGAAGGTAAGAGACTTGCTCTCACTCCATGATTTGTTGGTGGCGGGGGATGGTCTTACATCCTGCCTCTCAGCCTCTTGTCTAGGATTCTTCCTCCTATGCCATGCTGATTTTCTTGAGTGAAACACAGAAAGCTGGGGATCGAACATGCAGGAAAATAAACCTGTGCTCATTTGATACCAGTAACGCAGTGACCTTTGTGTGACCCACAGGTCTGGGCCTTGGGGAAGGATCAGGTACAAAGCTGGGTTCATTGAATTACTTGGGGATACAGTTACCTATCAGTTCTCTAGGCCGCTGTGCAGTCATTTTCCAGGCAACTGAGATAGATCGAAATGAGCCTCATGACTTCTGGTAAACACTAAATCCTAGAACGCCTGCCCAGGAAGGGACATTAGAGTTTGGTGAGTCCAACGTACTCATTTTATAGACGTGAACACTGACACCCAGAGAAGGTAAGAGATTCGCTCTAGTTCATACAGCGAGATGGGTCATTCATTATTATACGGACTCCAAGAAGGGCTGCGATAGGAAATGTGTGTCCACTTCTGGGTAAGCATGGCAGGCTGGGCATGCCCATTTATCTCTACTCACTTCTGATGCCCACTGACATGAGAGCAAAGGGATAGAAAGTACAAACCCACAAAGATGAGGAAAATGGCAGAAGAGACAGAAATGGGCATGTAATGTCAACAGAGTCTTGATAGATGGAAAGCGTATGGTGCAGTGACAACTGAGGGGGCAGAATGGAGAAAGCTAGGGGCTAACTAAGCGGGCAGAGCCAGTCAGAGGCTGGCTGATGAATGCCCAGAACTCAGCAAGTTCAAGAATGGAATATGTACCACAGCAAAGATGCCTTAGAAGGTCAGTGTGGGGCATGGCTGAATAAAAGTTTGTTTAAAAGCTTTGTCTAGGAAACAGATCCCCAGTCCACATGACAGTCCTTCCCAGTTCAGATGGAAAGCTGAGGTTTACTCTCTGAAAAAGTCGAGCAAGAAGAGGCTATGGGTTCAAACCCATTGGGCCCAGCTGCAGGGAAGGCCGAGGTGCTATACTGGACACCGAAGAAGTGAAGGTTTGTATGTATGGGAGTCTTCTGCAGCTACGCTCCTGGAAGCCTGGTTTGAAGGAGTCGGAGGGTCCTCTAGGGAGACTGTTTAGCTCAAGTAAAGGCTTACAGCACTGACATTCACTAGTTTCCCACAAAAATTGCTGGGACTCACCCAGTCATTCTATGGTGAACCCCATCATTGACGAGCCCTGTCTATGTGATGGAAACTCCCAATCGGCTGTTTCATTCTTGGCTGCAGGACCAACAGAAGGACCAACAGACAAGGGTGGAAGTCTCCAACATGAAAGATGAAGAGCTAAACCAAACCAACCAGTGGGGGAAAAAAAATAACTTGGAAGAAACACTATGCAAGTGGAAGAATAAAAGAACAATAATATATATTCTCATAGGTAAAGAGAAGATGATGACAAAACACAAACAATAAGCTAGAAACAGATGAACATGCAGAGAATAAGTAAAAGATCTTGGAGATATAAAGTAGGATGACCAAAATTTAAAATTCAGTAACAAGTTTAGAAGGTTAAGCTTTGAAAATCTTTCACTTGTGTGAAGGTCTAAAGTTATATCAAATTAAAAAGTAAAAGAAAAGAAGTTCAAGGGTAGAGAATGTAAATAATATTAACAATTTCTGTAACACTATTAACAGTTGATAAGTTTGACGGTTGATGTGATAAGAATGTGGTGATATATATTTGAATGCATAATGGAATGATGCCATCTGGGAGGTAATTTACATGGCGAAGATGAAGAAGAAGCCTTTGACCTTTACTCAATAAAATATTAAGGGACCAAGATTTCAGTTCCTAAAATGTCCTCAAGTCTTGAAGCAGTGTTTTTGACCTTGGCTGGCTATCAAAACTGGAGTCTAATTAAAATGAGAGAGGCTGGAGCATATGATTCAGAAAGTCTGGCATGGCATCCAGTCCCTATTAGTTATTTTTTTTTCAGCTTCCCAGTTGCACTGAGGTAGAGAAGCACACCCAGATGATTCTTCCCTACCTTGAGGATCATATAAATGTTTCAGCTAGCCCTGGGAAATTGTTTATATACTTCAAGATACCTTGACTGTACCATCCACGGATTCATATACCAATAGGTAACCGGTGACAGATGCTCGGGGAGGTTGCCAGGAGAGGAGGGCAGTTTCTGACTGAACCTCAGTAGCTGTCAAATCTCTAGGAGAATCGAGGTCTGGAGAAGATAAGACATTACATATCAAACGAGTCAGCAAGTGTAAGACAAAGATCCCTGGCTGGGTATCAGGAGGCCTGGGTTCAAGTCCTTTCCCTACCATTGCCCTATATGACCTTGAATAGAACCTTCCCCGTCTGTAAATGAGGTCGAGCCACGTGATCTCCAAAGATATATATTCTCAGTGGTTCATCTCATCCTAAGGGCCATGTTTTCCTGAGCCCAGCAAGGCCTTGACTGGCCTTGGTTGGGTTTGGAGAGAAGGACACAGCTGTGAGCATGTCACCAATGCCCCTTGTTTCTCAACAAGAGGACAGATGGATGCTGACATTGGTACTCACCCCTACTGGGAGGAGAGTACCTTTATTTCTCTGCTTGTTATAGTTTGTAAAAAGATCCCCATGAATAAATACCCAATAGACATTTAGGAAAACGTGACTGAAAAATTTTTCTCTGAAAACTATTTCCTTGCTTAGAACATAGATCATCACATAATGGGTTTAGGGCCAGTAGGAGCTGGTTTTCCACTTAAAAAGTCCTCCTCTTAAAATTGTCCTTGGAGAGAACAAGGTCATTTCAGTCCAAAAGGAAATCATGTGTTTCTTAAGGTTCCGATTGAGTGGGCACTAGTGACTTTAGCTGATGGTGATGTCATCACATTGCAAGGATCCGACAAGAAAAAAGAGTTAAGATGGAGGCTGTGGGTGGGCGCCTTTGTACCTGTTGTGAACTTGGTACTGATGGTCGAGCTCTTCTGGGGCCCTTTCTCTGCAAAGAGCCTCAGCACGTATTCCGTGGCAGGCTCGAGGTTGGTCAGCACATACTCCACCGTGTTCCCAGACACTGTTCTTGTAATTTCTGGCACTAGACGTGAAACACAGACACCGAAGCAGTTACCTCTCCTGGTCTGAGAGGAGCTGGCCAGCAACACACACACCTCCTAACACAGAAACTTTCTGTGACCCTGCAGAAAAGCAGGTTTGACTTCTGAGACGACTCATGGCCCTTTCTCTCTCTTGAGCACTTATCTCATTTGCAAAAGATTTATCATATGGAGACTGGATTTTTCCAGGCACTGAATCAGAAGGAAGGGGAACTGAAGGTCAGGGCACTTTTTCACATGGTGCTTTGCAGCCGAGGCCCAGGGACTAGCTGGAGGAGAGCTGTAGGTAACATCTCCAAGCCCCGGGCCGCCCACGTTTAATTTGTCCTTTGCTTGTTCTCCCTGTCCTTCTCACTTACTTATGTGTCCTTTCATAATTTGCCAAATGTTGTCAAACATTAGGCTGTGGGACCACAGAAACCAGCGGCAGACACACCAGAGCCCGGTTACTGCCTCTGAGACCCATTGGGTCAGGTTTGACAGTGGAAACCAAACGCCAGTGCCTAGATGTATGTGTTGATTTCCTAATCATAGATGACTGACCGTCCTGGCTTGCCAGGGACTAAGGGGTTTCCTGGGGCTTTTCGTGTTAAAACTGAGAAAGTCCTGGGCAAACTGGAACGAGTTAGTCACTCTCTCCCCTCTTCCGGACCAGGCCCTTTCTTAGGGCTGCACCCACAGTTTCCATGATGCCCATGAACTATACTCTGATTTATTTTAGATAAGACCACACCATCTTCCCAGACTCAGAAGAGTTAAGATGTTCAGAGGCCCCAGGCACAGGTTATGGTGCCCTGCCATATTGTCACTGCGAGTAAAACAATATTGAACCATAAAGTATAAAACTCCCATATGCTTTGACATTAAGATAGTAAAATTTTTTCTGGAGTGGCTCAGTACGAAAGTATGGGTTCATTCATTGAAAAGGAACCGCTCTTTCTTCTCTCTCATGTGTATTTAATGTTGACGTTCTGGTGGCTGGGGTTTGCTGGTGCCCCAAACAAATGTTGAATCTGCCAAATGAGTAAATTAGAGAAGATGGTTGCAAAGACAAGGATTAATCATTTCTGATTTCTCAGTCAAATTTGCTACAACTGGCTTCCTCTGTGACCTCTGAGAAGCCCAGGCTCCCCAGAGCCACCGGATATAGCCTGTTTAAGATTCTCGGTTCTGGACTTTTTCTTTGTAAGAGGTGAGAGCTGCTTCTGAGAGAGGGCGGCTCATGCTGATGGGAGGAGAGGCTAGCAGGAGAGGAGAAAGAGGCTGGGGACGTTCCCTTCGTTTTTTTTTTTTTTTTTTTTAATGGCCCACTGGACTCCCTTTGACATAACCACACATTGAGCTGGGATTCTCTTCACTTGACAACAGCAGAGAAATATGGACACAGGGCCTCTTATGTACCTCCTTCCCTTGATCAGCCCTCCACACCCACCTGGCCCACCCAGCCCCAGCCCCAGCCCATGGGTTGTTCTAAAGTGGCAATCAAGAGCCATAAGAATACTGCTAATCTTTCCAACCGACCCATGCATTTCTGTCTTCCTGTACCAAATGTGACACGGAGAAGGGAGAGCAAGGAGAGCTTACGGCAGGACAGACATTCCTCAGAGTGGGGAGAGTCTGGCACGTGACCTTACCTCTTTTCCCTGTGTAGGAGATGACATAACTGTCCACGGGGGCGATGGCTGGCTGCCATATGGCCAGGGCTTCTGAGTCAGTGATGTTGGCTGTCACCAGGCCAGACGGGCTGTCCAGAGCTGCAAAGAAAGGTAATGTGTTGGAGAGATAGGCAGCCATGGGGTAGGACATTGGGCCACAGCTGCTTGGCTGTCTATACTGCTACTGGATTCCTGGTCTGGGATACAATGTCAACTGCATGGAAGGTTTAGAGTCCTGACCTTGGAGCCAGGATGATCTGGGTTTGAGTCATGACTCCTTTCCTTGTCAGCTGGGTTACCTTGGGTTTCTATTTCTCCATTTGTAAAATGGGCACAATAATTCCTTCCAGCTTTATTCTTAGTGTTATTTTGATTTTCACATGATATTAGAGGTAGAAAGGTGATGTATAAAATGGAAAGGGCTGAACACATGGCAAGGATTCCATCATAGTTCATATCACTATGAACTGTTAAAAAACAGAGGAAAGGACAGAGCGGACGCTGCCCAAGACTTTCCTGAGCTTCGAGTGAGAGCTCTGCTTAGGTGGCTTCTAGACAGCACGGACCCAGGCTCCAGAGGCCAGTGGTCCAGGTTTTACCTTGGCTTCTCTGTCTAGGGTTGGTGTGCCCTGTGCTGTTTCTCTTTTCCAAACCTCACTTTCTTCAGCTGTGAAAGAGTGGCTGCTGTAAGGATGAACTAGACAGTGTGTGTCAAATGTGCCGGGGACAGTGCTCAATAATTGCAGTTGTTATTAATGTGACTATTAAAGAAAGGATGGGTATTCACAGAGTCCTGGCCCACTTAACTGACCACTGTTATTATCCAATAATCTTTTCTTAAAAAAACAACCTAAATATAGCTATTTTCCTCTTGTGTTCGCATTTACTACTCAGCTATTCCGGGATGACAGCCCTGGGAGGGTGAAGGGCAGCTGTCATCAGCTCGTTTCATGGATGAGGTGCTTGAGCCCCAAGAGATGAAATGACGGGCCTAACAGTCAGGAGGTGGCAGAGGAATTTTGAGAGTCCACATCATCCGCTCTGAGTTCATCCCTGCTTCGTCAGGCCTGTACAGACTCTCCTTTAACTGATGAGAACAATGTGGCCTTGGGAGGAAGCCCACCCTGCCTTTGCCATCTGTTGCTGTGGAGAATCCATGAATGAAAGATTTCTAAGGGGGAAATAGAAGCCTGTGTGGCAGGGCGGACAAGACTCTGGGTTCAGATGGGGCCTTTTAATTACATATTATCAACTCTTTTGAACCATTAGGATATTTTTAAAATTTCCTATGAGGCCCATTCTTTGGATCCTTGAATAGATTAGGCTGGATAATTGCTCATATATCAAAGGATAAATTGTTTAGAGACATGGCTGCCTGAAGAGAAATTTTCCACTTCATCCTCCTTCAATGCAATTCATTATTTCTTCCTCCTTACAGTGTGCTGTCCAAATCAGGTTATAATAGGAAAATAACCCTTTATTTTAGAAGAACAGAGTCTGGAGTGAGACTGACCTCAGTTCAGATTTGCTTCCAGCATTTATTAGTTATGGGACCTTGGCCAAGATGCTTAATTTTCCTAGGTCTCAGTTATTTCTTCTGTAAAATGGGATAACAGCCATTTTAATGGTTTGAATATAAAGGGTTTAATAACAGTGCCCGACATACAGTAGCTGCTCAGTTGAGAGTAGTTACTTTGTAGCTGTCACCATTACGTGTCTGTGTGAAGCACTCAATTGAAAAGACACTTGTGATGCTCCTGGCACCAGGTGGGGAAGGGGAGGAGATGAGGTAACCTGTATAGTCAGTCATTCACCTTTTATAGATGCTTTACATATAGAGTTTCATGTGATCTTATGGCAAAGGAAGCAGAATTGTACCCATTTCACGGAGAAGGAAACAAGACCCTAGAGAG
This sequence comes from Pteropus medius, assembly GCF_902729225.1. NCBI lineage: Eukaryota > Metazoa > Chordata > Mammalia > Chiroptera > Pteropodidae > Pteropus > Pteropus medius. The sequence continues at coordinate 5,776,077 of NW_024342647.1, read as the reverse complement.
ATGAACTAACCACTCATGTACCTAAAACTGGTAGGCTTGAGATTTCGACCCAGGTCATTGTGACTCTCAAACCTGCGCTCTTTCTTCCACATGACCCCAGAACATGGAGGCCAAGAGAGGTTAAGGACGAAGTCAATGTTCCTGAGCCCATGAGAGACTGAGAACAGGCCAGAAATGAGGCCTCTGACGCTCCAAATCCAGTGCACCTCCCACTACAATTTCCTAAATAGAAATATTTTTCCAGCTGCTGAGTCATGAACAATATATATAGTTGAAGGTGAGCACGACACCTGTGGTGAACGTTCCTGAGACAGGTTCACTCTCTTCGAAGCCCTTCATGGCGATGATGCTGACAAGGTACTCGGCTCCGGGTAAGAGTGTCATCAGCTTGGTTTGAGTCTTGGTTCCATCCACGGTGACCACTGAGGGTGTACCTAGAATACAGCAAAAGTAACATTGGGAATGGCAAATGTCACTGAAACATACTCACTCTTGCCCCAGGAATGGGTTATCCGATTTGGAAATGTCACAGCACCTTTAACTATTTTTCTTGACTTTTTCTCATTTGCTCCTACCCTCTGGCATAAGATAATAGGTCTTACTTTTCGTATGATTTTTTTTTCCATCCGGGCAGATGCCAAAAATCAAGCCAGGAGAGGAAAAAAACATGAAGTCACGATGTGCTAAAAATGTCAAATTTCCATTCAGTAGAGAGCTAGCATGTTGGGCAAATTTTATTTACGTTTCTCACAAAGAATATGGGAAGCCTACCATATAATGTATATTTGTTATAGTTAACACATTGTCTTAGCTTAAGAAAAGAAGATGGTAATAGTAAAAAAAATTTGCTTCTCTTTAAGAAAAGAAGATGGTAATAGTAAAAAAAATTTGTACTTATATTTATTAGAAAGTCCAAAATTTGTATTTCTTAGAATTTCAGGGCTGGTGAGGAGTTTGCACATCAGCTGGTCAAACTCCCCATAGAGATGCTATAGCATTACTCTGAAGAGGTTATTAACCATTCTCTCTTGTACCGACTTCCACTTTGCAGAGAGCTCGCTGCCTGCACGAATGTTTTTAGACAGATTAGATTGTGATTCCTCCGTGGTCTCTATTACAGCCCATGTGCTCTAAACTAGAACCCCAGATTCTATTCAGTCACAACTTCCATCCCTTAGTGAGACAGACAGATTTTGGGATCCAAGGCCATAACCTTACATTTATCCAGGTCAAAACCAGCTTTTCAGATGAGTGTGCCAAAAGAGACAAGGCCAATGTATTTAGTGTCTTCTGTCATTGTGTAAAAACAATACTGGGAATTTATTTCTTATAGACGTTTAGAATTTCGGGGCTAGAAAGGGTCTTCTTAAAATGATCCTCATGAGGTAGTTTCTTCCAAAAATATCATAGCATTTTATAAATGAGGTTTATCCAGATGGTCTCAAATTAAGGATGGCCATGACATTTGGCAGGATGAGAATTATCGGGTTGTCTTCACTAGTCCATCCAAACCCTCCAGACTCCTCCTCCCCCGCCTCCCTCCAAGCTCCCTACCTCCTGCGATGGGCACATAGGTAATCCGGAAGCTTTCCACCTGGACAGTGGGGGCCATCCAGCTGACAGTGGCTGAGTTTTCAGTGATGTCTGAGAAAATAATTTCCTTCGGGGAGCCCATGGCTATCAAGGAAAAAAACACAAGAGAAAACCAGAAATAGTTAACTATCTTGTTCGTCAAAGATTCTTCTTGGATTCCTTATCCAGGAATACTTAGCCCCTAGTTTGTGTCTGGGCCAGGCCTTGAGGATGAAGAATGTGGTGATCTGTGGTCAAGTTGTGACTTGCTAGAAACGACCATTCTTTCATTCAGGTACAGGGCTCAGGGCTGCAGGGCTGCCATTTGGTTTCATTCAAGGAGAATGCTAGCACAGCAGCTGGCATCTGACTTAGCGTGGGTGAGTGGCTTCTCAGCTTGGAATGCACCCTCCTTTAATTTTGGACTTTTAGCACTTTTTCCCTCAAATCTTCGCTTTATAGTTCCTTTTATTAAAAGATATCAAGACTTGACAATTGTACAGTTCTTTGAATTTATAAAGATTAACCCTCATTTAGAAAACCCTGAGAAGAAAGTAACGGTTAGCCATTTTACAGAGGAGTAAATGGAGGCTCAGTTCTCCAAAGAACATTCTTGTAGTGTGACCTTTCTGGGTCCCAGGACTGGGCAGTAGAACAGAGCACAACCCCACGATCCTGGAAATAATGTTCACATGGAAACTGATCTCGGCAAACCCATTCCCGGAACTGGATGGATGTCCGGAGCCAGGGAGCAACCTCAGGCCCGTCACCAAAGCAAACAACCCGATGGACATTGGGTCTACCTGTGGGGAAAGCCATGCCCGGGGCTAGTTTCTGCTACATAAATATCTCTTCCCCAAACCCAGTGTCCTCTGGCTTTACTCTGTATGTTTTTTGGCTTAGCTTTCTGCCCTCCTTAGCTGACCATGCTTAACCAGAGAACGCAGGAAACAATTTTCTGGTCTCCAGGGAGCTCGCTTCATCTTTTCCCCTCTCCAACCCACGTTGATCATTAAGTGCTGAAACTCACAGACCACTCTTGGGAGGATGTTTTTTTTTTTCCCTTTCCATTTCTATCTTTTCTTCTCCTCCTACAGCTTTTTCCTGCAACCTGGTAGCCACCCCTAGACTCCGTGGCTGCCTGGGATTTTATCCTTTTCTGGGAAAACTTTTGAAACTACGAGGGCTCTGGAGCCTGCAAGATCCTGACTGTCCAAATGCCATAGAGATGCTGGGCAACCTGGGACAGGTCCCTTCACTTCTATGAGGGTCAGTTGCTCCATCTCTCCAGTGGTAAAATGGTGCCTACTTTCAAGAATGTTTTGAGGATTGGCAAAGATAATGCATATAAAGCTCCTAGCACAGACTCTGGCACGCAGTAAGAATTCAGTAAACATGATCACCCTCTCTTATTTTCTTTCTCATGTGACTCTTTCTGCCATGGGCCACCTTAGATTTTGAAGTAGCCTCTAGGAAAGATCTATATGAGGCCAGCAGAGGAAAAACCCCAGGGAGGTGTGTAAACTCAGGCACTGAGGCTCTCCATGCTGCTAGCTTGGTCCGCTCTAACTGCAAACCTCATTGGTGCAGGTCCTGGCATATTTTAGAAGATGTATCTTGTGGCCACAGATTCTCTCTCTAGATCCCAGCCTTCTCATCTGCAAAATGGCAATATTATCTGCTCTGTCTTAGAAACCATCAGAATCAGTAGCCTCATCTGTCATGTGCTTGATTAGAGTGGCAGCAGGAAGATAGCCACGTTTAACCTGAAAATATAGCACAGTGGTGGTGGAATTCCAGGGTCAGTGTGTGTGAGATATTTTTGGACAACAGATCTACCTAGGTGTGGAAGACTATTTGTTATTTTAGCATGCCTCCTTCTGCATAAAGAGTCTGCTTCATATAGAAGGGAGGATTGCCAAGCAAGGGTCTCTGTCGACCCATCGACACAGGCCCCAGACACAATGTTATTGCAGTGTGGTGGGGCGCGGTTTTAAGTGCATCTGACCTGGAACCGAGCAGAGGAGTTGAGAGTCTGCCTGGATGAGAAAGGTGGGCAGAGTGGGAGATACCCCCATTGGCCTTGGGGAGTAGAAGTGAGTACAGGCAGTGTATGTCTGGGAGTGGCAATGAGGACAGGTTAAGCAATCTCCAGAAGAGAATGACAAAGTCACTTTACTCTGTTGCTGGATTTTGAACTATTTTCTGTCTATTCCAGAGACCCTCCAGATGGTGCACAGAGGCATGTTGGCATTTAATTCCCCAGAAGCAAAAGAAACTCCTGGCAACTCTGGGCCTCCCAAGGGAGGGTTAGGGCACAAGACTATTGTGAAGAAGTGAGTTAAACTACAGAGGGGAAGAGGAGTCATTGCGAATGCAGGGAATGATAGGCAGAAAGATCAAAAAAGTCATAACCTAAGTGTCCACCAGTAGGGGAATGGTTAAATAAATAAGATATGTGATTACCTCTGAGATCTATTAATAAGCAAGAAACACACACAGCAACAACGTGTGAAAGAATGGGTATGTTAACCACTGTGCCAAAAAAAGAATTTAAAAAAAGGGACTGTAGATTTATGTCTAATTTTGTCTATTTGTATAGAGTATTTCTGGAATGATACAGAAGAAAGTGGTAATATTGGTTGCCTCTAGATAGAGCAACTGGGTGGAAAGGGCATAGAATAGACTTCACTCTATATCCTTCTTTAACTTTTGAATTTTGAACCAAGTGGTTAATTAAAAATAAAATTTATATTAGATCACATTATATTATGTTACATATTATAAGTCATAATTCATTAATAGCTAATTTTGTTATGATGAGCAAGGGAAATCTGCTAAATACTCTGCATTCATGATCTTAAATAAATCTCATGGTTGATCTTTGAGGTAAATTCTATCTGCCAGGCGAGAGGACTGAGTTTCAGAGTGGAAAGGAGATTTGCCCAAGGTCACATAGCTCTTAAGAAGTAGGGCCAGGATTAGACTCCGAGGAATCACCTAGAGGCTGCAGCAGGCTTGACCACTAGGCAACACCACCTCTAACCACCCTCTGCCTGGGGCACTCAGGGCTGGCAGCTTGTGCTTGGGTAGTGAGAATGACAACCTCCAGCAGCTTTTATAAGGAAAAAAGAGGAGCAGAACATCACAGAGAAAGGTTTATGACGGTGCGAGGGAGAAAACACAGGAGGAGGGATGAAAAAACAATAAGGAGACTTTAAAGTTGATGAGGTGAAGGTAGAAATTAGACATCTGCTTGGCTCAAGAGTCACCTCTCCTGTCCTCTCAAAGTACTGGAGCAGGGCCGTGCGCGCGCGCGCGCGCATGCATGCACGCCTGTGCCTTTACCACCACACACACACACACACACACACTACCTGTGTGTGGCTGGCTGTGAAATGACAAGAGACCCAGAGAAAGAAAGAAATCAAAGAAAGGGCTTTCCAGAAAGGAGGCTGCTTTCTCTTTCTTTTGTTCTTAAAAAAAAAAAAAAAAAATCATGATTATTCATTCTCCCTTTGGCTTTAGAACTGCAGGGCCTCTAGAAAATAAGACCAATGAAACAAAATCAGTGATCAGAAGTAAACTTTAAAAAAACAGTGTTTATAAACCAAGGTCAAATCAGGCTCTGCCTCTGATCCGAAGTTGTTTTATGGGCAGCCACAGGGTGGGGAGAAACCAAGATCCGCGTTCCGGGGATAGAGTGCCCATGTTAATCAGAAACAGGGCTTTTCCTCTGACTGAATTGCTGCCTGCATCTCCGCATTTCCTCTCCATCTACAAATACAGATTATGATTTCTATAGTGGCTTCTTGGAGCTTACCAGGTTCTGAAACTTGACATAAAATACTCATCCATGGACAAAGAGAAGGTTTCGGCTAGTGTTATGCTCTGCGCCTGTCAGAGAGGCAAGTGTGTATATTTGTCGGTTGTCTGTCATCCAGCCCGCTTACACCGAATAGTATTAAAATAAGCTGGCATTTGTGTTCTACTCCAAATGTGGCTGTGTGACCTTAGGCAGATCTCTTTACTTTCTGGGCCTCAGATTCTTCACACGCAAACAGAAGACGCGGGGCTACATCATTTCTCAGGGTCCTTTTACCTCTCCCTGTGATCCTGTCCCCCCTCAACCCCCGGTTCCTCTTTGAAGCAGTCATCTCTAACTAAGGCTTTCTCCACCTCCCTCAGTTTTGTGAAGAAATTCACCTCAGCTGTTATAGGTCTTTCCTTTTCCTCCTAAAGGGTCACGTTAGTCTTATATTATTATTATAAAGTCATGTTATTACTATTTTTCTTTATTCTCCTTGAAACAACTCATATGAAAAAGTTTTCATTCACCTCTCTAGTGCCTTTTAGAGTTGCTATAAGTAGCAAGTAAAATTAGTGAGTTTCATGAAGAGCAGCCCTTAACCTTGCCAGCTTCCTCTTTTTTCCTTCCTGATCATGCTACTGATTATTTATACATTTTATAAACATTAATTTTTCTAGATAGAGAGGTACTCCTTCATTATCCCTGTATAGTGTAGTTTGAACATTTGATCAAAGAACAAGGAAGCATATCTCTGGATAAAAAATGATAAGATAATACGTAGAAAGAAGAGTCTCTGGAATGGAAAAAATGTGATAATTATAATAATGATAATGTATTAATAACAACGAATTTATAAATATATCTCATTTACTGAGCCCTTGCTATGTGCCCGTCCTTCTGTTATGGGCTTTCTATGAATTATCTCACTTAATCCTCACAAAGCTATTAAGTAAATGGCATAAAGACTCTTTTTCCATCAAGACTTAGCCAAACTGTCCATGGTCACCCAGTTGACAACCAGAAGAGCCAGGATCTGAATGTGAACCTGTCTGCCATCTAAAGTTCCTGTAATTTCCCAGCCTTGTGAGAAGAACCCCACGTTATGACTTTTCTCTGTTTCCTCCTGTTTATGTACAGTACCTGTTGTTGCTATAGCACTGACTGGCTGGGATCGCCTTCCACTGCTTATTCCATAGAGTTCAATTTTGTATTCAGTGGCCTCTTTGAGACCTGTTATGTCCCTGGTGCGTTCAGGGGCAAGTAGGGTTATTTCCAGTGGCTCAGACTGCTTTTTGGTATCTCGGATTTTGAGGACAAAACTGTCGAAGACCCCTTCATCAGCTGTCCAGGACAGACGGAAACCGTCTGGGGTGGCATCTGAAACCAGAAGGTTGTCAACTTCTGGCTCAGCTTCTAGAAGGGGAGAAAATGATGGAAGGAGTAAAGAAAACATCATTTATCAGCCTGTGCAATCTTCTCTCCATGGGGGTATCAATATGCAGTGATGCCCGGCTCTTAGAGATAGAAGTGTCCTGAGATATCGAAAATAAAATTATTCAACATGAATGAATCTAGCAGGCATAGGAGAAGGGAAAGATGGAGTTGACACATTTAATACAAACCAAGTGGATGCTTGCATATGTGAGTTTTGTCTAAAAGCAATTCTATAAATCTACATCTGGACTCAGCATGCCCCACCTCCGCATTTTTAAACAAGTTCAAAGCCATTAACTTATTTACATTTGCTGTCTTCCAATGGCTGAGTGCCCATCCTCTGTAAGATCTTTTTCTTTTCTTTTTGAAAAGACAAATAAACCACCATTAACGATCTGTAGAGCTGCCCATGATGATACCACTGATTATATTTTCCTTGATCATGAGCAAAATGGCTTTTAAAATGACATACATGTTATGGTCTTTTGCTTTTTTATTGGAGCTGTTTTACTAAAGAAGGATGCTACTCTTGATTTCTTGCTTTTATTGAACCATTAGATAAGTGTTAAGATGGTAGAACTGAGGCTTGGAACCTCTTGTGCTACATACTTTAGACTCAAGGTGTTATTTTGGATTGCCTGAACTAGACAAAACTCGATGTCAAGATAAATTTACAGCTGAGTTTCCCAAAGTGTACTCACAGCAAACTACCCTCGTTTGATCCTCTTCCTTAAAAGGTATCCATTGTCAAATAAATTTGGGAAATATTGTTTGGGTAATTCCCTCTTGGAGAGACACATGCACATCATGATGTTCTATAAAGCCTTGTGGTCAAGGATTCTGTTAAACTATGTTTAAGTCAGTGTTTCCAAAACTTATTTGAACATGGAACTTCTTCACCATGTAGGACCTTTGAATAATCTATGAACTACTAATCTCTAGAAAGACTTTGGGAAACACAGATTTTTGAATGTTAACATTGTTAATGCTCTATTCCTCTAGGAATTAATAGTCTTGAGGAAATTATGGATTTAGTCTGTGTTGAAGAATATCTATGATATTACTGGTTACCAAAATAATAAATTCACAATTGGTTATCCAATGACAAACCCACCTGGTAAGTTTGTCAAGATCACAGCTGAAACTTTGAGATGGCAAATATTGGAACTAAGTTTTTGAAATATACTCATTGGTATATTTCCTTTGAGAAGGCTGAAATGGAGCTGGGGACCAGCCAGGATGAATGCAGGGGAAGACGACGTGGAGTAATCACACAAGAGCTACAGAGAAGACATGATCCAAAGGATTTGGAACACCAAGTGGGAACATTTCGACCTTCTCATTTCCAGAATGGGAGAAGGGGAGTGCTCATTAGAGACATAAGACAAGGAAGAATGTGGGGTGGGGGAAAACATAAAAGAGCAGGCCACATCTACGAATTAAGGAGAGAACATGGACAAGGATGTTAATGCCATGGTGATCTGGTAGATGGATTACACGGTGGGAAACCAGGAAGGGAAGAAAATGGCTCACTGGAATCAAAATACCTGTAACAATCTCAGCCCTCAAGGGCTTGGTTTGGTGCCCTTGGGTGAAGCCAGAGACCATGACCTCATAGCCAATGCCAGTTATGAGGCCTCTAAGCTCCAGCTTCCTCTGGGTTCCTGAAAGTGTGAATTCTTGGGGGTCCAGCAGCTTCCCTGAATCCAGCACCGTTACTAGAAAGCTGTCAAAGGCATTCTCCGATGCCATCCAGGAAACTGTGAACCCGTAGGGATTAATGTCGGAAATGGTTAGGTTTTCCAGAAGGGGCAGGGCCTCTGAAAGAAGGGAGGAGCGAAAATAACTCAGGTTAGCAGCACTGACTCCGCTGGGATAGCACAAGTCTCCACAAACACTGATAGTTACCCCATCCATCATTAAATGTGTTATATGCTCAGAAAATGAATATTAGTAAGAGTTTATTGGGTGCTAAATGATATCTTGTGTAAATCTCATAACAAGTCTCTGAGAGAGATAATTTTCCCATTATACGGGTAAGATAATTGAGCTTTAAAGAGATTGACTTGGCCAAAGTCACATAGCTAGTATGTGATAGAGCAAGGTATTTAAGCTGGGTCTGACTCGAAAGACCATGAACTTCTTATAAAATTGGATATTTTATATTGGGTTTGGACCCTTTCTCTACTTCTCACTGTCTTCCGGTCTTGAAGCAAATCACTCTCCATCCCCCCAAATATACTTCCTTTTTGTTATACCTCATGTTTCTATTCTATTTCTAGTTCAAATTTTGAATCAAGTCTATGAGGCCCATTAGTGACACACACGCTTACAAATTGAGATAAAAGGAGAAAGTAAGATTTTTCATGTGTCAAAATTAACCAAGTATGGTTACGGTCCAGTAAAGAATACTGAGATTAGCTAATTATTTTGATGTATATTTTCCTGGATAAAGTTAGAAGTTAAGGACATGTCTGGATCTTCAGTAAGTTCTGTCATCGTCCTTTGTTCATTCACTCACCAAACATATGTATTTCAGGCACTCTCGCTTCTTAGGTGTCGAGGGGTCTTTTCACACATTGGGATTCCCAAAAGGAGTCAGTTTATATCAGCTGAATTTCTGTCAATAATTCCCAATTGACAGGGTTTCAAATCCATTATCCTACTTAATCCCCAAAGGGACATTGTAAGGTAGATTTTGCTACTCATCAACCTCCCCTATCACATCTAAAGAAACAGAGAGGTCAATGACTTGTCCAAGATCATATATCTACTAGGAGGTTAAACTAAGATCCAACCAGGTTGTCTGACTCCAAGTTCAATGTTCTTTCTACACCCTCAACCAACATCTAATTAGTCAACCCTATCAGTGCTGGCAAGTCCTGAGGCATAAGCAGGATTAGTGGAAAAGGTCCAATGCCTCCCCGCTACAAAAACAAAACACAGTAATGGTGAATGTATTCATTTTTTATCGGAGGGGGCAGGGGAATGAAGATTCCATAGCTAGAGCTGCTTTAGTTACATCTAGTTTATAGCCTTTTTCCCCATTGTAGCTAAACGAAAAATTTCAAAGAGATAAATGATCTTACACTAATGCCCACAGTCTCATCCGTGGGATGCAAAGAAAAATGTTTGAAAAAGAAGAGTCTGGTGACTGAATGAACAAGTAAGTTACTGCCTTCATCCCCTAAGCAGAGATTTAAATTTTGCTATGGCTTGGACTTCCTGTACTTATTTTGAAACACTTGGCATTTATTTTGAGGCTTTTTTTTTTTAAACCATGTAATAATCTCCCCCCAAATCATAACTCTATCAAAGGCAAAGCTGAAATCACATCTATTGTGCAAACAGGCTTCCTTGTCTGCAAGACAAGGGTCTCAAATTCTATTGCTGAGTTTTGTTTAGATAAGTGGCGCCTTGCTTTGATAGGCGCTTTGCACCTCCATGCCATCAAAGTAGTATATTCTAATGAAAAGGAGGGCATTCAGGCTAATTAGTTAATCAAGGGTTTCTTATTTATAGTTTCTCATGTTCAGTTTCTTTCCCCCTCTTTTTAAAATACGCTTCTTTTAAAATGCAGCCTTTTCACTTCGAGGATTAGTTGAGACAATGCTGTAACTGGATCTAGGGTTCCTAAGGCCAGCTCTCCTGGCTTCCTTTTCTTCTCTCTGTTCTGTGGGAGGTCGTGCAAGAGGCTACAAGTAAGGGCCTGATGAGATCTGCACCTGGTCATTCCTTTCCTCCTGGGCAGTGAGATTCTCATATCATGGCTACCCTTGTCTGCCCAAGCCCTGCTAAGAAATTAATTACCATAGCCTGCATTTGAAGACTGTCTAAATGATTGGATTCACATTAGATCACTGGACAGAAAATAGAACCACGTTTTGATCTCATATTAAAACATGTCCAGGATTCTCTTAAAAACCATAGGAAAGTCATGATCGCATTGGTCTACTGTTCCTGTCTAGCTTGTTGCTTATTTTTAAGAATGCCACTTTCTTCATGGTATTGTGAGACAGCAGAAAGGAGTGAGCATCTGTAAAACACCTACTGGATGCCAGGCAGTTTAAATTCAATGTATCCATTTTAACACCCTGTGACAAAGCTGTGGCTACCTTGTCTTCATACATAAGGAAATTGGGGTTCAGAGAAGTTAAGAATCAGACAAGGTTATATAACTGAAAAGATGTGGAAGAGGATTAGGAATCACTTGGGCCTGATCTCAAAATCCTTACTCTTCTGGGACACCATACTGACTCCAATTAAATGTTTAATTGAACATATTAGCGGAGCTTACTTACAGAAATTTAGACCCTAGGCGAGGCCTGGTTTAATGTGAAAATCATATGACAAAGTTGGTCTCCTGAAAATTCTCATTAGTGGAAGGGAATAGAATTCTAAATATTTTCTGAGATTTTTCAGACTTGAGATTTGGTAAATCCACATCATTTGCTACCTTTGCCATTGATTTAGAATAATCTCAGGGAAGAAAATAGAAAACTAATTTTTTAAATGTAATTCAAAAAGAAGTTAGAAGTCAAGTAATGAATGGGTGAGGTTTAATTAAACAAGATTTATCTGCAATCCTAGCTTGAGCTTTCATTAATCTGTTATAAAGACAATTTTAAAGAAGTATTTTTTAGAAGAAAAAAGTAAATTATTATATCTCTGGGGTAGGTAGTATATGGACTTACCCAGTATGATTTATGGATAAAATTCATGCCCTAGGCCATTATTAAATTAGAACTCACTCTTTAGCCAGAATCTCCAAACTGTGGATCAGACAACCTATAAAACTGGGCATGGAAATCCTCAGAAGCTTTATACAACTGTTGAATATATTACTTCCAGTTCCTAAGAGTGGCTGTCCCTCTTTGCAATAGTATCCGCTCTCCCCTTACTTAATTACATGTGGAGCAAAGACTGTGTTTTAGGTTCAATTTCCCTTGACAGTGTCTATCACCTTTACCTCCTTTTCCCATTGCAGAATTTTAAACAGACAAGTGAGAACCTTTGAATGAGTACCTGTCATGACAAAGGCAGTGAGGGGTCTGGTGGGGTCCCCAGCCCAGGTGGTCCCTGTTACACTAATGTCATAGCCAGTGTTCTCCACCAAGCCGGTGACGTAAGCATGCTGTGCATCTCCTGAGACTGTGACTTGTTGGGGCTCATGCAGGAAATGAGAATCGCTAATATTGATAACAATCTTTGCAAAAGGCCCAGCTCGAGTGGTCCATGACACGTTGAAGCTGTCAGAAGTAATATTGCTAAGGATTAGCGTGCCCAGCTGTGGCTCTGGCTCTGAAGGGGAAGAAACATGGGCTGGGAGAAAGAGAGAGATGTGATTAGAGGAAGCAGTGGATTTCTCCAGAACGTAGCCATAGAACCTGAAAGTATCAATCCCTCCAAATATTTGCAGAAAGGTAATATATTAGGCTGCATTTCTTTATCTGCAGGTGTGGATTTGTGTCTTTTTAAGTGTAAACATGACCATTTGCTAGTCATGTGTGAAGAAAAGTAAACATAAGCCATGAGAACAGTAAGTAGAATTAACATAAAGGAGATTTAGGTTACATTTTCGAAGGTTTGTAATGTGGTACCAGCTCTGTAAGATGTTCCAAGAAAAGACAGCTTCATGGTAAAGCGTGCATTGTATCTCACTCTAGAGGTTCGCAAAGCATGCTAGCATTTTAAAGGCTCTGAAATACTGGCGTTGTAAAGAAACCTACTTAATTGTGTTTAGCCCAGCATTTCATAAACTTACTGATCAGTGGATAACCTTTACGAGGAATATTCTTTGAACATCTCAAGGAGCTGGTGTTCCACTGAGCATGGCTTAGAAAATGCTACTTTGAAGTTTCCTTATTTCGTTTTCTTTATATCTATTTGGATTGCACAAATTAAAGGCTAATATTCATACAAGAGAAATTCTCCATTGTATTTGGAAACCCAAATATGTACACCCATAGGAAAACCTACATTCTCACCGCGAATACTGTAAAGGTAAAAAATGGCTTTCATTAAAAAATTCCTAGTGTGTGCAAACATGAAAGAAAAACTTGAAGTTAGGAGTACTATTTTCTGATTAGGAAATTCACTTACGGATAATTTGGAACGATGCGTAGTTCCACTGAAGTTAAGTTTCCTTTGTCCCTTAAAGTCTAGACAATCAGTGATGACAACAACTCATTTCAAATGTAGGAAGCCAGTACTGCTACTTTCAGCTGGGATGTATGTGGTCTGGCCTCATAAATGTGTATTTATAAGGCAATACTAACCTTAAAGCAAGTTCATTCAGAATGTATTTAGAGAGACACAACAGTCCTGGAGGGCTGAGATACTAGGATCAGGTTTTAGGATTGAGAGGAAGCAGACTAATTCTCCCAAGGAGAATTAGTTTTGGGACTTGTTTTGCTGCAGTTCCAGCATTTGCAGAAAGGAATGGACTCACTTGGATAAACTTTAACGGGACAATTGCACAGCATAACTCACGGCAATAAAGTCCCTGTGGACAAAACGATCTGGCTCAGAAGCAGAATATAGTCATAAGAAAATGGCTTGAGATTTCCTACTTAGTCAGTTTGAGAAGCCAACGATGGTATAATTTTTAGCCACAGCACTGGCAAATTACCTTAACCTCACAGGAGGTAAAATCCTCCAAATGAGACTCTGGTTGCCCTATATATTGCTATGGAAGCAATCTCCCAAATTAAGGATGCATGTTAGGACTTGTCTCATGCTGCCAGACAGAGACTGGCAGTGCCAACACATTCACCATGCCGAATAAGACCTGCCTTCTCAAGGTCAGGTTTACTGCCAGCTGTCTCCCAAAGGGTGCAACCAAGCTAAAAAGTGAGATGCAAGAAAAAACTCAGAAAGAGAATGGTAGTTAGTGTTCCATGCACGCTAGGGACATTTTTCTCTTACTACTTCTAATCCTTTGAAACAATTCCTTGACATGCATGCTGCCTGCTTCCAGTAAAGATGGACATTTTCAAAAATTTAAGGCTCTGAATATTCACCACATGCACCAAGATTTGAATGAGATGATGGATGAAAGGAAAACTCTGACTCTTTGTGACAGATATCAGTAGGTGACAAAACGTGCTTGAGTAAATGTGAAAAAAAGAGCAATCTGTTTGTAGGGAATGCAAGCAAATAAAAATCTCAAGAACAAGATGAAACCACTGGATCCCCTCTTGTGGTTCTTGGGGTGTGTTTTAGGGTCTTTTCTCGGCATGCTAGTGGAACCACTTTTAAAATCTTATTGGAGAGAAAAAGAATGTATAGCATTCTGACCAAGAACCAAAAATGGCATGCACACACCTCTTTGAAATGACAGAGGCAAATTTTGATTAGAAAGACCACAGGCAAATGATGATGAATGGAACTGGAAACGATTATTCAAGATCAGATGGAAGGATGGTTTAGAAATTCATGTCAAAGCATGTCAGGTTACCTCTCTAAAAACAAACAGAAAAACTCCAGATGTGAGTAGATATTTAGGAAAAAAGAGGTTGATACTGAAGTTCCTTAATTTGGGGTGAGAGTATTTTTCTAAAAAACCACTTTAAAGCTCTAATTTGAGTTGGTTTTATCAAATTTGGAGAAGATCCAGAGGAACTAGGAGGATAAAAAATGAGTAGCGAGTGAGTTTTTGGAATGCTCCTCAAAGGAAGTTCAATGGATAATGAAGAACCCATCAAGGGAAATACCTGTGGTTGTTTGGACCATCCGGGTCTGAGTGCGCTGCTGCTAATCAGCCCGTGAAGGTGGGCAGGGAAATTGGAAGAAGCTTCGAGGTTGTTAATGACAGGGCTGCGAGATGCCGCAGGCACGGAACACACCACCATCTCCTGGAGGTGGTCAGAATTCCTAACTTCTATGAGAAAGCCATCAAAGGCAGACTCCTGAGCTTTCCACAAGATGGACATACTGTCCCAGGTCACATTTGAGATAGTGAGGTAGCTAAGGAGAGGTTAGGCTCCCAAAGTGAGAAGAAAACAATATGAAAGTGTGTCAATTTAAAACACTATTACAGGGTCCAAAGCAAAACACGTAAGACTAAATCCATAAAGTTGTATACTTTACCCTCTAGTAAAGGAATTTTTCCCTTGTTGGAAACCACTTAAGCTATGAGAAACAAATACATATGGTTACTAGTTTTCTTCCCTAGGTTTGTTGTACTTTAATCTGGCTGACATGAGAACTAGATAAGGATGGCCCATGATAATTTTGATGCTAAAATGTCAATCCTTTTCTTGAATTCCCAAGAATATGAGATTGTGAACTATAAGAAGAAATTTTCCTGTGTTTATTCCATAAATAACTTTTTTAAAAAAAATCAGTTTGTGATGTCTTACTCTAACCGTCAAAAGAAGGCATTATCTAAAATGTGCTAAGAATGTTATTTCGAATGGAAAGACTCTCCTTTCTGAATTCATATAGAATATTCTCTTTTGTCACAGGCCAAAGAACATCTGCCATAGAATGTATGTCACAGATAATACGAATTTAAAGTGAGAGCCATTTACTCTTCTGCTAGCCAAGCTCTTTGTTTAAACACAACTATTTTACTTTTATGTTTGTGTCCTATCATTCACTGCTCTGGGGCAAGACAGCATGTTCTGGTCTCCTCTCCTACAGATGGCAATGGAATTGGGGGGATCTGTGTGGCATGGTTTCCTCTGCACTCGTATGATCAGTAATCTCTGCTCTTTCTCATGATTTTTCCAGTTTAAAAAAAATAGCACCAACACAATCATATTAAATCGTTGGCATATTTGGGTATTAGGAGGTCAAAGGCACTAGAAAGACAAAGACAGTAGGATGACAAAAAATGTGATTTTTAAGGACTCTATGACTGATGTAGATGACTTTCAAAGTCAAGGACAATGCTCATTATGACCTCTTTGTTTTGTCAAAGAGGAGAATCCTTTCCTCTAGATTCTATATGGCAAACTGGACCAAACTACCTTTTATACTGCCAATGTCCTGGTCAGTGATAAATCGGGCAAGAGGCTTAATGGAAATTCACCATTTGAGCTGCTGTTGAGAGAGAGTTATGTTAAATAGCTCTCCAGCCTGGCATCCTGGAGGAGTTACTGCACTGTGGCTTGTGCTTCAGTGGTTGAGAAGGAGTGGCTTCACCCTGCAAAGAAGACCCTGGAGAGAGGGTGTTATGAACGGGAGAATGCACGTGTACCTGTGGTGACCGTGGCATGGATGGTTTTGGTCCGGATGTTGGGAGCAAGTCCAGAGAGGTAGACAATAAAATCGTTACCAGGGCGTAGCCCCGAGATGTGGGCAGTTCGTTCAGCACCAGAGATTTCGTATTTCATCGTCTCCAGAAACCTATTGGAATCAATAATTTCAATGGTAAAGGTCTCGAAGGTTCCATTGGTAGCTGTCCAGGAGAGATTGAAGCTCTCACGGGTTATGTCGGAAACGTTTAAGTTTCCAATTTCGGGTTCTCCAGCTGAAAAAAAAAGGGGGTGGGTAGGAGAGAAGAAACAAATCAATTTGAGTGAATCCTCTGGCTGCGTTTTAAAGTTGAGGTTGTTAATAGAACCGCAGCTGGGTAGAAAGATCTGACAGTTCAGGGTTAGAGCAAAATGAAGCAGTGTTATCAGTCGGTGCCAATGGGAGAGGAAAAGGGGATTTGTTAAAAGGAAGGTATGGCAATTAGATTTCCCTGCTCTGGAGCTGCCACACATGATCAGGCTGGCTGGAATCTGGTGTGTGAGAAGACATGCCAAACGACTGTGGCAGGTCCTGCTATGCCTAAGCCTAGATGCTTCCAGGAGCCCCACCTCCAGGATGCTGGCCGTCGGTCGAAAGATATGAGTGCTGGCAGCTTCCGCTGTCTTGAATTGCACTTGGGAGACCAAAATTACTTGGCTTCCTTCTGCAGGTGTCCTTTGCTTTGAGAGAGCTCCCATCTATTCCAATGAAGACTAAATAATTCTGACACCATTAGCCTCCCCAGGTGGTACACTCAGGCTTCCGATTTTGTGACTTAAAGGAAGTTGGCAACTTGACAGTGTAATTCTTGGTATTTTCTTTGTGCTTCTGACAAGGGCCGGCAGTTCTCATATTTTGTTAAAATAGCTTGTCTTCTCTTAACTGCTTTCTGTGTGGGCGAAGAAGGCTCGTATTGCATTGCCAATCAGGAGAGCTGAGCCAAGACAAAGCAGTCAGGCAATCTTGTTCAGCCAAGAAATAATATTTTGTCTTGGAGATGGTCCTACCCTAACTTTTCAGAGCAGGAATAAAACATGCAGAGGGCAGGCAGAAGCAGGGTTTGAAAAGCTAATACTGTCTCTCTGGCAAGGAAGGAGAAGACTTTCCTCTCTCAAGAGATTTGGTGAAATCAGATCGAATTACTGCCTGTCCTTCCAGCATTCTGACTCATCAGAGGCAAGAATGTTGCTATCAATAAAAAGAAAAAAAAAGAGCACAAACATACTAAGAACACCCAAACCACAAGATCTGTAGGAAAGATCAGAAGTGGTAGGTGATTGATCTGCCTTCTGGGAAGGGAAAGTTTGTGGACGTGAAATAAAGGAGGCCTGGGTACATCCAGGGCAGCCTGAGTTGCAATTTTTAGGCATTTTAGGGTCACCGTTCACAGTTGCCTGTGCTGTAAGTTTATGTCAGCAAGAGATACTGAAATGACTGAGGCTAAAATATGGATCTGTTTTTGGTAGAATCAACTAGGACATACAGGTTTCCATGAAAGTTTGGTTGTAATAATTATATAAAAATGGGGCGGGCATATGCAAAACCAAACAACACAGCATCTACTGAGTTTAAACCAGTGTAGGCATATAGAAAGATGAGCAATGGAAAGCAGCGTCGGAAAGGCTGCTCACTTTAGCAGGCTCCTGGGGAAACAGTGAACGCCTTGTCACTCAGCAGAGTGATGAGTAAACTGTAATGCACCCTCCTGGGTCTAAGCTGGGAGTGTGCCATCCAAAGGTCAACACTCCAGGGAGCAACTCTTGATTAAAAGAGCAAAAAGGGCATCAGATCTTTGACATTCACAGCCTGGGACATTCCTTGCTTCAAATGCTGCTGTGTGTACTTCTGCTAATGAATGGCTTTTTCTTTGGTATTGTATCCAGTCATATTTGTGTGATTTTTTTTCCTCCTCTTTTTGGTCTAGCTATTTGCTAATTTGGTGTTCTAACAATGACTCAGTATCTGAGAGAATTGCCGGAGGAGGGTAATTCAGGTCTCTTATTATCCTCAGTGTATTTTAAAGAAACATTTAAACTCAAACATTTCTTTTAAATGCAAGAACCGCAGTGCTCATACCCTGAGGGATTCGGAATAGTAAAGCACCATTTCCAACTAGCAAAAAAGACTCTCTGAAGTAAATAATCTGTGCTCCACCACAACTCACACAGGGGAAGAGTCAGCTTTTAGTTATATCCAGGCACTAGAGGAAAAAAATTAAAACCGTCAGGTTATCTCCTGAAACAGAAAGCCATCATTCAATAGAGAGGTAGTTGTAGAATTAGACAGGTGATGTCTGGGAGAGGCTGGAGGAAGGTCAAAAAAGGCAACATCTGCATCCTTCATTCTCGAGATGGCAAAGGCGTCTGGACCAAGGCGCAGCCCAGCGAGAGATCTCTGACCATGCACAGCCAGTAGTTAAGGGGAGCATAGAAGTATTCGGACATGGAAAGAAGCTGACTCCTTACTCCCTACCCATCATCTGGAGAGGAAGCAGGGAACCTGAGAAGAAAGCATGAACAGGGAGGGAAAGGTACCTGTAGAGGCCTCAGCAGAGAGCACTGGTGTTCTATAGCCCCGGATCACCCCATAGATGGTAACTCTGTAAAGGGTGGCAGCCTTGAGGCCCGGGATGTCCACGGCCCGCAGGCTGCCGGGCACCGTGAGGTTCTGAGCTGACTCCACCTTGTTGGCCTCCTGCACCTGAATGACAAAGTGCTCATAGGCCTGGTCAGCTGCGGTCCAGTTGAGTTTGAGGCCATCCCAGCCAGCCTCGGTCACGGCTAAGTCTCCTAGCTGGGGGAGCTCCTCTGAAGAAGGACAGAGAGGTATTTGTCAGTTCTGTAAATGAGGAAACCGAATGTCCCACAGCCCAGCTCGAAGGAAGAGAGAAAGGGGTGAGAGAATTATGTGTGCGTGGTGTGTGTGTGTGTGTCATTCTTGGTCTCTGAGAAGTTCTAATCTGAATTGTGGTAACCTGTCCACAGCTTTCTTCAGGAGTTGAAAATGGCCAGGAAGGGGGACATCTGTATTATTTACCCTTGAGATGTCAATGCCACCTGGACCACTCACAACCCACCGGGGGGGAGGGGGGTGGGTGGTGGTGGTCTCTGAGCAGGCACAGCCAGAACTTAAAAGGCAATTGGAAAAGGTAGGATTGTGGGTCAGGATAAAGGAAGCAGGGATGGTTTTAACTGTTTAATTTTTGTGCAGGCTTTGGAGGAAGCTGGGTCTTGGGTTAGAATTCCCCACTGATATCTGCTAGCTGTGTAATCTTGGGCATGGCACCCGGCTCATTTCTGAGTCTTACTCTCCTCTCCTGTAAAAGGAGCTGGCAGTGCCATTTCATTCGGGTTGTGTGATGATTAAATGATAGTACTTCTAAACCTCTGAGTATCAGACCTGGCTCGTAGTGAGTGCCTGGTAATTGGCAGCCTAACAAATATGTCATTGTTTCGATGTTTCCCCTTGAGACTCCTCAGTCATATCAGAAAGAATTCCCTGTTTCATTTCATTACCTGACATTGTTGAGGTCATCTCATTGCTGGCCACATGCTATATGACCGGGTTTGTAAAGCATCTGCTGTCTCAGGTTGGGACAAGGCTGATGTTTTATCTCTGGACTTTTCTCAGTTTTCAGGGGTCAAAGGTTCTGTGCTGGACTGTTGGCTTGTCCTCGTCCCTCCCACCTTCTCTTGCTGATACTTGGTGTCTGAGTGAGAAATGACTGTATCATGAAGCCAGGCCGTTTGTGTGAATTGAGGGCCCACTTTTAATTAAAGTGAGTGATTATGTTTTGCTCAGCAAATGGTTCAGAGCAGGGCCCACTACTTTTCTACAGCATAGGAAGGAAATTTAATGTAGTTATTATTGCCGATTTAGAAAGTTTAGATTCAAATATGGAAAAACCCACTCCTTAGTAAATGCTTCTCAGGGTTAAATGAAATCTCTCCACCTCTCTTTTTAAAGCTGAAGTAGCCATGGATTCATATTTAGAAATGGAAGTAACTGCAGAGATTTTAGCTGAGAAGGTGCGAAGGACTCGTTCTCAAGAATCCCGGGCTTCAGTACGCGGCGAGAGTCTAAGCAAACTCTACCGTTTAGAGGTGCTATTTTCAAACTGTGCTCCATCTAGACTTAGCGTTTTGTGGAAGAACTGGGTTGGGGTCATGGATCTAGGCAGCTCCTCCCTTTTTCCCAGCTCACTAAGAACAGCAGTTCGTTTAGCTGTCATATATGGGGTTCTTTGTAATATTCTATATGCGAAAATTGAGTTCCGCTGCTGAAAACAAAAGTTTACAAACTGCAGATGTAGGCCGTTCGCATGCTGGACCCAGATTACAGTAGTCTCAAAGGCCCCTTTTGCTCTTGTTTGGTTTGAAGGGACTGCAGGAAACACAGGACAATGATAACCTGGCCAGCTTGGGTGGATTACAATATCACCTTTCTTATTTTTTGGAATTGCGTGTAGTTTCTAGCAAGGACCAAATTTATTTGGTATATATGAGCAAAAAAAAACTCAAAAAAAAATTTTTTTTTTCAAATTAGGTTATTTGGGTGGCATTATCAAAACACAGGGTCTATAGAGAAGATCATGGGCTTCGGGACTGGCATGAAAATCCTATCACCAAAAATCTGGCCCATTTGCCCAGAGTTCCCTTTAAGGCTGTTTCTAGAAACTTTATGAACAGCATGGAGTTTTCTGTAACAGATGGAGCAGCATATTTTCAGAGGACATATTGAGATGAATTGTTTTTCCTCCACAAATTGAATGAAAAACATTAAGTCAAATGTGGTTGTCTTTTCTCGAGAATGTCCCTGCCTTGAGTGTTTGTTAAGGAGAGAGGGACTTGGATAATTTCAGCAGTTGACTAGATCGTTTCAAATGTTTTCTGTAGAGATCTGACTACAAGCCGGATGGCAGTTAGTGACTCTGAGGCCACTAATGACGAGATTTCTCTCGAAAGTTCAGACCTTATTCTCATGCCACTGCCTTGCTGTTTACGCTGTTTTTACTATGCTATTTGGCTATCTGATAAATTTAGCTATTTGCTATTCAATATGTATTATAAGATGGGCACTTTGCTGAGGACTTTCATTATCTCATTCACTGCTCTTGACAGAGTTCTGAGTTAGGGGTATTATCACTGAATTGAAGATGAGAAAAGAAGGCTCAGAGATGTAAAATGATATACCCAAGAATAATCAGCGAGTAGGGTAGAATTCTAACCCAGACTTCCCTGAGGGACAGCTTATATTCATGTTGCCTGTAAATAACACTGAAACAGAGTTCTGCTACATAAGGAATTTTCTCTGTTCCAATCACGTCCCCATCTGGGAGGAGGGTCAAATACCTGTGGTGACTTCCGCAGCGAGGGGTCGAGTGCTGCGGCCCCTGACCTCGCCGTGCAGGGTGATTGTGTAAGGGGTACCGGCCCTCAGGCCTGGGACTTCCACGGAGCGCAGGCTGCCAGGAACGGAGAGACTGTGAACTTCTTTGGCCTGGCCAGCCTCCTGGACCTCAATGACAAACTGCTCATAGATCCCGTCTGGGGTGGTCCAGTTCAGTCTGAGTGCGTCCCAGCTAACCTCGGTCACCGTGAGGTTTCCCAGATCTGGAACCTCCTCTATGCAAGGACACAGAGTTACCAAGTTACTAAAAAAGGCAATTGTATACTGGGATTCAGGTAAGATGGCATTTTGGCTAGGGTTGGGATGCACTGTCTGGTTAGTGTTGATTACAGATGCATAATTTATTTACAGCAGCTGTTGAGCACACTCCAATGGTTGGCACTAATGCCGGGTTTTTCTCTTGAGCCTTTGGGAATAAAAGGTAGTTCTAGGAATTGTTCGCGACTTCCATTTTTGACATACAGATGGGGCTTTGGGGAGTCTTGGTGTGATCTTAAAACGAGCCCAGACCAATTTTTTTCCACTTGCAAATTGTGCTTTCCAACTTCTTAAATATTATGACCGAAACTTGTTTTGAAAGAAAAGTCACCTCTCACTTTTGTAAAGAAAGAGTAGGTGGAATTTTCCATGGAATTGGCTACCATGCCACATTAAGACTTAGCCATATAAGGGATGTGACATTTGGATGGAATCAGGGGTGATTCACCACCGGTTTTCCCCGAGGTGGTGGGGGCTGAACCCAGTGAAGAGCAGGGAAGAGCTTTGATCCCTCCTAAGCAGAGACAACGGGGGTGGAGGGGTGGGAAGCAAATTAACAAACTCGTTTAGAATACCTGTCAAGACTTGAACAGAGAGAGGGGCTGTGATGAAGTCCCGAGAGACCCCGCGGATGGTGATGCTATAATGAGTGGCTGCTTTGAGCCCAGGCAGGTCCACGGACCTCAGCCCTCCCGGGACTGTGAGGTTCTGGGCTGCCTCTAGTGCGTCAGTCTCCTGCACCTGAATAACAAACTGTTCATAGGCCCCTTCGGGAGCAGTCCAGTTGAGCCGGAGGGCATTCCAGCCCACCTCGGACACGGTGACCTCTCCCAAGCTGGGAATTGCCCCTGGAGAAGGACAGAGCACCGTTTAATAATCAAATCACACACCAAGATCCAGGGCATCTTTAAACACAAGAACAGTCTTAGATTACTTTAAAAAAATAGGACTTTTTAAAAGATAAAAATGCATCATGCAGCCTCCTAAAATTATGAACTAGAGCAAAGAGGCTGAGCGGGAAGAAAAGATTTGTTATCTTATTTCTTTAAGGAATTACCCTAACCTCCAGTAGATGAGGAGATTAGCTTTGTGATTTATTTTTTTCCTTTTAAATAAAATGCTTTAGTACGCCTTACCAGGCGGGGACCTATTTGTGAAGCCAAATGTCTCTGACATTGAGGCTGTATGTTTAGTCCCCAGGCTGGGCTTTGCACAGCTCCCAAGGGTGTTGTCCACTTGGGGTACAGTGTGAAAGCTCCCCCTGAAGCTATGCAGCCTGATGGCTTCTCTTTCTTAAACATCTTAGTGCTAAAAGTTGGGGCAGAACAAGTCCATTCAAAAGCAAGTTGCATCTGATTATCCTTGGGCAATTTCCTGTTGGGAAAAACAGAAGCTTTAGACAGAAAGGTAAGAGGTACCTGTGGAAGCCTCAGCAGAGAGCACTGGTGTTCTATAGCCCCGGATCACCCCATAGATGGTAACTCTGTAACGGGTGGCGGCCTTGAGGCCCGGGATGTCCACGGCCCGCAGGCTGCCGGGCACCGTGAGGTTCTGAGCTGACTCCACCTTGTTGGCCTCCTGCACCTGAATGACAAAGTGCTCATAGGCCTGGTCAGCTGCGGTCCAGTTGAGTTTGAGGCCATCCCAGCCAACCTCGGTCATGGTGAGGTTTTCCAGTTCAGGGATGTGGCCTAAATAATGACAGAGATGGGGTCAGTTAAACTATTCCTCCAAACACTTTCCTTCTGGGAACCTGAGGATGACAAACCCATGGCCAGTGCTGAAAGTTCATGGTGGCCCGAATGCCGTATTTTGTTCACTGCATCCCCATCAAAACACCAACAGAAAAATCAATATAATACTTCTTTGCCCTGTTGCATATTTGGGTTTGTCTTTTGGAAATGGGATTTTCCTACTGACCTGTGTCCTGTGGATTTAGAAAACTACCCATCTATGTTAGTACTGCTCCGGTCTTCAGTCTCCATTTTGGAAAGTGTCTCTCATCAGATGAGATTAGAAAGAACAGCCTTTGGCTACTGGGATTCTCTGTCTGAGCTGCCCAACTGTCTGTATTTTGAGAAAATTCGTTCCTCTTAGATTCCCTTCCTGTTCATGCTTCCTCAATCTCCCATGTAAGGTCTGTTTTATTGTTTCTTTATATTGGGATTTTGTTAGTTTATGGGCTCCAGTCAGTTTACATAAACCACTTCAGGAAGATCAGAGATAAATTACCACAGTATAAGTAAGGCTGAAGGGTGCAAGGCGGTGAGTCTTTGTAAAACTGAACCTTATTGGACAGAAAAAACGAGTGGGAAAAACAGAGCTTATGAAAATGGAACCTGCTAAGTTCATTCATCTCCCGCACACACAAAATATAATAAAAACTCTCTTGCATGAATATTCCTTCAAGGTGATAGGTTGCCCAGGGCTGAGCTTAAGTGGACTTTTGCATGTCTTAGTAAGAAAGGATTTTCTCTGGAAGAGAATGATGTAAACAACAGAGTAAAAACTGCTTTGAGTTCATTTAAAAGAACGATTGTTTTTATTGATGGCTCACACACTGCTAATTTCAAATGAGCTCTATGTGTCCATTAAAGCAGGCTTCTAACTCGAAAATCTTAGCCTGCAATTGGATTGAAGACACCCTTTCAGAGGGGAAAACATTTTTTAAGACTGTATTTAATTTAGACTTTTCCAAGTTCTGGGGAGTATTCTTCTTAATTGTTTCATATTGGCAAAGCTCACTCTCCTTCAAATCTTGGTTGATCCAGAACAGAGTTCTGCAAACCACAATCTAAAGGTCAAATCTGGCCTGCTGCCTCTTTCGGCAATGAGTGAGCTCACAACAGTGTTTGTATTTTTAAATGACTGGGGGAAAAAAATCCAAATAAGAATACTTCACGTCATATAAAAATATAAGAAACTCGAGTTTTGGTGTCATAAGTAAAGTTTTATTAGAACATAGCCACGCTTGTTCATTTCTGTATTGTTGATGGCTTCTTTTGTGCTGCAAAGGCACAGTTGAGTAGTCGTAACAGAAACCATATGGTATGAAATATTTACTATCAAGCCCTTTTACAGAAAATGTTTAAGATACCTGATCTTGAACTACATTCTATGAACTCCTCATTTAACCCAAACATGTGTCTAGAAGCTCACATCCAAAGCCTTATATCGGTTCTATCCACACAAACACGGTCTCCATGAGAAAGAGAAGACCTCAAAACTCAAAGTGATATATCTAATTTGAGGGAAAGAAAGGGAGAGTCATCCAATCTTAAACCCACAGCCCTTGTGAGGCTGAAGCAACGCTCTAGATATAGCAGTTGCATCCTTGACCTTGGGATTAAAGCACAACTAAACTCCAGCAGTCTTCATGCACGAAGAAACATAAGACAAAAGCAATCTAAGAGAAACAGTAAGGTTAAGAAAATCGATCCTGTAGCCCATAAATTCCCTTTCTTATTCCGCTTTCCTCTTTTTTATTCCTGCTTGTCGGAAACTTAGCTGACATTGACAATTTTCCCCTTTATGTGAATGAGGTCACTGTCTTTCCTCTCTAACTGCCTTTTAAGCTGTCTCTCTCATTCTGTCATAAAACATTTTTTTTTTTCTTTCCCATGACAAATTTCAGGTCCCAGGTTATTAGAGCTATGAGAGTGACCTGACTTGGCAGGAAGGAGGTGATTACGGATTATCTATTAAACCGTTGCCATAAAGATGGACAGAGAGAGGCGAGGAGGAGATCCACAACAGAAAATGTTTCTTCCTGACGAGAACCATCTCTTCTCTCTGAAGCAGCTTTTTAATATGCCACCGATGCTGTGATACAACACCCCTCACATCCTTTTTTCTTTGTTCATACAGTTTTAGAGTAATTTTCACCTAATGTTATGTTGCTCAATAAATAGTAACACTCATGGTAATGATACTTCCACCAACATTTTTGGCTATTCTTCCATTTTTTTTCTTTTTTTCTTTTGAGGGAGGGTGGTTAGACAATTCAAAAAACAGCATCAGTTTATATTTAGTGAGTAGGGCTGTGACTGTTAAGGAAGCTATTTGTATTCTACCCAAACCCCTTCACTAAACACAGACTAGTCAGGTAAGTAAAAGGTACGATTTCACCAAATAAAATCAGTAGATAAATTAAAGGGAGAGGGATACAAGTTATGAAAAGGGAGGGAATGATATGAATAAAAATACAGAAGAATAGTTGAGGTAGGGACTAAGAGGCTTCCCATAATAAATGCAGACTCTACATTTCGAGAGCAAATGATACACTGTGGGCTGACCGCCCCAGAAGTCCAGTGTTTCCGTTTCATAGTTCCACACTCAGTTTCTTGGCATTTCTTTATGAAAAGGCTGTTGTCTTTTTCTTACAGCTGTGCACTGGCATCTATCCTCTGAACAATGCCAGTGGGCCTGGGAAATCGGAATTTTGAAATCTCATTTCTGTTCTGATAGTGTGTGGACCAGCTGGCCTGGAAAAATTTCTGGCTGTGTCAACTTTAAATCTTTAGATTCCCACCATCTCGTAGACATAAAAGGAAGCAGCATTTGCCACCTCAAAATAGGCCTCTTTGAGACAGTCATTATTTTAAGCTAGCTATTTTTAAGAAACAAAAGACTTAGGAAGAAAGTTTTACCTTACTCCTAACAGCTTTAAAAAAATTTAGGTAGAGGACCTCTCCAGGGAGCGAAGTACTGTCCTAGATAACTAGAGTTTATTATTAACTAGGTGTGACAGACAAGGAAGAACCTAGCAAGGCCCATTCAATCAAACTTCTCTCTGTATCCCATGTGGAAGATGGCCCAGCCAACATTTGTTTACCAGACTTTTGCTTCTGCCTCTCCACGTGAATTGCCTTCCTCCCCTTTAAAGTCCCAAATCACTACCCATGCTTCCTCCTTAGCTCAATGTGGCATTAAGCCTCAATTGCCTAATCTGTCCTGGGCCCTCCCTTCCTCCCTTCCTACTTTCCTTCCTTCTTAGCCCTTCTCTTTCTTCCTCCCTCCTACCCTTCCTTTCTTCTTTCCTTCCTTCCTTTTCTATCCAGATTAAGTTTAATTAAAGACTTTCCAGGGAATGACTTCTTTTTCCTTTCCATTAGTTGTCAAGGGGAGAATCTGGGCTGTTAATGCAGAGGCAGAAGGAGAAAACCAGAAGATTCAATGGAAATACTGCCTCTGGAGCAACTGGGGTCCCCAGATGCTCATAAAGCACATGGTTGGCTGTGTTCAAGGCACTGGGGATGCAGCACTACATAAAGGAGATGAAGTCCTTCCATTTTGGTTGGTAGTTGGAGGCAGGCCATAAATAAATAAACTAACTACTGAATAATATCGGGCCTGATAAATATCATGAGGAACTCTGGAGAAGCATGAAGGGGTAAATCAGGATGGGGGCATGATTTTATACTGGTGGCCAGAAAAGTCTTTTGAGCTGACGCTTGAGCTGAGTGCAATGAGAGAGATGCCATACAAATAACTGGGAGAAGAGAGATACCTAGGCAGGAGGAATGGCATGTGTAAAGCCCCTAAGGCAGGAGCAGGGTTGGCATATTTAAAGAGCAGTGAGAAGGCCAGGTAACCGTAGCCCTTTGACATCTGAGTACTCATAGACGCATGGTACATTTACCCAAAAGCTCCCATTTATCCCGTTTCTTTCTTCTTCCCACATGTTTACAAAGGCCAGGTGCCTGGACTTCTACTTCTTTACATAATCCTCAACATAGTCCTGTCGGCCTCTATGCATCTGTCCAAAGGCTTCCTCCTATTTTTCATCCTTCCTGATGCCCAGAAGGCATCTGTGCTCCCTCCATACCCTCTGCACTCCCAGTTATAGCAAGCAGAGTGTTGTGTTGTCTGTTTACTAGACAGTGAGCTTTTTGGGGGGCACGGACCTGTCTTAATTGACCTAGCAACCTCAGAACTTAGCACAGAGCATGGTTGTAGTATATTACTGACTCTAGTAAATGTAGGAGACTTGAGAAGACAGAAGACTACCTTTTCTAGACTTACTTATAGCCAGGAGTGGCCAATGAAACATGTGTAGAAGTCACTGGTGAAGTTTCCAGAAAGACTCATCTAGGAGGTACTCCCTTTTGTTTTTGGTTTTTCCTCCTTCATTCTGCCTAGAACACAGATGTGAAGGCTGTACTGAAGCAGCCATTTTGTGACATGGAGGTGACTTCGAGAACGGAAGCCAAGGACTAAGAATAGCAGAACAGAAAGAGAGGAGGAGCTTGAGTTTCTGATAATTTGGAACTGCTATCCTATTCCTGAACCACGTAACCTCAGATTTATTTTCTGAGAGAGGAAACCAACTTCTATCTTGCTTGCGTTACTTGTTATTTGACCCTTCAAGGCATTTCCAAATGTGCCCATTATTACAACCCTTTTTCTGTTTGTGGAGATTCAGCTGGAGTAACATTTCTGTCATGACACATTGCCTGGCTGCTCCTGATTCCCCTTCCCTGATCGAGTTCTAATACCCTGAATGTCTAGTCTTCCCCAAGATCTGTGAGAGGAGCACATGAGTCAAAATAACAAGGCTATATTTGTGCCCTACTCTTCTCTCAGATACCAGCACACTACAGTGTATTCCGTGGGTTCTCAATAAATATGTACAATTAAGTTGAAACTAAAGACTATGACTTGTCGAATCCCGAAGAATTAACATTTTCTACTTATATATCTTGAGTATTTGGGGGGCAAAACTACATGTGCATATTTTTCATATGAGAAGAATGGATATTTTTCTAATTTTGTTTTCAATTTAGCCACTGAGGAAATGTGGCAGCAGGTACAAAGAACAGGATAATTGGGCCAGAAAGGACACCGGAGGTCAGGATTAAGCTGCAATGGGAAAATGAAGTTCACTTCTTAATGACTAAAAGAAAAGAGAAAATGAGAAGGGTACTGTGAAAGGCTCCAAGGACCATATGCAAATTTTCAGGTAACCTTAGGGGAAAGCAAAAGACCTGGAATAAAAACATTTAATGGGAAATAACCAAAGAATTCTTACCAGCATCTTGATCACCTTGAAAAAAAAAAAAAAAAAAAGAAAGAAAGAAAGAAAAGTAAATTAATTGTTAGGCTAAAGGGAGTAAAAAAAAGAAACAATTTAAAAGACTGTAAAATGCACAAAATCAAAAAGAAAAACTAAAGACAAACACAAACCCTGATGCTTTAAATTCTCCTAGGAAGAAATGTTTAAAAACCACTGCTGATCACCCAGCAAAAGAACTTTGCTGAATCCATTGACAAGAGGAAAAGGTAAGTGGCATTTAGAAGCTATGTGAATGGAGAAAGCAGCATGTTTTCCTTCTGTGTCTCTCATGTGAAGATGGCCTGGCTGCTGGGTCTGCAAGCCTCACAATGAACAGAGGGCCCGTAGGAAGCTCAGGGGCTGACCTCACCTGTGGACGCCTTCACGCGTGCGGGCTTGCTCTTGTGCCTGCCCTTCTCTGCCCTCAGGAGGATGGCGTATTCCTGACCAGGTTTCAGGCCTCTCAGGACAGTGGATGTGGTGTCTCTGGGAAGTTGCATCTCCACTGGCTGGCCTGCAGGAAGGCTGTAGTTGAGCCGGTAATGGTCAAACTTGGCCAGTGGGGACTTCCAGAGCAGGGTCAAGCTGGTCTCTGTAGTTTCAGACACCCGAAGGTCCTTGGGTGCATCCATATCTGAAAGGAAAATAGAGAGATGAAGCTCTTCAGGCTGTGAGACAGGCTGTTTCTGGGGCTGTAAGTTGGCCGGCTCGGGGCTGCAGCCCCAGATCTGCTGTGGAGGGGCTGTGTGACTTCAGGAGTCTCACCTAACTGCATCCCAGTCTTCACCTTTGTAAATGTGGTTTTACATTACCTCATTGGATTTTTGGAAGATTAAAAAGGATATAATGTATATCCATATCACAAAATGCTACTTAATTAAATGCATTTAAAAGGAACCGACTTGATAACGAGAAACAATTTGGATGGCTCTCAAGAGAATTTTGCTGAGTGAAAAAGCCAATCTCTAGAGTTTGCATACTGTATGACTCTTTTTATGTAGCATTCTTGAAATGACATAACTATAGGGATGAAGAACAGATCAGTGATTGTCAAGGGTTAGGGATGGGAGGAGGGAGAGATGTGCCTGCAACTATAAAAAAAAGATAGCAAAAGAGATCTTAGTGACGACACTATTCTGTGTCTTGACTAGTGGGGGATTCAAAAATCGACATGTGATAAAATTGCATAGAACTAAATACACACACACAGGGGGTGCGTGTAAAACTGGCGAAATCTGAATAAAGTCGACAGATCGTACCGATGTTACTTTCCTGGTTGTGATGTTGTTCTGTAGTTACACAATTGTTACCATTGGGGTAAACGGCCAGGGGTTTAGGGGAGCTCTCTGTATTATTTCTCACAACAGCATGTGAACCTACAAGGACCTCAAAACAAAAAGATGAAGCGGTCAGCGTTATGGCTCCCGCACAATGAGGAGGCTCCGTAGAGCGTGATCTGTCCTTGGCACACCAGCCTTCCTTTTCTTTGCGGTGTCCGGAGGAGGTAAAGAGGAGTCTGATGGAGAGGTAGAGAGAAGAACTTCCTTTTTTTAACACACTTTTTAGGAAAAAAGTAGTCTGAACGAAGAATCAATGGCTTCAAATCAGGCAGCCCCTTACCAACCGCCCTCACAGGCTGGAGCTGTGGGGAGCAACAGGTAAGAACAAAGTCTGACTTCAACTGTTCCTGACACTTATAAATCTGTATGACCAGGTGTACGACAGAGGTTAGTTTTCTGAGAAAACCCCTCAGATGTGCTTCGATTAGTCAATGGCATTAAAAAGACAAAACGAAACAAAACATGGAATTGGTTATCAACTTAAAAGGTTTGCAGATTTCTTATAAAGTATGGTTCTAATTTTTCCTAAAAAACAAAACCAAAAAGCCTCGCTCCCCTTTCTGTATAGAGAGGCCTGCCAGCATCATTGAGATGTGGCGTGCTTCGTTACTTCTGAATTAGATATCTGTGCTAGATAATCCGAGGGGCCCCTTTCTCCTTGGGGCGTCTACCGTTTCTCTTGCATCAGGCAGTGCCGGCCCAGTAGTGGTGGGGCTCCAGGAGCGCCTCACCTGTGGCCGCATTGATGGTGGCCGGGTTGCTCTCCTTGTCTTCTTTCACAGCAGACACGCCAATCCCATATTCAGTCCCTGGCTTCAGACCTAAGAGAGAGAATGTGCATGTTGAAACATGGCACCAAACTAGACAGCCTTTCACAGTATCATAACGACGGCCCTGAGAAATGCAAATCAAAACCACAATGAGATACCATCTCACATCTGTTAGAATGACCATCATGAACAGGACAAGTAGTAACGAATGTTGGAGAGGATGCAGAGAAAAAGGAACCCTCACACACTGCGGGTGGGACTGCAAATTGGTACAGTCACTATGGAAAACAATATGCAGGTTCCTCAAAAACGAAAAACTAAGAATTGATCTACTGTATGGTCCAGCAATCCTTCTACTGGGTATTTATCCCAAAGACTTGAAAACTCATATTCAAAAAGATATTTGCACACTGATGTTCATAGCAGCATTATTTACAGTGGCCAGGACATGGAAGCAACCGAAGTGTCCTACGATAGATGACTGGCTAAAGAAGCTGTGGTACATATATACAATGGAATATTACTCAGCCATAAGAAGAGATGAAATACTGCCATTTGCGACAACATGGATGGACCTTGAAATAATCATACTGAGCAAAATAAGCCAAACAGAAAAGGTTGAAATTACATGATATCGCATATGTGGGATATAAACCTAAAAGCAACAAATGGACAGGACAAACAAACAGAGACTCATGGACATGGACAATGGAC
The DNA here is from genome assembly GCF_902729225.1 of Pteropus medius. Classification (NCBI taxonomy): domain Eukaryota; kingdom Metazoa; phylum Chordata; class Mammalia; order Chiroptera; family Pteropodidae; genus Pteropus; species Pteropus medius. Next base: position 5,744,472 of record NW_024342647.1, on the reverse strand, counting down.
TAGTGGTTACCAGAAGGGACTGGGGAGAGGGAAGGGGGAAAATACAAAAATAAAATGTTAAAAAAAATTACACATATATAGCATAAAAAAAAAAACTGGCATAAAAACAACAACAACAACAACAACAACAACAACAAAAAGCAAACAATGGCCCTGAGCTGTCCCTGGAGGCTGTGATTTCCCAGTGAATGGAGTGTACAGGCTCAGTCGTTGACGTCCAAGTGAGAGGGAAGGCTGGGAGCTGCTCTGTTGTCTCTCTCTGGAGGGCTGCAAAACGGGGACATGTCCTTGGGGCTGGCTAGGTCTGGGCTGTGGAGCTCACCTGTCAGTGTGGTCTTGGTTGTGGCTTGCTGGCTCTTTGGGACTTCGACCTCGGCGTGGTCACCTCCGGAAATGGGTGCGTACTTAATTCTGTAATTGTCGATGGCTGCTTTGCCGTTCCTCCATTCCAGGGTGATGCTGTTGTCTGTCTGGGAGATGCGACGAAGGTTCCTGGGAGCATCCAGGCCTGTTTAGGAGAGGAAGGGACATTCGTATGGAAAACACTGGGTACCAGGAAAGTGGGAGTGTGACAATTCAACCTGAGATACGAAAGGCTCCTAGGCTCCTGCCATTGAAGAGAAATGACAAAACTGCCCACATACGCTTCTCAATAGCTGATGCACAAATCTAAACAAATACTACATATTTGGCACCTTCCCCCCTTATTAATGATGTGATACTTGAGTCGTTTTTGTTTTCCTCAGATTTGGGGTTTAAAGAACTATACAAAAACTTTTTAAAAAGCCCTATGAATTTAAGAACTGGCCTGTCGTGTTCATCACTGTATTTCTAATAACTCATACAATACTTACTGAGCTCTAAAAAAAATAGCGAATGAGTGATTGACACTCTGGTACTTTAAAAAAAATGCCATCAGCTAAGAGGTTAGGAGGCATCTTTGTCATTCATGTTTTCTATATACTATATTTTATTATTAAAACATTTATTTAAAGTTTTTTTTACTAGAACTTTTGTCTGAGACTATCAGACCAGCACCTTCTATGTATGCAAAAAGATACATATTTTGGATATTTTTTCCTTGAAAAATTAATCAACCAACTGCTATAATATTTTAAGATAAAATTTAAAGGAATGAAAACTCTCTGTTTTCCTTACTGTAAAGGGAGCCTGGATGACACCCCAGCAAAGAGGGGGACAGAAGTCTCACAATCCTTCCTCTGCTGGTGTTGGGCGGAGAGGAAGGCCCGTTACCTGTTGTGAAGGTCTCTTTGGCAGGGTTGCTAGACATGTCGCCCCTGCGGGAGATGAGGGACACCTCGTACTCGGTGTCTGGCTTCAGGTTCCCAATGGAGTACTGATTCTCGTCGTGGGTGAGATCGATGGTGGTGCGGTCACCCGGCACATCTTTGATCCCATAGGCTAGCTCTATGCTGTCGATCTCGGCCAGGGGCTTGGACCAGGTGACCAGAGCAGTGGTGTCTGTGACATCCTTCACCTCGATCTGGCTGGGAGCGTCCAACCCTGGGATGGGCAGAGGACAGAGCCATTTCAGAGACTGGGGCAAGTGCCAGGGCCATGCAGAGAGAGGGCTGGCAGCCATCCGGATCCATCTGTGTACACTTAGGTGTATTACTGACCACTTGACCTTAATTTATCTTCTGAGTCTCAATGTCCTGTTTAACAAGCTATAAGTAGAAATGATGACTGCTGCTTTGTAGGGTTTGTTGTTGCTTTTTTTTCTAATAGTATGGGAGATAGTGCTTGCAAAGCATTTGGCACAGAGCATGGAGCATGACCGTTAAATGATAAGTGGTTGTTACTCCGTTATTATTATCATTACTGTTCTCATAGGTTGGAGGAACAAGCTTAGGGGCTACTTGATTTAAAACAAAACAAAACAAAACAAAACAAACATTGACTTAGTCTCTTTTGTTTTTTAATTAGACAAAACTCCCTGTGAGGCAATGACTGTCTTAGCAGCTATGGACAGTTACGTTTGATGAAACAAATTTAGGCAGGAACGTCACAGCTGCCTATCTTTGTATCTTCATCTGGATCCTCCTCCTGCCTCGTTACTCACCTCCTGCCCCACATCCACCCTTTCTGTTCTGTGCTCTGATAGCGGCTGCTCAGGGCTCTGAGAGCAAGTGCCGTTTCTCACCTACTGGCTTCTGCGCTTGCTGTTCCTTTGTCTCTTCTTCCCAAGGTTGCCCACCCCTTTCTCTTCTGAAAATCACCTGTTCATTCTTCAAAATCTCACTTATATGTCAATTCCTCACAGGAAGCCCTTTGACCCTGTTGCAATCGGGTAAACACATACTCCCTCCTCCATAGATATAAAGTTTCAGTTAATCAAGACAATTAAGTTCTAGAGCTCTGGTGAACAATATTGTGCATATAATTAACAATACTGTACATTTAAAAACTCGTTAAGAGGGTAGATCTCATGCTTAGTGTTCTTATCACAATTAAAAAGAAGAGTATTCTAATGCACTGGTCTCACTGTTCTGTAACAGATTTCTCTACAATTCATTCAAACTGTAGTATTCTATTTAGATAGGGTTGTTCATTTATTCAGTGAGTCTTTGACTTTTCTTAACCCCAGTGTAGACTCAGTTTCTGCTGTTTGTGTCTTAAGCCTATTTTTTAAAATTATATAAACAATTTTAATGCAAACATTCCAGGCATTCTGTAAATGTCGAAAATGAAGACTTATAAGGCGTTTAGTCCATGTTTCCTTCTTTATTTTTAAAAATAGTTAAATTACTGTTTTCAGCATTGGTTGAGGAAACGATATCAAATGAAAGGAACTTGGTTTTATAAAGGGAATGAGAAGAAGGAATAATTCATAGCTGATTGTGAGAAAACTGCAGAGTCTATTTCTTTTGAATTCTAGGTGTTGATACAGTCTTAGCTCACAGATAGAGAGCTCGCAAAATGCCCAATGAAAACAGTGCTCTAATTTGACAGTGAAGCTGCCTGTCCTGTGTTCTTACAGGTGCTGGCAAGTACCCATGCCATACCTACTGCCTCCTTTAGCAGCCCTTTTATTGAAAAAAGTTGGGATTCGGTCAAGGACTGATCTCCCTCTAGATTTGAGACCCTCGATTAGAGGAGACTAATATTATCCTGTGCTGACCATGGGCCAACCACAGTGCTTTATCATTTATGTCTTAACTCTCATGACAACTGCATAAGGAGGATACTATAAACCCATTTCCCAGACAGTGGGTGAGAGGCTTAAAGAAGTTAACCTGCTCAAGTTAACAGTGAGTGGAGAAGCCTGAATTCAAACGCAGGACTGATTGGGTTCATAGCCTATGCTCTTTCCCCTCCAAGTGTGGAGGCCGCTCAAAAACATCCATGTGCCAAAAATGGTTGTAATACAATCTCTATAAAGATCAGAGGGAAAGAGTCAAAAGTGTTTTGGCACCAAAACTTTAAAAGTCCTTTGAACCTGGAAAAAATTCAGGCATCAGCAAAATAAAGAAGTAAATATCTGCCTCTCAATGTTGATATTTATGTGATTAGGGAACTTCAAATGTTAGGATGTTTGTCCTGCAGTAAGAAGAAAATAAAGCTGCCAAATCCCCATGTTTAGATTAAAAAGAAAAAGGGCTGATGAAAGAAAAGTCTATTGTATTTTCAGTGTGTCTTCTCTATAGCAAAAAGCATTTGCTTGATCTTTTTTATGCCCTTCTGGTGATCTAATGATTTTTTTTTCCTGTTGGTACCTGCCTTCTACCTACCACAGAGGGATGTTGTCAGGATGACGGAAAACGCTTGTGAAGGAGACAATCCTATAAATTGGCTCTGAGCTAAGCAAAGTGTGCAAATATTTAAATGTAAGATGTTCTTTCTTGTCATTAGTCAACGGATTTAACTTTTCCAACCATCCCCTGCCAAGAAGAGTCAATTTCTTAAGCAGTTGGCACATACGCTGTCTTGAAAAAGATAAAGAGGTTTTCTCAAATGACAACGCAACATGATGTATTTATTTGTTAGTTTATCTGTTTATTTATTTATTTAAAATTTGCTTTCTGGTAGAACAACTCCAAATTCGGATTTTTCCCCCCCACCAAATGATCTAGTAGTGCCAAACTTATTCTACTCCCTAAGAAGTTCTGCCATTATCAGTATCGAGTGACCTTTTAGTGACCTGTTGAAGGCATGGGATCAACATTCTACACAAACTGGAGGTTAGCCAATGTTAGTGGTAATGGAGTTCAAGTTATAAAACTGGACCCTGGCTTAAATTTGTGGTCCTGAGAGTATCAGCCATGTGATGTTAGTGAAACTGATTTAGCTTTTCTAAGCATGAGTTTCCACTCTTGAAAAATAATAACATTAATACTTGCCCCACCTCTGTCACAGGCCTGGTGCTAATATTAAATTAGATGACGTGGTAGATTGTTTGCAGCGGTCTCACTTGTTCATCTTGGTGTGTCTGTGCCTCTTTGAAATGTCACATCGAAGCTCCTCTCCTCAAGAGATAGACCCGTTCCCCCATCCCTTAAATGTGGACTGGCCTTGAGGTTTCCTTTGGCAGAAGTGGCAGAGTGCTAGTGTTCAGCCTGTTTCGCTGCTATGAAAGCATCCCAGAGGCTGAGGCCAGAGGGCCAGAAAGGCACCATCCTGCTCAGGCCATCCAGCCCCCAGCCCATAGAGACGCATAAAGGAGCCCAGTCAAGAACAGAAAAATTGTTCAGCTGAGCTCAGCCCAAATCACCAACATGCAGATTTACTGTTTTAAGTCGCTAAGTTTTGGGCTTGCTTTTTACATAGCAAAAGCGAACTGGTACTGGTGCTAAGTCAGAGGGCATGTTATCAACCAGAGGTGCTATGAGGTACGATCAGCTTTAATATTAGTCTTAAAGGTAATACTCACGAGTGGTCGTCACCTTCTTCAGGCCCGGGCCCCGAGTGTTGTTTTTCACGATGTGCAGAGATATCTCATATTCTTGCCCAGGAGCGAGGCCAGTTTGCCGGTACGTGGTCTCTGGCCTCCTCAAGCTGTTGGTGATCTCTCCCTTATCTTCTTTATTCTAAAAGAGAGAAGCACCTTAATAAGACCTAAAGGAGGTGACGGCCTCTTCATTTATGCAGCTCATTCATTTCACTTTCATTCATCTCCCTTTTCTTTCTCTGTCTATTCACTCAGCACTGACTAGGCATTTGATCAGTATAGTAAGTGCCGAGGATACAAAAACGATAAAGACATTTCTCAAGTGTGTTTCTCTCTTTAATAAACTTCTATGCTCACCCCTTTGACACTCAAATCAAGTGACAGACTGTGAGAGACAAAGGAATTCTAGAGCCACAGGCTTAATCTCTCCTTTGCTAGACTAAGAAGCAGCATCGTAGTCCCATACCTAGTAAGTGGCAGAGCCTGGACTTGAACTTGGGCACTCACTTTGCTCCCTCACTTGTGCTTTAGGCCCAGAGGCATGTGGAGACAGAGAGCATTCTTTCTCTTTTTTTTGTCTCTGAGTAGAGATTTGGAAGACTATGAAGAACATCGGGAACCCAGAGATGACTTAATGTCTATTTGCCTAGGCTCTCGGCTCTAAGTACTATGCTTATTACTTATTAAAATCACTTAATTAAAATATATACACACACAGGAGCTAATCAGAGCCTTGTCCCCCGCAAAAAGCCAAGGAACTGGAGCTGATATGAAAGTCTGCAGAGCTCTTTGACTACCTTTCAGATTGTGGCACACTGGCTCCTCTGCGAGCCTTACCGTATTCCGGAAGATGATCTCCCAGGTTTCGAAGGCGATGTCCAGAGGATCCCACTCCACTTCCACAGATGTCTCCTTGATGGACTTGAACTTTAGACCTTCGGGAGCAGGCAAGTCTGTCAGGAAGAGCACAGAGAGGAGATAAGGACGGCTACATGTGTGGTAGAGGCGACACGACCCTGTTCCACTGGACCCCAGGTTGGGTGCCTGCCGCAGTCGGGGCTGATCATCCGAGCTGGAGTCTACTTCAAGGTTCTTCTGGGATGCTGTGTACTGTGAGGCAGTATGAAAATTAATATTAGGACCAACCATATGATTACATATTGGCAATTTTATGTGGTTAAACCTAATATGTGCAGAAGCTTCGGAATCAGATAGACTTGGACTGGAATCTAAGCTTCACCATTACAAATTTTGTGTACTTGGGCAAGTTGCACAAAATACTCCCAGTCTCAGTTTCTTCACTTGGGAGGAGGAAGTAAGTATGCCTGCCCCTTGGGTACGTTTTCAGAACTGAGCGATATATTCCATGTAGACGGCTGGGTATGGTTCCTGGCAGGTAGCATAAGTTTGACATGATAGATGATGTTATGATTACTAAGCAAAAAAGGACCCATTTCTAGCCATAACTTGCTTTTTAGGTATGAAGAAAATTATACTGATGTTGCACTCTTAAAGGAAGAACTTGAACCCTAATGTTTCCATTTTTAAATATATATATATATGTATATATATACATACACATAGATAATAGACAATAGATATAGATATAGATGTAAATATAGATAGATAGTGAACTCCACAGGAAGGTAGTAGGAGAACAGAGTGATGAAGAGCATCGATACACAGCCAGACTGCCAGGGTTCAAATTCCACTTGCATCACTTATGAACTGTGAGATTTGGAATGAGATGCTTAACCACTCATTCAGAATCTGCTTTCCTTATTTGTAAAACAGGTTAATAATAGCTCTTATCTCATAGGATTATTATGAGTTAATTAAGTTAGCACACGAGGAGTTTCTTTAAAAATAATAATCAATGCACTTAATTGGATTCCAAGATCTTAACTAGTGTGACTATGAAAGGCCAGCTATAGAGCTTTGGGGGCAAAGGCGAGGCAGTAACTCGTGAGGACAGTTATGCACCGGGTGAGGTGGGGCAGTTGAGACTGCCGAGGGCAGTCCTGCTCACTCACAAGTGGCCACTCTGGCACTGACGGGAATGCTCTTCTTGTTCTCCAGGATGGCAAACACGCGGATGAAATACTCCACGCCAGGCTCCAGCTCCTGGATGGTGGCGGAGGTCTGGTCCCCGGGGACGCGGAACTGCATTTCCAGGCCATCCTCATGGGTTGGTGTGTACACAACAAGGTACTCTGTGACCCGCATCTCATTATCCCAGGCCAGGTTTACAGTCTCTTCTGTCACTTCTGTCACAATGAGGTCTTTGGGAGGGGACACTGATGGGAATAAAAAGGACGGCTTCGGTCAGTATCACACTCTATAAATTTTTCTAGGTTTGTTTTCCTTGACCTGATTCTTCCATTGCTAGTCGCAGAGGTCTGAGATCCATCTTCTGTTTTCTAAAATGCAGAACTCATCAAGAACCCTTTGCTGGGACTCTCTTTAAAAGCTTCGATGGCTATCTATTGCCTTCAGGCTAAAATTTCAAGTCTGTACTGTGGCCTTCAAGGTTCTCTGCAAATTGGCCCTTCTGACTTCTCCACATCCTGGACCTTAGCCCAGATTCAGGCCATTCGCATGGGAAAGTGCAGCCTGAGTTGCGCTCCCTGCTCTGAACTTCAAATCAGACATCCTTAGCACTGGGAGGATATTTCGGGCTCATTTGGTCCAATTTTTTTTTCATTTTCTAGATGTGTGATGCAGAGAGACTTGCCCAACTTTTCTTATCTCATTAATTTGGGACTCACATCTCCTTCCTGCTAGTGGGGCTATTTCCACTCAGGCGCCCCTGCCTTGGCCACGTTAAACACAGAGCCATTTACTTATTCTTATCTACTAGTATCTTTAATTAAGGTAGAAATTCTCCACAAGTATAATATGGGTGGATGGCAGAAGTACAAAGAAGACTCTCATTAAACATGAGCATTATCATTCTTTGTTGTGTTTTCACTCAGCCAATGTTTACTGAGCACTTATTGTATATCATGCCTTATGCTAACTATAGGGGTGGTGCTCCTTTAAGGAGCTCACCATCCTTGAGATCAAAGACGGTAAAGAAAAGGCGATTTAAGAAATAGGCCTGTTTCATAGGTGATCAGCATCTAGTCTTTAACTGAGTGTGTATTTAAAACATTTTGTTTCATATAGTTTCATTGTCCATTTAACTTAGCTGAATTTTTACTTCCATCTGAATAGATTTGGTTTATTATTGGATCAGTGTCAGTGTGAAGTAGAAAAGAAGATCGATGCTTAGCAAAAGGAAGATTATCATTTCATCTACCTTGTCCTAGACACTGGGTGTTAAACTCAGTGTAGACCAGTTAAGCAGACTCAAATATCAGCTGTGCGTCCTTGGGACAATTTCACAACCTCTCTGAACCTTTGTGACTTCAAATAGGTAGCCCTGTAACAGCTGAATGATGACTGACCCTTCGAAGAGTTTGAATGGATATGTATGTTTAATACAACACTTAGTTCTCCAACACATACCAGGTGTACACTCTGTCACGGCCATTATCACACTAGCTCGAGCACTGATACTCACCTTCCGAGCAGTCTTCACCAGTATAGCCCTCACTGCAGATGCAGCGGCCGGCGACACACTGCCCCCAGTTACTGCAGTCATTGGGGCATGAGCGCTGTCCGCAGTCCAGACCCGTGAAGCCCTCTTGGCAGATGCACTGGCCATCCACACAGCGGCCCCGGCCGTAACAGTCGCTGGGACACCTTTGCTCCTTGCAGTCTTTGCCCATGAAGCCTTCGTGGCACACACACTGCCCATTCACACAGCGGCCCTGGCCATGGCAGTCACTGGGACAGGCGAGTTCTGCACAGTCGGGGCCAGCGAAGCCGTCTTCACACATGCACTGCCCGTCCACACAGTGGCCGCGGTGGCTGCAGTCCTTGGGGCATCGCAGATCCCGGCAGTCTTCACCCATGTAGCCGTCGTCACAGATGCACATGCCGTTCACGCAGCGGCCGTGCTGGTGACAGTCATTGGGACAGCTCATTTCACTGCAATCGTAGCCCTGGAAGCCTTGTTCACACACACATTTCCCCTTGATGCAGCGGCCCCGGCTGTTACAGTCGTTGGGGCACCGCAGCTGGCTGCAGTCCTCCCCCGTGTAGCCCTCGTCACACACGCACTGCCCGTTGACGCAGTGGCCGTGGCCGCTACAGCCATTGGGACATCTGAGCTCACTGCAGTCAGCTCCCGTGAAGCCGTCGTCACACTCACACTGCCCGTCGATGCAGCGGCCGTGGTTGTGACAGTCTGCGGGACACCTCTTCTCACTGCAGTCCGCACCTGTGAAGCCCACATCGCATACGCACTGCCCCTGCTCGCACCGGCCCTGGCTGTTGCAGGCATTTGGGCAGGTGAGCTGGCTACAGTCTTCTCCCGTGAAGCCTTCTTCACAGTAGCAGGTGCCGTTGACGCAGCGGCCCCGGTCGAAACAGTCGTTGGGGCAGATGAGCTCACCACAGTCTTCGCCCGTGAAGCCCTCGTCGCACACACACTCGTTCTCCACACACCGCCCGCGGTTGTAGCAGTTGTGGAGGCAGAGCGGCTCATTGCAGTCGTCGCCTGCAAAGCCATCGTGGCACACGCACCGGCCGTCCACGCACCTGCCGTGTTCTTTGCTGCAGGGCACCGGGCAGATCTCCTGGCTGCAGTCAGCCCCGGTGTAGCCTTCGAAGCAGACGCAGACCCCATTCACGCACTTGCCCTGGTCATTGCAGTCGCTGGGACAGGCCAGCTGGCTGCAGTCTTCCCCGGTGAAGCCCTCGTCGCAGATGCACTGCCCATCGAGGCACTGGCCTCGCAGGTGACAGTTGCTTGGACATTCGGGCTCAGAGCAGTTGGGGCCTTTCCAGCCAGGTTCACAGACACAGCCACATCCCTCAGTGCTGAAGTTGCCCCGGCCGCTGCAGAAGGGTCTGGTGTCCAGGCGGCCTGTGGCGAAGAGAACAGAGGCTCTCAGCTGAGCACAGCAGCCTGATTTCTCAATTTCTACCCGCCAAACCCACATTCAAATTCAGCCAGAGCACCGTTGCACCCTTGGGCCCCACTTGGCTTAAAAACTAGTGCTTAGTGTGTGAAATCAGAGGGGACTCACAACTAATTATACTAGGTAGGGATTGTTAATCTGTACTCTCTGAAACTGTAGACTTCTATGCAAAGATAGTATGTATGCGTGCATGTGGGTGGGTGTGTTTCCACCCCTGGAGAGAGGATCCATAATTCTCATCAAATTTTCATGTAGTTCCATAAGCCCAATGATTACAGATCACTACTTTGTGGAATGCTTTACACTGGGCTGTGTTGCTACTTTAGCGCCTAGCCAAGGTCAAGCACAAAGGAGTTGTCCGAGAAATAATTGTTGAACTGAACCCTATTCTGACTCTGACTCAATAGCTGTGTTGCATTAGGGAAGGGACTGAGATGCTCTGGAGCTCAGTTTCTTGGTGGGTCAAGTGGGACCCCCAGCCGACTTCTCTGGGGTGTATCGGGGTGAAACGAGGACATTAAGAGCTGACCATTGTGCTCATTGTGCTGATCTCACTCAGAGATTTTTGGGTTGACTCAAGTCGGTATATAGGTCTACGTGACCAAAACTTTCTTTTTCCATAACCGAAATGAGGCAAAGGAATGGCTTTCTAATTCTGTTAGGACAACCTGCAATTTGGCTCTGCCCCCACAAAACGTAGGCACCTCTATCCTTCTTTCCTGTCTTTCCTGCAGTCTGCAGTGGTGAGTGGGTCTGAGGAATGCGTGGTCAGCACTGACATGACTTCTGCTCTTTAAAGTCTATTTAATGTCTTAACTTGCAGGGGTAACTGGCATGGTCTCCATGGAGCCCAAGGAGAAGAAACAAAGCTCACTCCATTTTCTCTGAATCTAAATATAGTCGTATTGATATGTTTGATCCCCTCTCTGACAGCAGGAAAGATGGTGATGAAAAAAAAAAGCTTGGTTTGAAAAGTGAAAATCTTGACCGATGCAATGTAGTATGGTAGCCACTGGACACATGTGGCTATTATGCAACTAAATTGTGGCTAGTTTGTTTTGAGATGTGCTTAAGTATAAAATACACGTCAGATTTCAAAGGCTTGGTGCAAAAGAAAAGTATGTAAAATATCCATGAATAATTTCTATATTGATTCCAGGGTGAAATATGAATATTTTGGTTCTATTGGGTTAAATAAAATAGAAGGTTAAAATTATTCTTACCCATACCTTTTTTATTTCTTTAAGGTGACTACTGGAAAATCTAAGGTTACTTATATGGCTCACATTATATTCCTATTGCATAGCACTGCTCTAAACAATGATTTCAAACCATTCTTTAGAATTAATCCTATTGTGTAAAGTCCCGTCTGCATTTTGCTGGGGAGTTGACAGAAGTGGAAGATAAGATAATTTATTCATAAAGAAAACTTTTTTTTTTTTGCCTTAGAATCTTACAGCATGTTCTATTTTAGTACTCTCCACTTATGGCGATTAAGTCTATGCTTAAATTAATTTGCCCAAGTAATTTCTGGTAATTTTTTCTGAGTGGTAGAAATAGAGATTTTCATTTCCGATCTGAAGCCGTCGAAACACCTATAGTTCTACCGACTTTAGGGAATGGAGATGAAGACATAATTCCCAAATGGCAAAATTCCTTAAAAAAACATGCAGGCATGTATTGCTAGGAGGCTGGGAGTTCTGGAGACACACAGACAATGCTCAAGGCGCCTATCTCTCATTATCCTTTGTGTCATCTTGTGCCAGCTGGCTAACTTCTTTTGAGTCTCAGTTCTTAGATCTGTAGAATGGTCGTATTTGATCTTATCTGCAAGGGCTGTTGGGAGGATTAAATGAGATAATGAACGACAGTGCCTGGCACATGAAAGGGCTCGGCCCATTGGTTGTGATTGTCATTGCTGTCGTGCAGCTGGAACGGTTTTTCCAAACCCCACAGACTTTGCACCACCGTAGGCAGCACTGTGCCTTTGTAAGAACACCGGGGTATAGAATACTGTGGCCCCTCATTGCAGACCTGAGGCACCCCATCCTACTTCTGGGCCTTTGTTTTCCTATTTGTCCAATGAAGTAACATGGCTATATTTCAGAATGTGACCTGTGGGTCAGGAATTTCATAATGTGCTCATAGGTTTCAGGGTCGAGAATGGGTAGATTTCGGGGTCAAATAAATTTTAGAAACTAGTTATTAAAGTGAAATAGAGTTTTTTTGAAACAAGACTTCTCAAAGGCCTGCAAATTCCTCTATGAAACATTTGTCACCTAGAGCGGAATAGAGATGGTTACAGTCTCCACATTGATTTGACCATAAAATCTCTTTTTAATGAACCCCTTGTGAGGCTAGCTCCCCAGGGAACCCACTTCGATGGATCCTACCATGCTCATCATTTCTCCCATTTGTACAGTGAAGGGCTGTGCCAGTCACCAGCTCGTACCTTCGGCAGGCTGCAGACAGCAGCCCGCTCCCATGGTGCACTGTTCCCGCAGGGAAGACACCAGGCTCTCCAGCTCCTCCAGTCTGCTCAGAAGCTCCTTGATGTCAGGAGCAGCGGCACAGCCACAGGCACGGCGGGGGATGTTGATGCGGTGTGTGAAGACGATCTGGTTCTCCCCATCCACGGTGTGCTCCTGGAAGCTTTCGCTGGGCTCCGATGGTGGGGCCAGGTCTTTCTCCCCACTGGCTGACTCCAGATCCACTGAGCACTGGGACCCCACAGGCAGCTTGATGTTGTAGACGTGGTTAAACACCACTGGCTGGTTTTCCTCTGGCAGGGTGACATTCACCCCACTCTGTCGCTTGTGCCGAATGACTTTCTTGAGGACCCCACCTTCAGAAGGGAGAGTGAGCAAAGCTAGGCAGATGCCTGCCAACAGCCGAGTCACAGCCCTCATGGTGGAGGTGAGTGGGCTGGATATTTCTGGGCTTCTAGGATCCTCGGTATCTCACTCTCAGGCAGAATTGGGGATTTGGGAGCCCAGAGTTGAAACCAAGTCAGTTGTTATTGATCTTCTTGATGGAATTCTCTTCTATTAGTAAAGAAAACCAACAGGCTTATTAATATTTACTAATTGAATCTATCGAATATCTGAAATTCCGAGTGAATTTTTATTTTATGTCTCCTATGTTTGAAACTCTACTGATATTCCTTCAATATTCACTAGAGTGTAGCTATGCAATCATCTCTAAAGGAGTAACAGGATTAGATATAGAGGCTGGAGGAGCATATGCTATTGTGAAGCAGTTCTTACTCTGCTAAGTTGTCTTAGTCATCCGTGGTATGGCTGTTCACCTGAGTGGGATATGAAGTAGCAGAGGGAAGGGGTATTGTCAAAGGTGGTTGTGATATTACTGAGTAAAGACGAGAAGACATGATTAATCTTTAGGTGGTTATAATATTAATTAAAATATGCCTTGGAAGCATGTGAGAAAAATCTATATTACTTATGGTACTAAGTAATTTATAGTCCTCTTTAGTTAATTAGGAATAATTTGAATATAGTTCAAGACAATAATTGAGAGCTATTTGGTTTTCAATCAGTCATTTCACAAATTGACATTTTCTTATGTCCATGCTGTTCTTACACTTGGACTTTCTAAGTTGGCTATTTATGTCAACTAGATGTGGTGTTTAGATTGCTTATCCTATAAGAGGGTTTCTAACTTTTTTTTTTCCAGGAAGATCTTATTCCAATGATAGAATGCATGAACATCATCTCCTCCATGACGACAGAAAGTCTTTGCAAAACCTAGAGAGGGATTGTGGCAGGGAAAATTGAACCAAGAAGTATTTCTGTAAGATCGAGAAGGGGTCTGGGACTTAGGATATATTGGCTGTGCATTTAATCGAGAACTATCCATACCACATCCTAATTATATTCATATTTGATATTTTACCAACTATCCATTGTAATATCTACTTAGGCCTTTTATCCTCTAGTTAGGCAAAAAACAAAATAAAACAAAACAAAAAAACACACAAACACCAAAAACTAAGACAAAAAGAGAAACAATAAACTTCTTCTGAGTATGCTTTCTCATTCAAATTAGTTTCCTAAAAAAGAATTTGTGGATCTGTGATGTGGGCAAGCCTGCTGAATGAAAATTATTATGAAGAAGAGAACTTGGCAAACTCGCCTCTCTTAAACCAGTGTAGCCCATCTGATTTGTTTACTGGACACCCATTTACTGATTGCATACTCTATTGCCGTTGCTTTAACTTTTTTTGCCTTCCACAAAATCCTTCCTTCCCACCCTCTCCCCATCAATTCTGTGTGTGTGTGTTTTTTTGTTTTGTTTTGTTTTTTAATGAGAAAAGGCCATGGGCCAAGTTCGAAATGCTTTTGGACTATTACCCAGCACTTTTGTGTGTGCTGCTAAATGGCTTACATTTCCATCTAAAAGGCCACTAGAGTTGCTGGTTGAGACTCTAAGCAATGAGTCTAGGGTAATAATGACTGGAGTATGGGTCGAATGAGGATTTTTCACTGTGCATGTAAGAGACGTGCATTGGCACAGCCAAATGCTGCATTGTTTAGAGGAAAGAAATGAGATTCTTGAGGGCTGTGTATTTCCTGTTGGCTCATGGTGGTCTGAGGGCAAGTGGATGTTTTTGTACTTTGGGAAAGACCTACTATAGCTTCTATAAGGTATAAAATGCCTCCGTTTTGGAATTAGACACACCTGGGTTCAAATGCCACTGACTAGCTCTGTGACTCGGGCACACCATTTATCCTCTCTAAACCAGAACTTTATTTGTAAAATGATGGTCAAAATCCTTCCTCTGGGAATTATTAGCCAACATGCTGTCAGGCCCATAGTAGGCACACATTAAAACTCAGATGCAATTCTGTTGCACTCCTAGGAAAAAAGCCTAGCCCAAGTCCAGAACAACAGCTTCCTTTTGCTTAAGCTTGTCTTCCTCACTGAATCCTGTCTTAAATTCAGCAGTGACTCGAATCTAGATTAAAGAAGTGCTATAGAAATCACTTATGGGAGAGGTAGCAAATCTTATGAAGATAAATGTATTAGAACTGGAAATATTTACGCCAAAGAGGCAAAAGATAGGAAGCAAAGAATAATCTTTAAGAATGTAAAATATTCTCATTCAGACAACTGTCTGGTTAATGTCCTCTTTGAGGACAGACCTAGGGAAAATGACTGCAGACTGCGGTTTGTGATATTTAGGTTAGACACAAAGGATCATGTTTTGACAGCAGGGCTTTTCGAATTTGATAATGAATAACTTATTCTATAGGGACTCTGTAAAAAGCACAAGCAGATTCTTATCTTTATATGAAGTGATAAAGCAATGCAAAGTCTGGAAAATATCTTGTAGGAGGAAGGAGCATTGACCTGTGTGTGTTCATCCTGTCGGTGAGAAAGCCAAGGTTGAGAGAGACAGGATCGAGATCAATAAATCCTGGGGAAGCAGGAGCTGGTTTGTCCCTGGTGGTCCTGATGGACAGAAAAAGCACCAATGTGTGTGGGTGTCGGAGATGCAGAGGAGAGTTGGTAAGAGAAGGAAAATTTCAGCACAAGAGAATTTTTTCTCTAGTTGGAACTATCCAATTAAAAGGGCTTCTTTGAGAATGTAGCAAGCTCCAAGGTGCTGGAATAGTGGTGAAGCGATACAATGGTGTTGAAGAGCACAGGTTTATAGACACACATTGTCTTGGTTTTGAGTCACTGTCCCACCACTTCTTCTTCCTTGAGGGAGGTCATACCTACTACCGCAAGCCAGAATCATGTTGTCAATAAAATGTGATATGAGTGTCTGCACAGGACTGTTGTGAAAAGTGTATGAGATAGTGTGTGTAATGGGAATGGTATAGTCTTTGGCAGCAGCAGGAGCCCAAAAAAGGGAAGCTTTGTAGTAAACAATATGAATTTCACTTAATATTTTTTCCAGGATTTTCTTCCGCTTAACTCTTGAAAACTACCTTGGCATACGCAAGTCTGTTTTTTAAAGCAAGGATGAGAGTTCTGCAGTAAAGTGGAGACTTCTCTCAGAGTTCCCAGGCAAATATGTCTTGGGAGATCTCTCAGTCTCTCTCTGTCTCTCTGTCTCTGTCTCTGTCTCTCTCTCCATTTTCCTACCTACCTATATTTTATGGTGAAATTAAAGAATCTGGTGAGTCAATGTTCACAAAGAAAGGCAACAGAAAGAGCCTTTGGACTGGCTTAATACATAGATTGTTGGGGTTTACGTATCCAGGACAAAGTGGCTATTTCAAGGCCATGCATGTTGCCTTGCTCTGCACCCTGTCTCAGCATGTATGCTGAATGCACAAAAATTCACATGTGGACCAGACTTTGCTTTCTATCTTTATCAAAATAAAATTTTAGAGCCAATGAATTGCTGTGAATTGTTTTTATGAGACTCTTTAGGTATCTCCTTTCCCATTAACTTATCAAAATATAATTAATCTAGAGAAAAAAGTCTACCATAAAGATTTCCCGAGAGAGAAGAGGTAGAAAACTTTGAATTCATTGCTCTAGAGCTGGCTGTCTAAAGTTATCCACTAGCCACAAGTGGTTTATTAAAATTAAAATGAATTAAAATTAAATATAATTAAAAATTTCATCCTCGGTTGTACTACTCACAATTTCAAGTGCTTAATAGTGACATGGCTAGTGTTTATATGACCAGACAGAGCAGATAAAGAACATTTCCATCATTGCAGGAAGATTATTGAATAGTAGTGGCTTAGAAGGCTGCTTCATGATATTAAGTCCATGGTACAAATGAGGGAACTGAGTCAAGAAGGTCAAAGAGAGTCTATAAGAAAGTTATATTGTTAAGTCTCTCATCTAACGAAAATGGGCGAATACCTCAGGCACAGATGCTAGGAAACTAGGGAGTTCTTTTCAGTAACTCACCTAAACACCAGCAAATATTTATGTGCATCATAATTTTCATATCTTGCATGTTCGAAAACCTCCAGGTATAAAGGAGGAATGGTCTTTATGACCAGTGTCCTCTTCTGAGCTGAAGGAACATCCGCCTTGCCCCAGCTCAGCATCCTTTTCCCCCACCCTATCCTTGGCATAGGAAATTGTTTCTTATTTCTCTCTCTGTACAACTTAGAGCCTCAAGTTCTTCACAAGATTTTTCTCCTCAAATCAAATCAAAAATAAGCTGCTCCGGAAACCACTTTGGTGACACCTAACACCATGCTCTGCCTCACCCTTCTCTTGGGAGCTGGTAAAACTTGTCAAAGATAACTCATGATTCTCCTTCTTCTGTTGACTCTGCACTACTCTGGTCTAGAGTTTTTGAAGGAATTCAGTCCATTTCCTTCGGCAGTCTAATCAATTCTGTCGATGAAGCAGCTGGATGTGGGAGAAACAGCCTGGTCCTTGGAGACAAATAGACCTGTGTTAGAATCTAACTTTTCCACTTAGTAGTTGCTACCTATGGACATTCACTCTCCTCCGCTGAGTCTCGTTTATACATATGTCTATCACAGTGTTGTAGGATGATGAAATAAAATGAGAAGATGCATATTAAACTACTAGCAGAGTGCCTGACACATAGTAGGTGCTTAATAGATGGTCACTGTATTGTTACAGAAGTAACAATAATAATGCTGGTCAATCAGAGAAAAGATCAGAAAGGAAATTGTGCATCTAGAAGGGATGGGAGAATCAGGGAGATGCATCATGACTATAATAATAATCTAATAGGTATAAAAAGGATTGACCGACCTAAGTCTATCAATGTTCAAAATGGAGGGAGGCTACATTCTTTAGAAGTGCTCAAGAAAGACACCTCTAAGGAGATGGTATCTAAGATGGATCTGAAGAATGGGTGGGATTCTAAAGAGTGGATGGATACAACTGTAGGAGGTGGTAGAATTTGAAGCCTACAGAAGACTAGCAAGATGGAACAGCATGAGAAAAGGCAATGTAGTTAGAATGCATGGGAAGAAGGTGAGAGTAAGAACAGCAACTTCCCTTTGTGGCTGCCTGAGGTAGGCAAAGGTAGAGTAACACGTATGGATACTGAAGATTGACTTCTACTTGGGTAGAAAGTACATCGAGGAGGGTGGGAAGGAGAGAGCAAACGAAGTTGGTAGAACCGTAGTGAGGAGGGGATTAAGGGCGGGTGTGAAAAGCAGTTACTGAGCCCAGTAAGCATCACTGTATCTCTCTAAGGCTAGGTGTCTAAGTGCTCACAGTGTCATCTGCTGCGAAACACATAGGCTTCTGTATTTAGTCTCTTGGTCTCCAAATACCTGGCACATTTGTGGCATGTATTCTCTATAAAAAAAAAAAAATTAAAACAATGGTCCTAAAGGCTTTATTTCTTTGGAGGAGGGAGTGGGTTAAAATATTAGGACTTCATTACTGATGAAAGGTAAGTCTTAATTCTTATTTCAATTATTTTGGTATTAGATATCACCAGTACAGGATGATTCTCCAGATTTTGGTATTAGAGATTTTTATTCAGAACGTTACTCTGAAGTAACATTCCATTTAGGGCAGGGAAACCATAGTCAATATCATGGCAGCTATGTCCCAAGGGCTTTTTGGTTAATAATAATACTTTAAGTGCCTCTTGGCTTATTATCAAATCTTTCTCTTTTGCTTTTCCCCAGTAGAGCTATTTAGTAGCTAATCTTTTGGAAAGAGCATGGAATAAACCAAGAGTTATTTTTAAGCACCGCAACACAGGACAATGACCATTGCTAGTTGAAGGAATCAACAATCTTCAGATTTTTCCTTAGTCACAGTTGGAGAATAAACAATTTCATTTTTAGATAAAGATAAGGATTTCAGCTGGCTGGAGTCATATTTCAGAATTAGTTACTTGTGACTTTATTTTTAGTAGCTCAAAGTGTATATTTATCTTGTTGACTGAGGCGTGTACGTGAAATATCCTAAGTTTGGGGGAACAAGAAGGATTCTCACTGCTTAGCAATTCACATGAATTTCTTTCCACATCATTTTGGCAACCCATGAGACAGCTCACACCAAGAGAATTTTATTGTGCACAGTCAATTAAGCACGGGGTTGCTTACATGGGCGTTCTTAAAGGTTCTAGGAATTCCTCACCCCTTGTCCTTCCCAACATTCATAAATTCCTTCTTATAATGTGTCAAGAAGAGACAGGAGCCAGGAAAGAGCCTTAAGTGTGGATTTTTTTTTCCAAGGACATCTGATTTTTATAGCTGAGTGAGTCCAGCACAACCTGGGTCTTAAAAGAATTGAAAAAACTCTGATTGCCAAACCAAAGCCCTTCCAAGCCCTAAGTGTTTGAATTCCAGCACCGAAAAGCATTTATCCATCTAGGTAGCACAGTGGCTTAACTGCTGCCCAGTAAGGATGCTAGTGGAGCCAACAATCATCTCAGAACAGATTTATTTTAAAAATCATTCATTCTTGCATTCAACAGAGATGAGTTCAGTGAGTGCTAAGACCAGACTATGGGATAACCTAAGGCATAGCAAGATATTCCAGAGACCAATGATGGATAGTAGTTGCCCTTAATGAGTCCAGTAAATGAAACAGACACGTAAATAGATATTTATAGAGAAGAATGATAAATGTTACAATTGACAAATACCCAAGCAGACTTTGTGCGCTGTTTGAGAATATCTGCTCTAGAATCAATCAAATACTATCAGATCCTGGTTCTGCCATTTGCTTTTAGTTTGAACCATATGGAATTGTCATTTTTATAGGTAAAAATGGTTGGATAGGGGCAACTTTATATGGCTCCATCTAGTAGCTATGACCTTAGATATATAACGTTGCCTTTCTGAACCTCAATTTTCTTGTTTGTAAAATGGCAATAATAATATCAACCCTACAATGAAATTCTTTCAACTGCAAGTAGGAGAAAATGAGATAATACATAGAAATGCTTAAGATAGTGCCTAACAAGAGGGCGATCTCAGTAACTGGTGTGTTACTGAGTTGTTATTGTGTGAGGATTTGTGTCTTTTGTTTGGAGAAGGCAGTTATTGAAGGCAAGTCTCTGAAGATGAAGAATTCATACGAGAATTATGGGGGTGGCCCTGCCTGTTCAATGTTGCTTCCAGGGAAGCATATAATTTTTCGTTTTTCAGCTTGTCAATTGACAAGGATACTCTGAAATCCTTAAGAGAGTAAGGAGGCTGCGGCTACAGTCCTGGTTTTCCTTCTAGCCTATCTATTCTAATTCGGTAGCAAGAAAATCAAGTCCATGGGCCTGGGGTGGAGTTCTTTTCTGGGACGTTAGTACCCTGGCCAAGAGGCAGGGCTGCTACTGGATCGGTTGTCCATGCTGCTCAGCCAGGCCTTTCTCCAGAACAGGCTGCCTGTGGTTTAGTCTTCCAAGACATTGCTCCTGACGGGAAATGTTTGGCTCAGCTTTTCAGCACTTTCCATAGACACAGACAGATACCAGATTATAGAATCAAAATCAGACTCGAGCAGGGCTTAGAATCAACTATAGAGTCCAAGAGTGGCAAATCTGTGGCACCCACACACAGGTCTCTAGCGTACGTGGCAGATATTGATAATCCATACCAACACACTTCTATGGAGCCTCCCTTCAGTACTGGTATGAGTACATCACTCCGAGCAGCCATATCTGATTCCTCAGAGATAGTACATGACATGAAAGAGAAGAGCGTAACGGAAACGACCAGAGAGGGCCACCAGCGAATTAGTGGTAAAGCTGATATTAAACTCATAGGTCCTGCCTCTTGATCAAGACATTTGATTATCTCTTTTCTCAGATCACTGGGAGGGCTTCAAAATTAAATGCATAGGAAAGACTTCTAGTAATTCCTAGTCCGAGGTCAATGTAATGATCCCAGAGAGAAATACGAACAATGGGATCTCAGAGACCATCTGTATTAAGAGATTTTCCAGATTTCTTGGTCCCATGTGTTTCTTCATTTTTTCTATTCATGCATGCATGCATCCATCTAACTATTGATCTTTTCAGTACATCTTTATTAAATACCGACCATGTGTCAAGCCCAGAGTTAAGTATGAGGGATATAACAACAGTAAAGATAGGCATGTTCGCTATGATCATAGAACTTGTAATTTCCTCCTGAAAACTCACAAAATGCAATTGATTTTAAACCCATGTACTGTGGATTTAATATTTGTGATGTTCTTAAGTGTCACTGTAGATCGAGAACATAGTACACACTCTCAAGCCAGTAGCAAGAGTAAAAATCCTAAGATCTTTTCAAAAGCTACTTATTTTTTACTTATTATGTGCTGCACGACGAGTTGGGTGCTGAGGAGACTAGGTAGAGTGAGAACCTACCTGTGTTTCCAGAAATCTTAGAAACTAGAAGAACATACATAAGCAAGTTTCAGAAGCAGCACTGGTTTGAATGACCAGAGCCTGTGCTAAACATTTTAAATACTTAATTTCAAATTCTCAAAAAATGATTTAAGGCAGTATCTTTATTCTCATTTTGCAGAGGTGGAAACTGAGGCATAGAATAATTAAGTGTCTAGTGCAAGTTCAGGTATCTATTAAGTAGTAGGGTTGGGATTTGAATGCGGGTCTGAGTCCAGAGTAAATGCTCTGAACCATCATGTTATATATAGCCTTCTGAGCTAAATTGCTAGGAGAAGGAGTTATGCTTCAGGACCAGAGCCAAGCTCTGTCTATACAACTTCCAAACACCTGCCTTAAAGGAAAATACTATTGGTGCCCTAGAATTAGGGCCTTAAGGTACCAGACATCCTGTGAGTGCTGTGGCAATGAAGCATGCTGTCACATCTCAGTTATCATTGGGAGAGGATTCCAGATAACTTGAAGCCTCTTCAGAAGCTCTTTTGCCATCTCTGAGTGGACAAATCGATCTGCCCTTTAAGATAAAGCTCAAAAAATCTATTATTAGAAGTTTTCTAGGTTAACTTTTTTCTCTCTTCTGAATTCTCTGAGTATTTGATTTGATATTATTTCCATCATATATTATTCTAAAAATGATTTTGGGTGGCTTTATTGTAGATGTGTATCTTGCTCTTTTAGAGCATTAAGCAAATTCTCAGTTGTATTTAGGTTAGATTACAAGCAGTTGGTGTGCATACAGTTAGTCCTCACATCGTTAGAATGCAGTTAGATTATTTGTAGGCTATAAACTCTATGAAGGCAGGGACTATAGCTGAGTCATTCATCTCTTAATACCCAACTAAGCACTGTGTCTAGAATGTGGTAAATGTACAATATACTGATATTCAAATAAAGTAAAGCTGAATATATTTCTTGATTTAAACTTAACATGCAGCAAGTGTTCATATTCATGAAATCAATGAATGAACAAATATTCTTATTTTCCTGATGGCTGTAATTTAATTAGTTTTCCTGTGATCTTTTCTAAGGCAAGATGTATCGAGGAATTCATCTAATGAACTAATTCCTGGAATCAGTTCATTTTTATTCCTTCAGCTATTCAGTGACTACGTACTATGTGCCAGATACCACACTAAGCACAGGGGTTACAAGAGTGGCCAAGATAGACCAGGCTCGTTCCCGTGAGATTCTAGTCAACATCCCAAACGTTCTTGATTGCCCAATACTGTCTGCTTTGAGACAAGCATTCCATATGACCAAAGTAAACTTGAGTGAATATTTGGTAGGACGTAGAATTGACCAGGCCTATGATATCCTCAGTGTGAAACTCTGATTTTTGTGTGAAGGACGCATCCTGGATTATTTGTCAGTAATTCAATTTCACTGTAGTATTTGTTGTTTGTTAAATTCGGGTCAACTCTCTCTCCTTTTGTAGTTTGGCTATTTATTAGTTATTTTTAAGCTCCTAGAAACTTGAAGCTCTCAGGGGGCCATGTTCAATCAATACATAGAAAAGCTAAAAAATGAACCTGAGTCACAGTTCTGCCAACTACTCGGGTGACCTTGGGCAAGTCACATCCACTCTCCTGTAAAATAAGCAAGTGTGTGTGGCTCCGATTCTAGAGTCTCTTTGGTTCTAGTTACCTATGGTCCATTGCTAATTCAGTAATATTTCTACCAAACTTAATCTTGGATTTTCTTTTAGATTCAAGTCAAATGGCCAACATTATATACGAAAACTCCCAGATGCAGAGTGTTTTTTTCTCGAGTTGTGGGTAGCATTTATTATTAATATTCTCCCATCCTCCAAACAGAAGTTTCATTACCAACAAATTAAGCCCACAAATCTTAATCCATAAAATATTTCCATCCAGCACAATAATGAGATTCATATTTGTGGTTTAGTTATACCTAAGAAAAGCTTGGATGAAATATGACTAGATCCATTGATATGTTCAGACCACAAACTGCCCCGGTAGGGTCTGGTTTCAATTTTTGAAATAAAAATTCTGCAGAGCACTTGCTTTCCCTCTTCTATTTCTTGCCTAGACAGAAAAGAAGAGAAAAAGTGGTATGACCAAGTGGCAACAATATAGGTTCCTATAAAATTTAGGAAAATTGTTTCACAAATAGATTCAAATTCATTGTTTCCCAATGGAACAATGGCCTCCTCTGTTTTGGCCTTCATCCAGAATTTGAAGAAATCTAGTTGATCCTTCCACAAGTACTGGAAAGCAGGTTGTTAAACTTTTGAGCCATGGTTAAAAATTAAAGAGATTTATCTAAGGACAGGTTATAGATGGACTCATCACTCAACTCTAGACAAGAGATTTTCTGAAAATGGCTATGACAGGGTGGCCTTTGTGAAGCCGTTATCAGGCACCTAATGTCAAAGATGTAGCCTCAAAAAGACTTTGAAAACACTTAAGGAGGGGAGGCATTGTGATGGAAAAGAGAGACCATGGCCTTTGGAGCCAGGAAGACATGCCATCAAATTCTGCTTACTGCTGGGGAGCCTTTGGCAAAGTCCTATAACTTTTCTCAACTACGAGTTTTTCAACTGTAAATACAGATCTTTGCAGAGTTGTTGGAGACATTGAATGTGATAATAGTGTTATAAATGGCTGGAATAATAATAAATGCTACCCACATGATAGTATCTATTTTCCTTTTCTCTTTCGTCCTTCCCTATTAGGAAGTTCTACAACATTGAACATATTAACAAATAGACAATAATGTTGTAGAGGTTCATGTATTTGTTAAGAGGTTAAATTGGTTTGGGATGGCAATTAAGTTTTAGTTTATGGGTTAACTTCATTGAGCTGATATGGCTGCTTGGAACTACAATCAAAGATGTTTGGACTCAAGGGCAAAACACACTGTGATGGATTAGCAATGTTTACCATGGGTACCGGAATGAGGGGAGAATGTTGATACATATGCCAAATATTTGGCATAGCAAGAATAGATAGCTTTAACAAGTTTTTTGAACCCAGTGGGCTGATATTCAGATGAATGGAATGCTGCCTGGGTCAAAGGAAGCCAGATGGAGTCAACGACAATTATAAATGCCTATAGGGATCAAATTCAATAAAGTTCGATACATTCTGGTAACAGTTGACCCCCGAAATGAAAATATGCCTCTAAGACTGGGAGCAGGAAACTGGACTCTTGGAAAACAGACTGCTCCAGTAATTGATTTGTGTGATCCTGGGCAAGATAGATACACTTTCATCATCTACTCTCTCTTTCTCATGGGGCTATTTAAATGCTACAATAAACTAACGATGACTGAATATATCTGTGCCAGGAATTGCTTTACATGTGTTATGTGGACTATCTTACTGAATCCTCTCTCAGACCTCTGAGGTAGCTACCTTTATTTTTCTCAATTTACAGATGAGGAGACTGAGGCTCACACAGCTCAAGGGCACACAACTGAAAGAAGGAGCAGGAATTTAATTCAGGTGGACTGACTCCTGAGTCAGAGACCTCATTCCTAACAGTCAGTTTTGCTGCTGTCATTTAATGATGTCCAATGGTGGTTTTTGTGTGACTAAGTTAAAAGGACTAACTTTGAGAGGACTCAGAATAAACAATGGTCATGGAAGACTTTTACAACTTACAGAGAGAGCAGGAGAAGCTGCATGTGAGCCTGAAATATAGAATTTCTAACCCTTGACTTTGGTTTAACTTTTGAAATTTAAGCAGCATTTTCTAAAGTATAATCTACAACATGTTGATGAGTATTAATGCAAGGAAAAAAATTCTCTAATTAAACATGCTTGAAAAATGCTATTTAAACCATATGTTATTTTAAGCCAAACAAATTACACAGCTTTCTTTACTTCAGGGTTTTTCAGGGTCTTTGACGTGCTCATGTTCACTGGAAATCTCCCAGAAGGGAAGAGTTTTTATAGTGTTTCCTTAACTTACTTGATTATTTTCTGTTTGAAGTACATTCCTGGATTACATTTGAGGGCACACAATGAGGGATGTGCAGATTTGGAACAACTCCTAGACCCTTTCTCTTTTCATTTCCTTACATCTTAGATGGGAGTAATGACATACCTGTGACCAGTCTGTGACAAGTGTAAACCTCCAGGATGAAGGCTCTTTAGCAATTTAAACTAAGAGTGAGGTGAATGGTTTAATACTTATCCCATCCCTGACACTTTACAGATGCCATTTAATTGTGACACCAACCTTTTGAGTTAGGAAGCATTGTTCACATGTTAAGAGAAATGAATGCTTGAGAAGTTTAAATAAGTTGCCCAGTCAGTAGTCATTTGGCTCAGAATTAAGAAACCAGTCTTAGAATTCTAAATCCAGTGCTCTCTCTGCTGAACCAAATTATCTTTTGAAGCAAGATTCATTGTTCAGTTTAAAGAACTAATATTCATGCAATAAATACCAGAGGGAGATTCAACATCATCGATCTAAGTAGTGTGCTGGATTCCTCAAATGGGACCTCTTGAAAGGATGGTGTTGGGGAATTGGGGTTCATGTGTCTATTTAAGTTTTTAACTTAAGGGGAGGCACAAAGATGAATGCACTATAGTATCTATGTCTTGAGCAAATTTTTAAAGCCTCTGGAAATAGCTTACTCTCCTTGAGTTTGGCCCGGGGAGAAAGTGAGTAAGTGAGAAGAAGATAAAGTGAGAAGTAGCAGACAAGGGAGCTTAAAAATCTCTCCTTTCTGGAAAATTGGGCCTCATGCTATATACTATCTAAAAAAAAAAGGTCTGGATTCCAAGAAATTAGTCAAGATATGATAGCATTTCAGAAGGTCTAGACACTACAACTTTTATTTTTGAAAGAATGGATTTACATGAATAAACAAACAAATAAATAAAGGGGGAAAAATCCCTTCCAGGCAGGATCATTTAACTAAACATATGGCCAGACAGTCAAGAAATTTAGTTCAAGAGAGATCAAAGTCAGAGGTAGCGAGGGGCAAAGTGGGGTGAATCTTACAAATGAATAACTCTTCTATTATTCTTCTAAGCTTCCTTTAAGTATAGAATTTAGCATATGTTTTTGGAGGGGGACTTGCTAGATGAGTCTTTATTTCTGTTTCAATCTCTTTGTATACATAAGTATAATAATATTCAACTTGCTAGTTTGTGGTGGTTGGAAATTATGTATATAAATTTAGCACACTGAATGTCAGGAGTCAGTAAAATTTTTCTTAAGTGGCCAGATAGTAAATGTTAGTTTTTTGATTAGATGGTCTCTGTCACAACTCAATTTTACTATTGTAGAGAGAGTAGCCATAGACATGACATAAATAAATGAGCATGACTGTGTTCCAATAAAACTTTACTTACAAAATTAGGCAGCTACTCAATAGTTTGCCAACATCTGCTAGAATATGGTAGTTAGTTAACAAATGATAACTAATATTATAAAACCAAATGTAGATTAAATTGGACAGGGAAGAAACTAACACTCTGCTGAGAGCCTATTATATACCTATGTTGTGCCAAGACTTATGCTAGATGCTTTTGTTATACATGCTATCATTTATCTTGTCATTTGTCATGGCAACCTGGTGATATAGGCATTATTATGCTTATTTAGAAGGCAAATTGATACTCAGGGACATTCAGTGACTGGCCTAAAAGGCAGAGCCAGCTTTTGGACCTTGATTTGTGACTCTAAAATATGTGCTCTTAACTACTATACCAGCTTGACTCATCATCAAGCAATTTCCTGCAGTTTATATAAGGTGAAAGCTTAAATTAGCGCCGCTCAATAAAATGAGAGAGCAGAGCCCAAGCAGACCCCTTCACCTTCCATTTCCTAGATCTTCAGCAGCAATCTGGTGGCTGTCCACGTGTAAGCTCTGAAATATTTGACCTCCGTCTTTCTCCCAGAGCCTCTGGCAGGAGCTCAAGTTTTATACATTCCTTTTGGAGAATGCTTAAGCCAAGGTGTACTGTTTGCAAATACTTATTAGCTTCTAGGCAGATGTTGGCAAGTTTCTGTTGGCCTGAGATGGGGTTCCAGAGTCTGCTGAAGCTGGCTGTGCTCACTGATCATCTTAGCCAAAAAGAGTTGTTAATTAGGGTGACATCCTGCATATCTTTCTTCTAGAGCTAGGTTTTCCTGCTCTGGGCATGCCTGTTTTGGCCTAAGTGGTTTGTTTGGCTTATTACCATAGGTCTAGCTGAGGGAGGGAAATTTACAGTCTTTTTAAAATCTGTGAAACCTTGTGTTCCAGTGCAGAATTTACCAGACTGTATTCCAACATGTTTTCAGGTAGAAGTCTTATGGGGAAGCGTATTTGTGGTCAAATAAGTTTGGGGACACTGGATTAAACAAAGCTGAATAGACTGACTGCTATAGAGTTTCTCAGGATCATGTACTCTTCAACCCAAATTTCCCATTGGCTTCTAATCACATTCAGAATAAAATCTGAACTCCTAGCCACTACCTACAGAATTCATTTCCTCGTTTCACTCAGATCTCTGCTCGAATGTTATCTGCATGCCCCACCCTTTCTAAAAGAGGACCCTTTACACCACCAGCCATTGTCTATTCCCTTACCATGTTCTATATTTCTTCTTAGCAAATATCTACCTGAAATTGTACAATGCATTTATTTGATTCCTTTTTATTGTCCACCTTCTTCCACCATAATGTAAGTTCTGTGAATAAAAAGATCTTATATATCTTGTTTTCCATTGTACCTCCAGCCTCTAGAACTATGTATCAAATGGACATATGAGCTATGAATTTCGAAGAACGGGACACAGTATCAAGTGTTCCTCAAACTCTTTTGGCTGCAAGACCCTTTTCTAGATGTATCTCATGAGAATGCTGTCCCACAGGGCACACTTTTGGGAACTATTTGTCTAATGGAGTTTTATTTCCAAGAATCATTTCAACAATGACGATGACAATAAAACATTAATATTGAGCGCCAGCTTCTCTGCTAAGCAACACACTTGCACTACATCATTTAATCATCACAATAACTTTATGAAGTTGGTGCTGCTATTTTGGCTTCAATAAGGATGAGGAAAATGAGACTTGGAGAAGTTAAGTAAATTGGCCAAGATCACGTAACAAGCAAATAGCAAGCTCTTAAACTCAGAACTTTCTGATGCCAAAACCATACTTTCAACCATTATCTAATCCTTCCCTTGGGCTGTGAATTTCTCCATGTCCTATGATAGAGCCTTCTTCCTTCTTGCCTCCTTCTAGTTGTAGACTGATCTTTGTTATAGCCTCCAGATTTTGCTATCTCCTGTGACTCAGCTTCAAATCCCCAGACAAGCCTCCTCTGTCCTTGGTACTGGTTTTTTAAAATCCCAGGCAGTGCATGCTTTGATTCTGGGGGCCACCTCTGAAAGCAAGGACATTCCTTCAAGTCTGCGTCCTGAGGCAGTTTCCTGTCCCAGGACTGGGCTGGCTTCCTCCTGTCACATGTTATGATATCACTCTGCATAGCTGAGAGCCTAGAGGGCAAAGCATGTAAACAACTTCAAGATCTGGCTTTTCTGAATAAACTCTGGTAAGGAAGAAGAAGTCTGGGACATAGCAAGGACTGCTGTATGTTGTTGAAAATTAATTTGATTCTAGTTATACTGGATTACAGTTAAACCAGATATAAATTCTCCTTTCAAGAAATTCGTTGGCAGGAAGAGCAGACAGGCAATTCCAGAATGATACAGTGATGGCAGAAAAACACATGGGGCAAAACGGGTTGACAATAAAGGGGCATCTCATCTACCTAGAAGAGGTGGTTCCTGAATTGAATTTTGACAGAAACATATAAGTAGGTGAAAAACATAGGGAAGGGAATTCTAGGAAACAGAACGACATTTGGAAGGCCACACAAAGCATGAAATGGTTGGTGCGAACATGAATTATAGCTGAAGTACAAGGTGTGTTGAAGGACCAGTAGCCAGATCACGGAAAATATTGAACACCAGGCTGGGGATTTGAATTTTTCCTGCGGCCAGAAGAGAACCATTTGGAAATCTTTAGGCCTAGGCATGTTGACTTCTGCAAATCGCGGTTGAGGGATAGCTTGAAAAGGAAAGCTGGTGGGATGGGGACCAAAAGGGAAACTTTTGGAGTGGTCCATCTTTGAGATGCTGCAGCCTAAACTAGTGTGATGATGGGGGGATGAAGAGGCAGTCAACCGGCTTACTTGTCAAGGCAGGAGAGCCCACAATATTGGGTGTATGGTAGAGTAGTAAGGAACAGGTGGAAAGGGAGAAGGAATTAATCCTAGGTTTCATTATACATGCTAGAAGAGAAATAGTTTGGGAAGGTGTTCAATGGATGAGATTCAGTTTTAGTCACATTGGATGTCTTGCTTTTGAATGAAATACATTTGAAGTCCTTGACTTAGAAGTTTGAACCCTACGGTGATATTCAAAAGGGATCATGGCTCACCAATAAATAATGACATCTAATGCAAAACACCTGGCTCTACCTTATAAATGGATGGAAAGATAAAATAAGATGTCATCTACTTTAGTAACTGCCATCATTATTGATTGCTCATCAACAGAAGTATAGGTGTGTTGGATAACTTGTCATTGATAGAAAGTTGTTGGAGGTCAGTGACACTGGAGTGTTGGAAGTAGTGGCAGGCAGACTGTAAGATGGTATCCAATGAATAGCCTCCTGCTATTCATATCCTGTGTAATCTCCTCTCCTTGAGTGTGGGATGGCCTAGTGGCTTGCTTTTAACCAACAGAACATGACAAAGGTAATGAGATGTCACTTGTACTATTAAGCTATACAAGATTGTGATGCCTTTCTTGCTTGTAGGCTCTCTAGCTCTCTTGCCTGGCTTTGATGAAGTAAATGGTCATGCTGGAGAGGCCCATGTAGAAGGAAGTGAGGATGGCCTTGGGCCAACAGCCAGCAAGGAACTGAAGCCCTTAATCCAACAACCCTCAAGGAAGTAAATCCAGCCAATGACCACATGAGCGAGCTGGGAAGCCAATTATTCCTCACTGAGCCTTCAGATGAGACTGCAACCCTGGCTGAACTTGTGATTGTAGCCTCATGAGAGACCAGGAAGTGGAACATCCATCTAAGCTGTGCATGGAAGCCTGATGTACAGAAATTATAGATCATAAATGTGTGTTGTTTGAATCTACCACATTCTATAGTTATTAGTTAAGCAGCAACAGATAACTAATACAGAGGACTCCTCGGCTCATTCCACGTGTACCAAAGCTGTTCAAAAAATAAAACTCTGAGTTTTTCTTTTTTAAAACAATGCATTAACTCTGATATATTTTATATTCTCTCTGGCTTCCAAGAGCAAGAGTCAAAAGATCGAAGATTCAGTCTTGACCTTGTTGCTAACTGGAATGAAATGTTAGAAAGACTGTTCCCTTCTCTAAGTCTCAATGTCATCATGTTTAAAATGAAAGGAATTAAACAAGGCAACAATTTATAATTTTTTTTTTTGTCATAGAACTTTCATTTCATGAGGAATCTCAGTGAACAAAACAGATAAAAGCGGAGGAGCTTTAGTGGAAAGAAAGCTGAGTGGATTCCATCCGGCTCCCCCATTTCTCCATGGCAGCCTCCAAACCACCTCAGAGAAGTTTTTTGAAATCTAGTCTCCAAGCCCCTGGCTTAGAGGTTATTGATGAGTTCTTTGGGTTTTAACATCCTGTGTGTTCTAGAGAAATGCTTCAAAACAACTTACTTATAAGTTAGATCACTCTTTTGTGACACCTCTGAATCAAGCTACCTCTGTGGGACCCTCCCAGACCTGTGGTGTAAGTGCCTCAGAGAGCAGGCCACTTCCTTGGGAGTAGCACCGAAGGTGCATCTGCCAACAGGAGCCGATTGTGACTTCCTGCACGCCCCACCAGGTGGGCTCCCTCTGTGGCATCAACACTCTTTCGGTATTTGCCTCTCCCAGACAATCTCTTCCCTAGGAAGAAAGTCATGGCTTCCTTGTCTGGATGCACTCACGCTTTATTATTACTGTTGTTGTTGTTGTTTGCATCTTGGTGCCTACACTGGACTCCATGTCCCTGAGGGTCTCTGGCTGTCAGAGAGTCCAGAGTTGCTCTGAGCACTCTTCTGGCTGTGGTGTGTGGCTTCTGCAGTGAGGTTACACGTGTCCACGCTGTACTGCACGCCCAGCAAACTTCTCCGGTACACTGCTATGAGATGGAATTTCCCTACGCTGTGTTTCTAGATTTAAAGTTTTGAACAAAAATTTACTACTGACTTGCGCTCAAATTCAGTCTCTGCCATCTCTTTTTCTACCTGCCAAGTTTGGTTTTACCTCTGAACCCATCCTGGCGGATGAAATTTGAGCTCCCCTATTCCTCCAAGGTATACCTTTGCCTCAAGTCCACCGCTGTCGATTTTCTTACTTTTGTTGTTTGCCTTCTTTCTCGAACTACCCTTTAAAAAGGTAAATATTCCTCTAGCAAGTCACCTGCTGTCTCTAACCTCTTTTCTTAACTGCGAAATGAGAATAATACCTGAATGCAGAGTGACACAGTGAAGAAAAGCACAGTTTGGGGACTTAGGCCTGGGGAGTAACCCGAAGTCACCACTTTCTACTCAGTGCAAGTGATGTTTCTAGGCCTCAGTTTACTTATTGTAAAAATAATACATAATTGCTGGAAGAAGAATCTGAGAGTGATGTACAGAAAAGTTACTTTATACATTTATAAATTTATGAGTATTTTTTAAAAATTTATCTGGCATATGAATATGCTTCATAAATGATAGAACTCAGCTAAGAAGCAAAAGCAGTGCTGTGCTATTGTTTTATTCTCTTTGGGACAACAGTGAGTTTCTTTAAGAAAAAAATTACCAAGGGCCTGATACCTGCCAGCAGGTGGCTAGGCTTTGGGGAAAATGAGCTCCAGCAGACATAGTTCCTGCCTCACTGATGTACTTGATTTCAATGGTGTGTAGTCAGGTGGAGTGGGAGGCCATCATCAGGACAATTTTTATGATGCACAGAGGTCAGTGGGGGAAACAGAGGACTCTGTGGGAATCAGGAAGAGGGGCGTTTAAGCCAGCCTGCAGGGCAAGCACACCTTCGCTCAGGCAGCACCTGCTTATGTGTATGTCCATGCTAGGAGCGATGGCTGCTAGGAGCGATGAGGTGTCAATCAGGTTTTTTCCCACTGCAACTCAGAGCCTACCAGTGGAAACACATTACACTAGAAATCACACACTGTTTAATTAGTTTCCACAGGAAGTGAAACCTGAAGGAACAAGCTGGAGACACAAAGAGCAGCCACCCTGCTGAGGAGGAGACTAGGGTCTGGGAGATAAGCTTTGACTATTTCTTAGCTTCGCTATGTCTAGCCCTCTCTGGTGTCTGAGGATGAATAGAATTATGGTGCCGAACACCACTTGCTTATCATGATGGCTATAAACACTTGCTCGGGACTTGGAACTGGCTCTGAGTTCTGGTTCCACCATCACTATCTGAGTTGTGTTGGGGAAGCTACTTCAACTTTTTAAGCCTCAACCTAATTCATGTTTGAATTGGGGCGAGGAGGGGCTTGCTGGAAACAATAATTGATGATTAAGTGGCATAATGCCCATACTCAGTAAGTGTTAGCTAATACTGTAGCCTTGAGGCCTGTCCTAGAAGAACTTCTTGGATGTGTTGATGACAGTAGTTAGTAGTGGCCAGCTCATCCCCTCCAGGATAAGAGTTGATCAGTGGTTAATTGTGAAGCAAAGCTGTCTGCTTTCAGAGCTTACAAACTATCTCTCACTCTTGACATAGGGTGTTTGGGGAGGGTTAAAGGACTGACCAAAGCTTTTTGAGTTACTATGGCTACCTAATTAAGAACTTATGAATTTCAGTAAATTTCAAAACAAAAAAAAATCTGAGATAACTTGGCATGTAATTTTCTTTTTTTCATTTCTATTTACAAACAGACTAAAAACACACATGGAAGGGATTTTCCATTGACGATCTGCTTTCGACTTGGGCATTTTGCTTTCATTCTATGATGGAGGGTCAAGGGGAGCAATGAAGTATTGAACTAGGTTGTTGCTAAAGTTAAGGAGAGGCTGGAAGTATGAGATAAAGGAGAAGAAAACAGAACAAGGATTTCTAGGCTTAAGGGTGTAACTGAAAAAAAAATCTGCCTCACCAGGGTTACCTTCAGGTAGGCACACAGACTTTTCTCCTCTGCAAAGAAGTCAAAAAAGGTTTGTAAAGCCCCTTTACGGCAGGTGAGGCCAGCATTGCCATTGTCTTGAATGGAATTATTGCCTGGAGTTCGAGGGGATTTTCTTCCTTAGAAAGGAGACTTCATCTAATGTTTCTCACATATCAAAGGTGTTCATACTAGCCTGGCATCGGATTCAAGGAGATTCCCTGTAGTCTTCTCAAGGTGACAAGTTATCGAATGATAATCTCATTTTGGAGGCTTCCGGGGAGTTTGTGGCTCAGAGCCCACAACCGTTTCCTGATCGTCCTGGGGTTCACTGCCTCAAGACTGGACACACTTATTTGACTTTATCTCCAAATCAACTCTTTTAAAACCAAGTGCTCAGTTCGCCTGGCTTTCAAAGAGAGTGCAGGCACAGGTACAGTCCTGCTTTCTCAGTCCATTTTTATCCCAGAAAAGTAGGTACACTTGTAGTCCATGGCAAAGCGTGTACCTACTTTTCTGGGATAAAAATCAGCAGTAATTACCTAATCGCTACCACTAGTGTCATTCTTCTCTCTCCTGGGGCTGAAATTTGAACTTTTCTGTTTCTAGGCAGAGAAGTACACCACCACGAGCTGACCTTTTCAGAGCACCATGACAAATGACATATGCTGGGCCTTTCTGTAAAATCAATAGACACCAATGCTGGTTGGGGGCTTCTCTACCATCTTGGCCAATCACTGAGAGGCATTGGACAGGATTCTATACGAGGTCAGCCCAGCCTGACTTCCGGAGGCAATGTAGCTTAGTGGAAGGAATTGTGGGGTTTTAGTCAGAAAGTTTGGGTTTAAAGACAATTCTGCTTCTCGCTTATTGGAAAACCCTCGGATAAATCACTTAACTTCCTTGGGCCTCAATTTTTCTGGCCATAAAATGGAGCTAGAAATTCATAACCTGCAGTACTAGAGTGAGAATTATGAGAAACCATAGGCAAACCCTTCTCTCTCATGTGTGATACATAGCCCTCAATATTAGCTATTTTGAGTGTGTGCGTGCATATTGAGTCAACTAAATGTTCATTATCTACTTTCTGCTTTCCAAACTGAAGTGACTTCAGTGTGGACAGCCTTATGCTTTAAGCCAACTGGATTTTTTTTTTTCTATAAGCAAACATGGCTGTATGTCTTTGGAAATCTAGGGGGAGGAGAGAATAGGTAGGTGTTCTGAGTTCTTTGTGAGCATTAGAAAGGGTAGAATTAGGGGAGATGTGTTTTTCATTCTGTCAGCCTGAATTCCCTTTCCAAATTCCATTCTGGTTATATGATCAGGCTACCGCTGTATTTATGGGTGGCCACAGTCTGGCTGGAGGGGCGGATTTAGTCAGAAAGAAAGTTTATTCCTTCTAAAGGCAGTTCAAGAAGCAGCAGCATTCAGCAGGTATGCAGCGAAATGTGCTTCTGATTTGGGGATCATGAAGAGGTGGGTCTGAAAACAGGCTCCATTCCTCTAAATCCTAGAAGTCAGGAAACTTCACTCATTCTCTCTGCTTTTCAAGCCATGCCTTTGTCTAAGGTCTATTTCTCAGAGACATGTTGCGGCTATTTAGTCAGATGATGTACACAATGGGCTTATAGCTTAGAGAGTAGTCTCTCTATGTTTTGGCTATTGTTATTAAAATTAATTAAAATAATCATCCTTCATTAAGCATTTTAAACTTCCCACATATATTTTTGTCTACCGTACTACTTGGAAAATTGCTCTGACTTCTGTTAGAGGTGGAGACTCAGAAGGGCACAGAGCCTCGTCCAAGTACAAAATTGCATCCCGAAGGCACGCCGCCTGGCTTTACGATTTCGAACTGTGTTTTGTGTGTTCAAGATTCTGTTGTGATGTCTTGGTGGCTGAGAGAGCAATATGGTGAGTCTTGCACCCTCCACTCCTATTTCAACCCAACCACCCTTGCAGTTACTTGTCATATATTGGGGTTTTTCCCTCAGTTTCATTTAATACATAATTTCATTGCTAAAATATTTGAAATGTTCTGTCTCAGAACATTAATCTTGGGAAAGTTTTTGCAAATTGGTAAGCAATAAAACCAAGAAAAGCCACCATTTATTGAGCTCTTATTATGTACCAGGTACTGTGCCAAGAGTTTGGCATATATTATCTCATTTGAGTGTCACAAGAGCCCAATGAGATCATCTTCTTTATATGAATGACGAAGCTGAGGGTTAAAAGATTGGTAACTTCTTGGGGCTTGGAGAGACAGTGGAAGATGAGATAGGGAAGCTAGGTTTTTTTAAATAAAGTATAAAAAAAACAAAAACCTTTAACAACTTTAGAGTTTGGCAGCATCCCTTTCAATCTTTATCCAATTCACAATTTTTGAGCAAATCAGAATACTCATATTATGCACCCTTTTATTCTCCCAAACACCCTCACCTCCCTCCAAAGCACAGGGTCACAGCACACTCACATCTAGTACAAAAGGCTCAGATGCACCCTATGCTATCAAACTTTCCACGGGTTTGTTTAGCACTGAACGAATCTCTCCCCAGTCCTGAGCTGGGCTTGTAGGACAAGCTGGAAAGCTGGCTGCGGTGGGCAGCAGGTTTTATTTCTAAAGCACATATGGGAAAGCTCTATAAAAAGAGGGGAAAGGTCCACAAAAACATGAGAAAGAGGCATTCATTCTTCAAGGGGGGTTCCGTCCTGCTCTCCCCTTGGACGGAAAGCTTTTCCAAAGAGTCTTCCGGCAGCATTCTACTTTCTAGCTGACAACTTTAGAATCTGCAAATACCCAAATTCAAACCCTCATGCATTCTGGAATCAGAACCTGACATTTATATCCAGCCCCAGGCAGCTCCCTTTTCTCCCAACCTGTGCCAACACAACCTCCTGCTTGTAAAATACAGCCAAGTCTCTGACCTGCCAACCTAGGGAGACACCCTTAGTGCTGGCAAGATAAAAACAAAGGGAGTGCGGACAGGCGGGTGGGGATCGCACAAGGAACAATCCAAGGATGGCTAAGTGCCTCTTTAAATGTCCAAGGTGATGGCAGTTTTTGGCAATGACAATGATTATCCAAACTTCCAGGTACTGAGCACTCACTCATTTCCTCTTCATAGTGACAACAGACCTTACTATGCCCATT
The DNA here is from genome assembly GCF_902729225.1 of Pteropus medius. Lineage (NCBI taxonomy): Eukaryota > Metazoa > Chordata > Mammalia > Chiroptera > Pteropodidae > Pteropus > Pteropus medius. Next base: position 5,707,922 of record NW_024342647.1, on the reverse strand, counting down.
TTAGAGAGTGGAAAGTGAGGCTCAAAGAGGTTATGTATTTTCATCAGGGTCACATGTGTGGTGGTGGCGGCAGGGACAATAAAGAGATCCCCACCTTCAAAACCTGAGCTCTTTATCATAACCCTTATAACACTGATGGGCGAAAGGAACCCCTGTGCTTTTTCAGTCAGCCCGGAGAGGTAGTACTCATATCCCAGGGAGAAACTGCTTCTCAGGGCTTTCTGTGATGAGAGGTGAGGAGGGAGAGGTGATTTTAGAAAGAGATGGGATACTACTGGCTCTAAGCGACCCATACATGCTCAGGTACCCAGCCCCAGGATGGGTGAATCAGGAGGTATCCACAGAAAGTTCCCCCGTGCTTCAGAATGAAAACTGGTGTTCACCACTCCCATCTTGTCGTCTATAGCTGTTCGTCAGGCCCTAGAAGACACCTTCTCTCTCTTGTCCCCAGCCCTCATCCCTTTCCACGTCTGTCCAAAGGGTGGATGTGGAATGAGGGGTTGGATACAAAACTGTAAGCTTGTAAGGTAAGGGCTGTTTAGATGTAAAATTTTATTGTTCTCTCTAGATGATCCTTTAACATAATCTCCCTCTATCTCTTCCCAGAGTAAGGCTATGAGCAAACTCTACTTTCAAACTCTACTTCCCTAACCTTCACAAAAATATTCACAGGTGAATCAGCCAGGAAGAGAAAATTCTTACTTTTCCTCTGAAGAACAGCATATTAAAAACAAAAACAAAAACAAAAAACGAAAAAACAAAAAACTTTTACAAGAAGTTCCTTCCTATTCAAAGAACTGAAACAAACAGACAAAAACCTATCAGATTAGAAGTGGGCAAATAGAAAACAGTCAAGGTGCACCCAGGTCCTAACAAACATCCCGTTTTGCTAGCGGCGAGGACAAAGCAAAAGTTTTATAATTATGTAAACACAACCCACTCGGTACCAGGAATGAAAACAGTGTATCACAAGGATCTTTGGTGATGGAGGTAAAACAGACTTACCTTTCTGGAGTTGGGAGACCTAGATCCTTGAATGAACCAGCTCCACGGACTAAGTACCTGGATGTGAGCGGCAGCGGGGCTCACACGCGCGAGGCCCCCCAGGGTCACCCCACCAGGAGCTGTCTTTGTATGGAGAGGCGGGTGTATGTCTGCGCGGGAGCGCGTGTGACAGTAGGCAGGCTGTGGCCAGTGCAGCCAGCTTTGGCTGGCTTATATAGTGAGCTCCTTCCTCTGAAATGGGACGCCTCGCCTCCAGACATCCTTTCCCACTTTTTCGGTTGGCGAATTAAAGGAACAGCCCTCCCAGCGGAGGAACGGGGTTAGCTCATGAAAGACGCACTCACTCCCTGCTCCCTGCCAGGAAAAGAACCCATTTGCATACAATTTATGGCGAAAGGAGGAATTCCTGCTTCCCTTCCTCCAGCCCCCTACGCAGAGCAGCTGTTAGCGAAGTGTGATTTTTGCTTTGCTCCCCAAATGGATTTTCTAATTGTGAGACAGAAGCCCGGGGAGGGAGAGGGAGCGGGATCCGCGGGGTCTGGCTCTGCACCTCCTGCAGGCTGGAAATGAGAGCAGCAGCCGGCTGCCTGGGCTCTGGGCAGCAGCTGCTCAGGGCACCTCTGAGAAAGCACATGGGCTGAGCCCAGTTCCTGGAAAGAGGAGATAAAGCCCTTCAAAAGCCTGGGGAATTTTGGGTTTCTCTGGGCCAGAAGAGAGATAACCCAGGATTAGTTCTCAGCAGGTGGGGTCAGTACTGGGAGCACAGATCAGTCTGTCTTCTCCCCTGAGGGAGACAGCTATGCCCAGCTGCCTGGGGGCCTCATTGTCCCAGCAAGCAGTATTTTGTAGGAGAGCTGCTTTTTGACACGGTTCACCCCCTCCCTGTGCCTGGTCCTGTCTTCTAAGCCGCATCTCCTGGGGAAAGTTCTCTGAAGTTTATTCTCAGTGCTGAAAGGTGATCACTCCAAGAAAAATATAAAAAGGTATATCAGAGAGGAAAAAAATTCTCTCTAACCTTCTAGGTTCTTTTGGCTGGTCTAAGAATTAAACTGACATGAGATAGGTTAACAGGAGAAAATTATTTAATTTTGTATGTCTGGGGGCTCCATAAGAATATGAGGCCCACAGATGAGCAGGCATTGGGGCTTATATCCCATAGAGAACTAAGGAGGGGAGGGGGGCAGGAGTGGGGCTTCAAAGAGCAGGAAGGCAATTGAAGTAGAGCTGGAAAAACAAATGTTTGGTAAACAAATGTTCTGCTGGGCCCTGCAGAGACAGTGGGACACTGGAGAGGACTTCTGTTTCCAAGGCCTGCCCCCATATTCTTTGTAGATATCTCTGGTGATAGTGCTCATCCTGAGCCAGGTTCTTTATCTAAATTCTGGGCAGTTAAGAGGGAGGGGGAAAAAAAAAAAAAGACCTTTCCTGAGTCTTTGGTTTCTTAAAAATAATCAACCTAAAATATCATCATACCAAAAAGACATTTTGGGGTGGCAAAATCCTGTTCCTCTCCAATAACAACTTAATCTTCGAGACATAAGCTGTGCCTTTGCTCTCCAGCCTGCTGTGGATTCTTTCCAAGCTCTGAGTCATATGTTAGTTTGGTGGTTAGCGTGCACTGAGTATCCTCTGAGTATCCTCAGGGCACACGCAGGCATTTGAGGGAGTGGGGAGGGAGCGAGGGCACGGCACCCATGCTTGAGCTTGTCATAGCACATAGTAACTATGATGATGGAAGAAAATGAGACATCATGTAGCCTGCAGCTGCTGTTGGGCCCTCTTTGTTAAGTCTATCTTAGGTGCTGTACAAGGCACTTTATGGACATGGTTTTATTACATCCTTGCAACCGCCATCTGCGGTAGGCACAAGGGCTGTCCCCTTTTCACAGATGAAGAAACTGAGGTTCAGAGAAGTAAAGTAACTAAGGGAATTCACCTGGGAAGCACTGAGATGATCAAACTGGGCTTCATAATTCTTGATATCACATGTTACTGCTCAGGAAGTTTGTAAGATGATATTTAAATGATGTTTTATGCCCTATTAGATTATAACACTGCTTGTATAAAAATCACTGCCACGTTTGAATACGGAAGATATGTTTCTTTGTTCCATAGTGCTATTTAGAGACCCTTTTTTTTTTTTTATTAACTACTAACAGAGATTTCAATTATCCACCTGTTTTCAACACTGAATGATACCATTCCCACACTTGTTATCATTATTGCTGTGGGCCTCAGTTTCCCCATCTGAAAACAATGGGACAAGATTAGGCCATCCATATGGCTGCTCTGGCTCTGGAATCCTAGGGTTCTCTGTTTAAGTGACCGTCCCAGACAGCAAGAAAGCCCATAAATAGTCATGTCATAAAACAGCTCATTTGAACTTTTGAACCATTTTGGCTAATTCAATTGTTAGTTGTTCTGTAAGTTTTTAATTCTGTGTTTTAGCCAAAACATATTGCAGTGGCATGAGGCCATGTCTTTCAACCAGTAGTGAATGCTTCCATGCCTCTTGGCTTTTCAAAGTCTACCAAGTTTATCTTCTGGGTTAGGGAATAAACTATTACAAGAGTATACAATTCATGCCATAAGGCATATAAACTACATTTACACATAATATGTAATGAATCTATATTTACATTTATATGTGTTTTGAATGAGACAAGAGAGTATGCTGGAAAACTGGGTGATAAATACGGCTTCTTTTGGGAATGTTCCACACCCGACACCCCCTGTAGTAACCCACAATCACTGATTAGGGCCTACTACAAGTACCATAGCCAATGACAGGGAAAACAAAGCCAAATATGACCAGGCTGGCCCCTGAGGCTGGAAACAGGCCAGTGGAGCAAACAAACAAGAATATTACTAAGCATGAAGTTAACTATCATAGAAGTATGTTTCAATAACATAACAGATGACTAGGTTTATTTATGTATCTTTGAAATAGACTACTGGTGAAAAGAGTTTTCTCCAAAACCTATGTGGCATCTTAAGTCATACCCTGGCTTTTGAGTAAGAGGGCCCTAGACAAGGACTTGTTTCCATCCATCTCTGGACCTTTTGCAGCCTCTGTTCCAGGCAAATGGGTATGCATCCGTCATGTGTTCTCTAATACCTGGAACTTCGCTAATGTTGTGCTCTACCTGGAATCCTCACCTCCACTTCCTCACATCCCTTATCATCCCATTCGGATTTAATTTAACCATGGAGCTTCCTAGGTTTTTTTCCACAAGAAAAGCTTCCATGCACCACAGCATTTTGTAATTCTGTGAGGATAGTCATTGCCTCCACATGGTATAGCTACGCACACGTATGTCTCGTTTTTCCTCCTACTTTCTTGGCTTCCGGAGGGCAGTGACCGTGCCTGCTCTTTCTGTGGCTAGCAACGAGCCTTGGGTATCGTGAATGTTTGTTGAATGAATGAAGTAATGGAAGAACAAATGATTGTTTGACATGCTGTGCTTTACAATTGAATCCTTTCTTTTTTACCCGTAGAATGTAAGAGGGAAATTAGATCATTGTATCCAGCACATCCATTGCACAGATGAGGAAAGGGAACCCAGAGAGGAGAAATGACTTACCCAAGACCACCGTCAGATGGCCATCACAGTCAGAACTGAGAAACCAAGCCACTCCAGACATTACAGCAGAGGATGTTCATGGGGTTAATAACCAGTCCTTCTATTTGGCAGAGGCTGCGCGTCTTGCCTTCCGATCTCTTACCATTTCATTCTTCTCAGTACTGTAATAGCTATTTTTTTCCACGTGAGAGGGCAAAGTAAATGCTTGTAAACACCACCTCTGCACAGAGTTCTCAGCCAAAAACTGATTTTGTTGTTGCTTGTTTGCAATCATCATCCACAAGTTGCTGGTGGAGGCTGTGGTTTGGAGGCCAGAGAAACGTTGGGGTTCACTTCAGGTGAGATCATTCTCATTTCCATAAAGGTGTGTTAAATGTAATACACTCTTTTCACAGCTAGATCAGCCAATGAGTGGCGTATTGGTGAGGACTAGCACTATCTGAGGGAGCTGAGTGTCCATTTCTTTGAGAAGTTTGTCACTCACTTCCCATGGGACCCCTTCTTTTCCCCTTCCTGCTTACCTACTCCCTCACTGTTCCCAACCTCCTCTTCTTCTTCTTGGAACTCATCTTGTGCTAACTCTCATCCAAAAGTCCCATGTGACCGTATTTTCTAGAAATCTCTCCCAAAGAAACAAAGGAGCTCTGGTTCCACACGATAAGCTAGTCATTTAATTAGATGCATTTTTTAGAGTCAAGGTTCCCCAACTTGCTGTCTGCAAGTCTTTGTTCAGTGCTCTTCTCCATCTCTTCTCACTTTTCCTTGGACAACAAGGACGAAAAACCTCAAAGACATTATTGATCACTGAATGAGTAGCGAGATCTAGGAGAGAGAGCTTCCCTGCCTGAGGAATAGTGCACATCAGTTGCATGATTAACCAATGAGTGGTTTTCTGGTCAGTGGAGTGACAAGAGCTAAGGTTTAGAGTGGGTGTGAGTCATGATGCTGCGTCAGCATACTGTGCGACTTCGCTCAAATCCCTTCCCTCCATTGACTCTCAATGTCATGGTTACCCAATCCCCAAGGATCTTAGCAACTTAAACATTTTAAGTAAAAACTTCAAAGAAATAATTCAGAGGCCTCTGAGCCTTTGCACATTTAATACCTTGTCCTTAAAATAACCCTCTTCCCACTTTATCCGCATGGTGAATTCCTATATTATTTTTCAAGATTTACTTCTAAGTTTCTGTGATCTTATATTCAGGGACAAGGGCCCCTTCTCCATGCTCATCCAAACTTTAATTTTTCACTTTTAGCACATCGCATAAATTTCTTGTTTACCCCATTAGACCACAAACACTTTGAGGGTAGGCATTAGCTTACTCACAGATGTGTTTGTAGTCAGCATCTGTTAATGACTGGTGCCTATGCTTTGCCACTTGTTAATTATTTTGAACATCATTCTGCATATCATGGTTTTAAAATTTCATAGATCTATGGTAGATTTTGGAGGTAAACAATAAAACTTTCTCGAAATGATTTATTAGATGATGAGAGTCTCTATCGTTATCACTGATTTACTCATTCATGTTCCAGCAGAACTGTGGGAGCTCCTTGAGGACAAGCTTTTTGCTTTCTATCCCCAAACACTTGGAAGTCAATTAATGTTCCCATGAAACGACTGACCAACTGATTGGCTTAGTGATGGAAAAGGTAGAAAAGGCATAAAATTGGCACAAGTAGTTTTGGGTTTAAGCATTTTGACCATTTACAAGGTAAATTACTTTGAGAAAGTCATGTTCCTTCTCTGAAATTCAGATTTCTCTTAGTGAGACAGATAAGAACCCCTGTTAAGTGCTGCCCAGGACTGGCATGAAGGCCATGCAGGAGAGTGGGAGAGAACGTGCTCAGTAAACTTGACGCCCTATGCAGATTTTCAAAATGATAACTGATGATTCTCCCCGACCCCCAGTTTCAGCTGGAAGCTCACACTTTGCCTAGCTGTACTGTGCTTATGAAAGCATGAATCCCAGCTTCTGTTTAAAGTATTTCTGGGCTCTGCAAGGGTGACAGGGGAAAGAAGGAAGTTGAAGCCACCTGGCGCTGTCTTGTCTGCTAACACTTTCTAAAGACTGCATCCTATCTAGATGCCAAAGGAGAAGAAGAAGAATTCAAAAGACTAGCATTGACCAACGCTGTTAGAAGCTCTGGAGCTGTATATTTCCTACAGAGGGTTGGGGAGGTGGTTTTAGTCATTTTCACTGGTCCATAGTGATGAATATAAGTGGGTTTAATGCATCTTGGGTTTAATGCAGGTCACAGAGGAAGACACACAGCTTTGAAGCCAATGCAGATTAAATTTCTTTGACTGATTTGCCACAGCTGAGTTGGATACTTGTGAAGAAGTATAATCTGTCCCTTTTCCTGATTTCTCTCCTTTGTTTTTCTTAGATTTCTCTTGTGGACAATGATAGATAGCAGTGGCTCACATTCAGTAGTTCCTGTGACATAGACACTATTTAAGTAGTTCGCAAGCATTGAGTTGGGTAGATATTACTATTATTTCCATTTTTCAAATGGGGGTGTGAGGTATAGGGAGGCTAAGTAAATTGTCCAAGAGACATGCTTCATAAATGGCGGCAAGAGGACTCTAACCCAGGTTGTAGACTCTAGCCCCAACTTCTTGTTATTAGGGGTGCTTTCTTATGTATTTAATTCAACAATTACCCAAAGGCAAAGATGACATTTTTGGACTCAGACCCCTGTGAGTGATTGTGGAGTTTGTGCATAATGATCTAATGAGGCAAGAGGACTTTGGTTGTTTCTTTCGGTGCTATGGCCGCAGGGTCCGTGGAAAAGTCCACATCTCTAATGCTGGAATTGTGACTGTATCTGACATAGGTTTGGTCCCCATCCTAATTCAATTACTAACTAGTTATGAAAAGGGGGGGCCCTTAGGCAAATTACTTACTTTCTGTGTTATCAGTCCCATTTCACTTGTAAAATGGGTACATTAGTACTTCTTGGAGTATTCTCAGGATTAAAGGTAATACACTTAGTCAAATGTTTATGCCTGCCACATCTTAAGTAATCTCCGAATGGTGGCTACTGGTTATTATAGGCAAGCTATTTTTTTTACTCTGGGCATTTATTTTCTCATGTTTAAATGATGGAAAAGAGATAATCTCAAATGTTCCAGAAATATGCTCCCCCAAATAAGAAGGGTTAATAAAAAATGTATAAGCAAATAAATATATAGCTCCTTTTGTTACAGGCCATGACATTCCCAGGTGGACCAAACTGAGTGTACTGCTTACTCTATTTACTCAAACACTCTTCATAAATCTCCCCTCCATCCTTGTATGCACCTGATGCAAAACACACACACAGACACACACACACACATACACACTGACATAAGTTTATTGAAATGTGCATTTTCCTAAGGGGATGTTTAGTGTTGGTCTGAGAGTCTATTTATTTTGGAGAAAATGTATTAATCCCCTTTGAAAAGTGGAACTACATTTGCCTATATGTTCAATGGTGGACTTTAAGAGCCCTGTTTCTCCCACTGTTTTCCAAGTCCTTATATATTCCGTTTCTTCAGGCGATGCTCAAAATCCCTCCCTTATTCAGTCAGCTGGGTAGTAACACTTGCCTTAGAGCTGGAAGCTCCTCCAGCAGGGCTTAAGGTTGATGGCCTGATACATAGAGACATGAGGATCACTTTCCTCCCTGGAGAGTACTTCTGGGCTGGCCTTGATCCTGAGCTGGTCTTGCTACTCCTTCCTTACCCCACAGTCTTCCAATAGCAGGAGTGGTGGTGAATATACCGCTTATAGTTGCTCATAACGTTACAAAGCATTAAAATTATTTCAGTCCTCATACCCTAGGGTATGCCCATATTACAGGTGAGGAAACTGAGGTGAGGTCAAGAGACTTGTTTAAAGTCGCATGGCCGGTGTGTGGTTTGGCAGAAAGTCTCCTGTAAAATACCGGGCTCTTTGGTTTCCACTGCAGAAACCGTATATAGTCTTACGGATACAATGGTATAATAGAAGAAGCCTGTGATTTGAAACTAGACAGACTTGGGTTTAGTCCTAGCAATGCCATTTATAAGTGTGTGACATGTTTCAAATTCCTTCACTCCTTGAGCCCCATCTGTGTTATTGTCTATAAAATGAAAGCGAGGAGACTCACTTCATAGAGTTGACAGCGCTATGGTAGACTGAATAACACGCTCCCTCCGCCACACCCCCTCACCCCGCGAGCTAGCCACAGCCTAATTTCCCAGAACCTGTGAATACCTTATATGGCAAAAGAGATTTTTCAGACGTGATTAAGTTAAGATTTGTGATGTGAGGAGATTATCCTGGATACAACCACAAGTGACCTTATAAGAAGGAGGCAGAGGGAGACGTGACTATAGGAGAGGAGAAAGAGCTGTGACCAGGGAACAGAGATTGAAGTAAAGTGGCCACAAGCCAAGGAATGCTGGCAGTTACTAGAAGCCGAAAGAGGCAAAGAACAGATTCTTCCCTCAAGTCTTCAGAAGGAACCAGCCCTATGGACAACTTGATTTTAGCCCCCAAAAAAACTCATCACAGACTCTGCCCTCCTGAAAGGTAAGAGAATAAATTTCTGCTGTTTGAAGCCACTGAATTTGTGGTAACGTGTTACAGGAGCCACGGGAAACTAATACAAGTTAAAAATGAGATGTTGTCTGTCTGTCTTGTGTATAATAGGACCTTAAAAATGGTAATTTTATCTCATTAGATTTCCAGATGCCTTCTTGTTGTAGTTTGTTTAACATGACTTTTTAGGTATTGGCTGGAAGACAGAGAAAGAAAGAGAAATTGAAGGGAGCTGCACCTCTACCATTAGTCTGACACTTTTGAAGTGGCCTCTTGATGTGGGAGCTTTGCAGTGTTGAGTGATATAGCCCAGAATGAGGAGTAAAACTGGACTTAAACATTTCATCCTTATCATTCCAGAGTCAGCCTGACCCTAATAAGTGTCAGGCTTATCTGGGTAGCTGCTCATCTATAACTCTGAGAATTCATCCACAGCATATTTTGTCAAGTGAAAAAAGCTAATTGATCATTGCACTCAAACGAGAGATAAGAAAAGGAGGCTCAGAGCCGTGGCTCGCTTTGCCCACCCACTGAAAATGGTCAGCTGGGGATGAAATCCTGATCTGCTTATTCTTGGAACAGTGTCGCTCATGGAGGAAGTAACTTCTCTAGATCACTGTGAGAGCCACGAAAAACAGAGTTGATTGCTTCAAAACTTTTCCACACAGATTGCACTTTTCTGCATAGACAGAAAAGACAAAAAGGTAACCAAGAAGAGCAAGTGGACACATGCCAAGGTCCCCACTCCTCACTGCTTCTGTGCAAGATCCACAAGTTCCATCTCCCTTTTCGGCTTTTCTTTGGTTTCCTTTTTTGTTCTGTGATCTCATCAGATAAAGCTGTGGTATTTGGAGATGGAAGAAGCCCCACAGTGAGACACCAAGCAAGTCTTTCAGACACTGTCTCAGAGAATGGTCTCTGTAGGGGAAGTTCAAAAACTTTCTAAATTCTTTGGAGCACCTGCCCAGGCCAGGATTGGACTCGACTTGCAGATGAATGGTATATAGGGAGTGAGTATAGATACATGACTCATGGTTTAAGGCAGATGATAGAAGATTTCCCCACAGTGAAAATACTTTATAAGGAAATTATAGTGAAGCCTTGATAATCCCCATGGACAGGAGGGGGTGGGGGCCAGGATGAATCAGTGAGACAGCTGCATTGTAGAAGATGAGCTGAGGGCTGCTCACTTTGAAGTATATTCTGCTAGTAACTCCTGTAAGCTAGTGTAGTATTGCCAATGAGAGCTCCTCTGGGAGCCTGGTTTAATGAGCAGAAATTAGTTGGAAATGGTTACTTTTAAAGGAAGTGGAAGTACTTTAGCTCTTTAGCAAGTTGCAATTTTGTTTGCACAGTTAATCTAATAGGTGATTTATATGAAATTGCTGGTTTTCAACTACATTTGACCTATGTAAATGGCACTTATATATTCGTTTAAGTTAGTAAATTCCAACTTCTGTCACCAAAGCTGTTACAAAGATAAACTCCAGATCAGACCTTGGCTAAATATAAAGTGGCTTGGCCATCTTGCAGTGGAAAGACCAGCCAGGTTGGTGTGGAGGAGGTTCTTTGTGAGGTAGGCCAGTCCTGCAGTTCTGGGAACAATGGGTGGACAATGGATTCCTGTTTCCCATCTGTGAGTATTCTATTGATATCAAAGCTATTTGTAGAATCTAGGTAGAGCAGGAAGATGCCCAATCAAGATGTCACAAGCTGGTGACTGTCATAGTACAAATTCAGGACATTGGAGGGGTTGGGAGATGAGCAGGGAGCACAGATAAAAGGCGTGGTGTTTGTGAGTCCACACCTAGGCAAGTATGTGAGTGGCTGGCTGCTTTCTAAGGGCCCTTCATATGGGAGAGGAATTTTACTTCTGCCACTGGGGATCTGCTATAAATTGTGATTGCTAATTTTTATTGAGCATTTTCAGTGTATTGAAACCCTTTTTTAGCGTATTACACATATTAACTTCATTTGATCTTCATAATTAATCTATGGATAGACACTCTTATTAACCTCAAACTGAGGCATCGGATGTGGAATTAGAATCCAGATCTCTTTTCATCTTGTGCAGGATCCTGTTCACCTTGTTTCTCTAAAGAGTGTATTTTACTGCTTCACTTTCCTTGCTGAAAAAACAGGAGAGAAGAAAGGAAAAGGGCATAGTAATATTTTCATTGACAAACTCACTCAACCGTTTCTTCATTTCTTCATTCCATGCGTATGGATGGGATACACAGACTCTGTACTAGCGGATATTGGGAGCACAGCTGCAAATATGACAGACACAGTCCCTTTCCTCTAGGGCAATGGTTCTCGACCAGGGGTGATTTTACCCTCCAGGGAATATTTGGCAATATTTCTCCATTTTGGTCATCACAATTTGAGGGATGCTTCTGGCATTAAGTGAGCAGAGCTGCTAAAAATCCATGGTGCATAGGATAGTCTCCCATAACAAAGAATTATTTGGCCCAAATGTCAATAGTGCTGCATTTGAATAATGCTTATTTAGTAAGTATGTAGGGACATGGGAATGATGACAACTGCCTAATATATAAGATCGCGACTTAGACCAAAAAATCACACTGTAACACTCTCGATCCTGGGCAGAACTAACTTAATAGACATACAATGGGAGTGTTGGAGACGGGGGAGAATTTGTAAGAGTTGTTTAGTGAGAAGTGAGGAAGAACAGCCTCTTCCAGGGCAGCGCTCCAGGAGGTGAGGAGACCTCACCTGGTTATGGCCGCACCTGAGCAGGCTCTGGGCCTTGTTAAGACACCATAGTTGGGTATTGAAGGAGCAGAGCCACTCACTTCTAGGGATGCAGGGTTGAACAATGAGGATATCTGCCACGGACAGAGAAGAATGTGGCTCGTAACTGGTTTCCAGATGTTTCGGGTCATGTAAGACTCTTGGACTCCTAAAAAAACCAGTAGGCAAAGGGAATAACTCCCCAACACAGTTTAGATTCAATTTTACTAATTATACAGCTACTTTTATTCTATTTTTATTTTAAAAAATTTTATCAATTACCAGTTACTTGGATGAGGACTTAGAACAGAATAGCATGGTTCACAGAAATAAAAAGAAAGAAATGAATGTTTCTTATCCTCTAATATGGTAGACTATTATACGCACTACGGGGCAATAAACATAAAGCTACCAGCTTATGGCTAGCCACAGAAAATGCTAGTTTCCTTCTTCCTTCCCATGGAGAATAATCGCAAATGAAGAAATAGATTTTCCTGTTTTCAGGGAAGTTGCATGATGGTTGGAGAGAGGAGACCTACAAGTATGCCAACTCTTCAATGCCTCAGCATTCTGCTTTGGAGGCCATCCTCTGGCTAGGAGGTACCTATGGCTTAATTAACTATTTTCTTTGTGTACAGATGGTCCCTTCTCCAAAGCTGCTGAGACCAGAGGCTGAAGAGTTTGTCTCTGAGCTTTCTCTGAGACTTCTGAGCCTTTTATGCTAACTCAAACAATCCAAGAGGAATATCAGGTTTCCTCTGGGTAACTGAGAAGGTTCCCTAATGTCTCAGTCATTCCCTAGGTGTTGAATGACCCAGCAGGATTTAAGTAGTACCTTGACCCAATAGTAAGTAGCCAGCATTTACTATGTGGCTGGCACATAATATGTACTCTATAGTTATTGGCTTGGTGAATGATTGAATCTAATCATCTTTGAAGTGCAAGTGTAGATATGAAAAATCGGGCTGACAATTTTTCCTTCTAAAAGTGGCCAATTTAATTTAGTACAGAATTATTATTGTCTAGAACAATAAAAATAACAACCTCAATCTTTCGCTCTGATTGGTGGCTGTCGTGTGAGCAGAACTGGCAGCTGTTAGAGTTACTAACTCCTAGAACTGATGAGTTGGAAGATATTAGAGAGATAATTTTTTCTGAGTTCGAATTTGGTCAACAAATGCCCTCTAAGGCAGCAATGTCTTTACTTTACAAATATTTATTGGACTTGGACATATATCATACCTTGGGTTCAGGTGATGGGATCAAGTCACAGGGATTATAAAGTGATTCATCAGCACTGAAGGAGTTTATAGCCCTATGGGGGAGATAGGCACAGAAACAGGTAATTACAAAACAATGTGATATGTGCCGTAGTGAAAGTCACTATAAGAGGGATCTGTATGATAGAGATGCAGAGGGATAGAGAATCTGTTTTTTCCATTGTTTGAATACTTTCAGTGTCAAGAAATTCATTACCTTAGAAAAATGCAGAGAGAAAGAGCTCATTACCATTTTACAGTCTCTCAACGTATTTTAGTGAGTTTCTACTATGTGCCTACTATGTCAGGTGCAGGAGAGGCAACGAATAAAATAGGCACAGTCCCCACTCTCATAGAACTTTCAGACTCATGGATGAGACATTCATTAAACACATAGATACACAAATAAGCATATAATTACAAACAGTAATGAGTATGAGTATGAGTATGAGAAAAGTCAACTAGCTATGAGACACTCTACACTGGTTCCCAATACCTGGAGAGTGTTTCGATATCTATTTTGCTGAGGAGTTAGCTGAGGCTCCCAACTGTAAAGTGCTTTGCCCAAAGCCACATAGTCGGTAAGTGTCAGAGCTGCGATTAGAACCCAGAATCATCCAATGACAAGTACATGCATTCAACTCCAACTCCTCACCAAGAAGCCTTATGGGATATGGGCTGCCCCATTCAGGAATGGATGATTAAAAATGCAGTCATTTAAACATATCCTTGCTCTTCAGCATACTTTTTACTTTATCTGCCTTTAACACATACCACCAATTTAGGGGTTAATTGTGTACTATCTCATGTTGATTTAAAAATGTGGATTAGTCTTATTTAAGTAAAGACATGGAAAGTCTGATTTTTCCACTCACATCCACCCACCTTCTGTCTGCGCTGATGCTGAACGTAATTCTCATTAAATACTCATTGGTTTAAATCACAGACTTTGAAATTTTTATGTGTTGCATGCAGACTCCAAATAATGAACTAAGATAACCCAATAGCTCTGAGTTTGGACTTTAACTCCTGCAGACCCAAGTTCAAATCCCAACTTAGTTACATACAAGCTGTATGCTCCTGGGCAAGACTGTTCCCCTCCCTGAGCCTCAGTGTTCTCATCTGTGAAATGGGGATCAGAACACCTACATTCAAGTCTGGTGTTAGGAATCAGTGAGATAAAGTGCTTAGTATCGTGCATGCTTAGGACATAGAAAGTGCTAAATAGTTGGCAATTATTATTAGTTTTAAACTTTCCTCTTTATTAAACAAATTTCATCTGAACTATCAAATGAATCTACCTCCCCAGCTTTTAGTTCATTTCTAAAACTAGATATGGTGTTGGAATACTTACTGTGTTTTATTTTTGACCTGAATTTTTTCCCCTTGCCTTTAATACGAAGGGGTCTGATTTGTTTCACTCTCCAGTTTATGCCAGTGGTTCTCAACTGGGGGAGTTTTTGCCACCCAGGAGCATTTGGAAATGACTGGAGACATTTTTGGAGAGGGAGTGGTGCTGGCAACTAGTGGGTTCAGAGGCCAGGGATGCTGTGGGATTTCCTACAACACACAGGACAGCCCCCTATAACAAAGATTCATCCAGCACAGATAGTGCCGATACTGAGAAACCATGGTTTATATCCTCCAGCAGCACGCACGCATGTGCATGCGCACACGCACGCACACACGCACACACAGACACACAAACACACCATGCTCATGCATGCTCACACACATGCACAGCCCAAGATCCCTGAAGCGTGGAGGGAGCAGTGTGTGTGGACCTGAGCCCGGGTGAGCTCTGGGATGATGTCATGCTGGGGGAGACCCACGCAGGCCTGCGGTGAGACACATTACACATGAGGGGGCTCACCATTTCCGTGTAGACCCTCACCTCGCCGCCGCCGCCTCATATCCTGCTCCGGTCCCTCCTGGGAATACAGGGAAACCTCGCAGCAGATGGGGTTTCGCTTAGTCACATTCTCTGTGGTCAGATCCGATTACATAGACAGCAGCTCTGGCTCCGAGGGACCCTCTGTTGCCTGGTGCTCTCTGGGCTGACCTTTCACCTTTCACAACCCAAATGGATCCCAATGACAGACAGGGAGAGGGCTTTGTTCTCAGTTCTATCTATCAAAAGGAGGAAAGCAGAGAAATAGAAAAAAGCCAAATTTTTTCCGAGGGCAAAAATTTCTGTTGTGTATTTTTTGTGCTGATCATGT
This sequence comes from Pteropus medius, assembly GCF_902729225.1. Classification (NCBI taxonomy): domain Eukaryota; kingdom Metazoa; phylum Chordata; class Mammalia; order Chiroptera; family Pteropodidae; genus Pteropus; species Pteropus medius. The sequence goes on along the minus strand of NW_024342647.1, from coordinate 5,692,524 downwards.
ACTTTTGAAAAAGAAATATATAAATGATAGAAATCTTGAAGGTATTTGTATTTCAGATGAAAGAGTAAGAATGGGTACTAATTATTGAGCAGTTCTAATATTCTAAATAGTGTGCATGTGTTTAACTGATATAATAAAGAGTGAGCAAAGCTGGCTCACACCAGGGCCAGAGCTACTAAGTGGCAAAGCCAAATTCCAACCCAGGTCTCACTTTCTTTGAGGTCTGAGTCTTATCCACTAAGCTGGATGCCTCTCGCTAGTGAGGAGAGAGCTCACAACAGAAAGCGTGACTAATCTAAGACCTCCCCGACACTGAGGAAGGATGGGAGGATCTAGGACTTCTCTGTTGGCATTGCTCGTTACCAAATGAGAAGAACAGGTGAAATTAGTTCCTAGTGCTGCCCATTTCCCAACCAAGCATGCGTTTCTCACCTGGCCATGCTGCTACTGACTTCTATCTCAAGCTGGCCAACTGATGAATAGTGGCATGAGATCAAGGGTGACACACGTGCAAGTAGAGGATATAGTTATTAGGGTAACAATAGCTGCTATAATAGAAAAGACATAGACATTTTCAGTGGCTTAACAAAATGGAAATTAATATCTTTCTCAAGGGGTGTGATAGAAGAATCTTTCCACCTGATGGCTCTATCATCTTGGCTTCCCTGGAAGCTTGGTTTACCAGTAAATCAGCAGAAGTGCGAAGGACCGAGGAGAAGTGCATGGGTGGGATTATGGACCAGACACAGGAGTGACATTTCATTGGCTAGAACGTGACCACATTTAATTGAAAGGAAATCTGGAAATATAGTTTATCTATGTGTCTTAGGAAGGCGAGGAAACGAATTTTATGAATAGCTAGAAGTCTCTGCCACAGTGGGGATCTCTGGGGCTTGTTCTTGAATTTGAAAGAGCTGGTCAGGAATGGGGGGTGAAATTTGGTATGTAACAGATCTGGCTCTGTTGGTCCGATCTCACCTTTCAATGGATAACTAATTCTTTCTGCATACAGATCTCCCTCCTGGTGACAACGATGGGCTAGGGACAAGATAGTGAACAATAGTCTCCTGGGGACTAGACTAGGTCAACCAATCTGTAGGGCAAAAATAGAACTCTTTGAGAATAAGAGTCTGTTGGGCCCTCTTGCCTCTGTTCCATGTGAATCTGCCCATATTTTAAATAATTCCTTGATTCATTTGTTCCATGACATTTATTTGCGCAGACTATTTACAAGGCTAGGCAGAGGGGACCTACATAGCTAGTGCCTGCTCTTGAAGAGCTTATAGTCAAATGTGAAAAAGAGAGGAGGAACAGGGCTGTTATAATCTAACGGCATGAGTCCCATGACTGAGGTAGGTACATGTTATTTGAGAGCCATCTAACCTAGGCTAGAGGGAGGATTAGTTGATTTATCTCTACACTGAGTTTTGAAACATCCTCAAAGTAAAGCAGTTGGGGAAGGATGTTCCAGTGGAAGACACAGCATGTCAAAGGCAAGGAGGCATTGAAGAGCATACAGGAGCAGTTCAGGAGGGGTGGGGAAAGGATCAGTGAGAGGGAAATATGGCTGGACTAGATCATGATGGGTACTGTGTACTCAACTGAGGAACATGCATTTATTCAGCTTTTCTGATATTCCCAAAATGACAATGCCCACTTGAGAATAGAGAGTTTCACAGCACACAATAGCCCTTCCCATGGACGGCCTTGGTGAGAACTTGCAGCTTGTCCGCAGTGATTTGGGTGCCATCAACACCCCTGTGTGCATATCACTGGGTTAGGGACTTCCTCTAGTCATATGTGCAGCTGTAGTTCACATACAATCTCTGCTATACGTTCTTGTCTGTTGTAGCAAAACTGTGTGCCTGAGAGGGCACTGGTTCTCTATCTACTTGAGTATCATTCTCTTTTCCCCAGAATCTCTTTGATAAAATTATGTCCTTCCTCTCTCCATCCCTGAGAAACTCATGGCAGTTTCCGTTCTTCAGAGAAGAAGAATGAGTCACCGAGTAGTCACTATACAGAGACTTAACACCCTCTAGCCATTAGTATTCGTGGAAGAGACAAATTACGAGAATGCGCTGGGAATTAGAATCTCCGTTTCTCGTTTTAATCTATTTTTGAATAGGAAGCAGAGCCACATGGAAAAGATTTGATAATGTTAACAAATGACACAACAGTAACTAACTGAGCCAGGAAGTGTTTCTTTCCACACTCAAGCGATACACTTCAGTTACACAGACTTCTGGGAAAATACCTTTCTCATCTTATATAAAACGCCATTTCATCTTCTAACGTTCAATCCAAATATCACTTGTTCATTTCTCAATATTTAGCTCAGAATGCCTCTCTATATTTTGCTTGTATCTCTAGTCCTTGATTACACTCTTTGCCTTGGATTTTAAATAGTTGCTTCCATATGCGCCTCTCTCATGAGATTATAAAATAAGGTGAGCGACATTTATTATGAGCCTACATACGTGCCATGCACGGGGATAACTATTTTACAAATCCTATTTCGTAGATTCTTTTCAGATTGACTGGGGGCAGATATAACTAGTTCCGTATTAAAAATGAGTAAATGAAGGTTCCTAGATATTAAGCTTCCGGAGGGCTTAAAAATACGTCTTCATCTAACTCTGTGTGCTCCGCGAGCATGACATAACCATTCCCTGAAAACAGAAGAAACAAAATAAATTTTAATGAATCCTTGGAATTCTTCTCTTCCCTACCCAAGGAATACAATATTCACCCAAAGCTCGTTTTACACATAAAAAATAAAATATTAGGAAAGCTCGACTGTAATGTAACTGAGCAGTCACAGTGTTAAATATCTCGGGCTTCTGCTACAAGCACTTACCATAGGACATGTATTGTTCTGTGCTTCGTCATGATAGAAAGAATGTTCCTTGACGTTGGGGTGTATTTTAGGATCATATTTGCAAAACTTCTCCCAAACAGCTATGTGTCACGATGTGGGAAGAGGCTGGGCATCTGGACCACCCTGTGTTCTGCCCTTTGTCAAGCCTATTGTCTCTTTCCCTTGAAATGGCTTACGAAATACAACTTTCCTTTGAGTCAACCCTTGATTTCAGAAAGTCTTCAAACATCTGCTTTTGAGAGAGAGAGAGAGGGAGACAAAGAGAGAGAGAGAGAGAGAGGGTGTGTGTTAGGGAGAAGAGTGGGAAAATGGTTCCCATTCAGTAGCCTGGGGCCCACTGAATTGGAAAATTTCCCCCAAAAGGAAACGTTACAGGAACTCTTCTTTTGCAGACTTTGGAGCAGACTCCTTTCTGTTTTTGGAAAAGCTGTGTGACAAATCCATCATGTTCTCATCCCCAGTGAGAAGGCCGGTTCGGACCTTTACCACTGCAGAGGGAGTTTGTTAGCCCGTTTCCCATCAGCTGGATGAGCTGGTTCCTCTGTGGGGGGATGTGGTCCCATGGAGATGGTGAAGCCATATTTACCATCCCTGAAAGAGGGAGCCTGGGGGGTGGCCCTAATGAGTTAATGACAATGTTTAAGTTTATTTAACTTTTGCAATCATGCCGTTTGCAGATATATAGCATTTATTATGAGAACATACTGAGTCCATTATGGGGTGAAGATGATAATCAGGATATTCATTCATTTATTTAATATGTAATTACTGATTACTTGCTCCGTATATAGCACTGTTCTGAACAGTGAGGAATTTAGATGTACCAGGGAACTTGCCCATAAGAAGCGTATAGCGCAGAAGAGAAGACAGACAAGTAAAGTGACAACTGTAATCCAGTGTGATAAGTGCCATCACAGAGTGAGTAAAGGACCTAGGTGGGCGGGAGTGAAGAAAAGGCTTGTTGGAGAGGGTTAAACCTGAACAGAATTTTGAATCCGATTTGGAGTTATGGAGGAGAGAGGCAGAAGGGTCTGTCCTTACCAGAGTGTGGAGGGGAGAAACAGCATGTTGAATTTTAGGAATGTTAGTGGAGGGACAGTGCGGGGACAGAGGGAGTGATAGGGGTTGGGCTGATGAGACAGGCAAGGGTGGTAGATTCTCGTTCTGGACCTTGAGAGCCATGTGAAAAATTCTGAATTTTACTCCTATAGGTAGGTGAAGAGAGGCCATTCCAGGGTGTCGGCAGAGCAGAAACCAGGATAGATTAATGCTTTAGAAATATCATCCTGGCTGCGGTGTGAGGCTGAGTTAAGAAGAAGGCAAATTGGAGTCAGACCAGTGAGAGGTTGTCATGGTCATTTAAGCAAGAGGTGACATTAGTTTGTACTAAGGTGGGAGCTGTGGGAATGGAGGGAAGTAAAAAGATTTTAATGACATTAAAGACAAGTTTGCCAGGGTTTGGCAATTGATTAGATGTGGGCATTGAGGTAGAAAGAAGCAGCCTTCTGGATGGGGGGCCCCATGGATGGAGAGGTCACTTGCCGAAATGAAATTAAGGGAAGAATGACAGTGACCACCATTTTGACCTGGGAGTTCCAGCTCAGGAAGAGAGGCAAGAGTGGCAAAAGGCCTTCACAGTGAGCCCGGGCATAGCATGACACAGTGCCCATGTTTCATTTATCTATAGACCTGGCCTGTGAGCACATACACCTAGAACCCACTTACTTGAGATGGAGCCAAGGGGAGGCCAAATTCGCGTCTAGAGGCATTCTCCCTGCTGGTTTGGTGTATGTTTATTCTCACAGTCCCTAACAGTGAGATAGTGATCATGATACTTACAGAGAGATGGTACTGCTTGGATTTGTAAATAGTCTAATTCTTGTTGCTATATGATTTGTTGCTATATGCTATAAGGCAAGTTCCTTAACCCATCTATGACTCAGTGTCCTCATTAATAAGCAGGGAATCATAGTTCCTTCTTGACAAATTTGTTGTAGAGAAAAAAAATGTGTAGACCCATATGTAAGGGAATAGGCACCTGATAAATATTGATCAGACATGAATAATTCTTACCTTATTCTTAGTTTATTTTCTCTTTTCCCCAGTATAAAACTTCCTGGATACATCGTATGTCATGGATTCGAAGTCCTGCTCTTTTTGAGGAAAAAAAGGGCTGAGAAGCCAACTAAGGGTTTTTGTTTGTTTGTTTTTGTTTTTGTTTTTGTTTTCTCTTCTCTTCCCTTCCCTTCCCTTCCCTTTCCTTTTCGAGAATCTGTTTGGATCCAGTGCTGGGCTAGATATTTTTCATATCTTCTAACCCATGGCCATCCAAAATTATGATCCTAAAATTTTGATCTAGTCACGGGGAAGCCCTTGCTCAAAGGAACAAGCTTAAATGTCAAATGCCTCAGCGAGGCTTTCGAGGCTTGTTATGACCTATGCATAACTTGCTTTTGCACTTTATCTCCTACCCCAACTTCCTAAATGCTGATTCTACCCTCTGCATTAGCCACAATATACCTTCCATCCTTCAACTGTCATGATCGTATGTGCTGCCATGTCAAAGTGTTTGCTGTGCCTTCTGCTAGGACTGCCCTTCATTCTCACTTCTTAATTAAGACCCTGCTCAGATAACACCACCTCTTGCAGAATTGATCGCCCTGTCTTCTCTGGTTTCTAGCACCTTGATAGTATTTCTAATATAGCACTTATTATAGAGTATCTTAATTATTTGTTCATAATTTTGTCTTTCCTTAGTAAACTTTAAGATCTTCAAGAGCAGAAACTGTGTCTTTCTGGCCTTCAAAATCCCAGATCCTAACCTGGAACGTGGCATAGAGTGGGTATTTAGGTAAAGCTTACTGAATGAGTCAATGGATAAATAAACCTCACTTAAAATTGAAGCAGCAGTAGGTAGACAGCATGTTTTTCCCCTCCTCCGACCACCTCCTTGCCTTCGCCCTAGCTCAGCAATCTGCTCGGAAAAGAGAGCATCTGGAATGGACCACAGAAGAAAAGAACAAAACATGATACGCGTATTTATTGCTTTGCTTGTGTTCCCCAGGCAAGACATTGATTCTAAGGCACTGGTATTATATATTGTAATTAAAAATTAGAGTTTTTTTTAACGTATCAATAAAGACCCAGGGTTTAAAAATCTTTCAATTTTCTAATGCACGTTAGGTTATCCAGTTATAACGGGTAAAATGGGTCTAGGGGTAGGAATACTAGGCTAGAGTTGACAAGGAGGCCCAGATCTAGTCCAATCTCAGCCCAACTTGACGGATAACATTTATACTTAGAAAAATGTGCCATTTTTACTTCTTTTACATGGATTATTTCATCATTACTTTGAATTTCCTTGAGCACTTACCTTTTAATCTGTCCTGTTATACTTATTGAAGAGAATTCGCTGTGGAAAAACAGAGTAGTATTCAAGACTTTGCTTTTCTACTCTCTAAAATCATCTTGGAAAACTATATACATTTTTAAGTTAACATGTTTTTAATCGTACATTTAAATAGTTGCAAAGGATGTAATTTCAAGTATATTGAAAACATAGTCATTAAAAATAAAACTGTCTTATCACTCTTTTAAATGGATTTAATAAAATCTAAATTCCATAGTGATTAGATGCCACCATTTACCCATTAAGAAATATATGAATAAGATCTTTTTAACAGTTGAAAACCTACATAGTTCCTTTTCTCCTTAAATATGCATTTCCATTCCATTTCTTCCACAAGAGTTTACCTAATGTGGCACATTTTTATACTTGCAAATCTTTCATAGATCATGTTATCATATTCCTCTGAAACAAAACATATATACATATATATATAAATTGATATATTAAAATTTCTTTATGTTCTGTAAATATAAGGTTCTAGCTCAACACAATTTCTTCCAGATTGAATTATCATAACAATCGTTAGAAGCAGTCAGTTTTTTGATCCACTATACATTTATTAAAGTTTTGATGAATATTTATGACATGAAACATAGGTTTTATTGAAAATGCTTCTCTGAATTAGTTACATTATTTCAGTTAGATCATATATCTGTTGAGGAACAATCATTACTAATAGCATGAGATGGTATTATATAAGTTCTTTTTTCTAGAATTTTTTGGCTGTAAGCACTGAGAAACCTATTCACGGAAACAAATAGCTTAGAAAAGAAAGACTTTTTTTATGATCTCCTACCACATTGTGTGCCAAAAATCACATAAGGATAATGATCCAAAAGCATTTTTAAGATTTCTCAATTGACATTTTAATTAGGTTCCTTTTCAGTTTTGTTGTAACCAAAGTGTTGTAAGTCATATGACTTGGAAAATCATGTTACTAGATCATTAGTCATTCACTTTCTCAACAGTTACAGCAGAATTTTGAATTGTACCTTTGTTGGGTCCCCCAGAAATTTGTATACTCTAAGGGAACTCAGGATGAGTGAGAGTTATGACTTCCTTTTGTAAGGTGGGAGAAAGGCATTTATGAAAAAGAGACTCATTATGCTCTGATTCTTGAGAAAAAATACAAATGGAAGTGGAGAATCTGAAAATTCCCTTAAAACTTTTTGCCAACTGGAGCCCTTGGAAAATCCTCGAGTACGTCTGGGGGTTCAGTGCACTACGGTCTGAAAGTTGCTGTAATTAAATTAAGTATTCTCAGAGAGGAAGCATGGTTGTACAGGTAACAACAATGAGATAACAGTGCAAAGCTGCCAGAAGCCAAATTCATATTGACTTCTATGGACCAGACCATGCAACTCAGAAGTGGGAAAAACTAACTCGTGTTTCAGCAATCTAGGTGGACTTTATGAATGATCTGGGATTCAAATTAATCCTTGATTTACAGAAACAGAATGTTAAATCTGAAATAAACTTCAGAGACCGTCTCTTCTGGAGAAGGCAATGAAGCATTATTTTTTATTTCAATTTTGATTAATTGTTAGTGACTGCTTAGAATTCTACATTAAGAAAGATTTAGAGGAATCATCTGGAGGATCTGTAGGAAAGAGTGCTGTGATTGATTAGCCATGCCTGTCAGGAAAGCAGGAAAAGAAGTGGAACAGGTGCTCTGTATTTGCCATCCCTGAGCTGATTCAAGTACGTATAGTCCATGTACTAGAGGGAGAGCTGAAACCCAGGGAGCAGGAAGCTCAATCAAAATTTCATAGCTAATTAGTGGCAGGATGGGCAGAATTACTTATTTTCAACATTTGGTGCTCATTGTGCACTTGGTAACAGTTGCTACCAGAAAATTTTGGGGTCATTTAGATTTGGAAGGGAGCAAAGTCTGACTGCAAATATGAGCTGTTCTTTCTTTTAGAGAGCCTTTAGGTTCCTTCACATTTGTTTTCTGTGCTATTTGCTGAATCAAGGAAATGGATCATCCATTCTGAAGGACTGAAAAACTGAAAATACTAGGAGCATGATATTAGTTTCCCACTCAGATGGAGCTCAGGAAAAATCATAAACCATATAAGCAACTCACTACTCAGTCTGGCCATTGATTCTACTTCATCCTGGCCCAGGAAGACAGATCTACAGAGTAGAGTTAAAAGGCTTACAAGGCCTTTTGCTCTTCCACCTATCTACGGTATCCGTTCATTCCTAGCATCTTGCACACTTGTAGGCCCACATGAGTCCTTTTGCCATTTGAGTAATATCAGCTCTTGGAACTGGAGTAGACTAGACATACCCTGATGGAACGATTAACCTATATATAACATGCATTTTACCGTACATACAAAATTGTATATTGTTTTTCTCCTTTTTCTTTTGGATCTCTTACTTTTTTTTTTCTTTTTCTTTTTAATCTACAGCATAATAATCAGTTGATTCCAGGTCAAATAATGCTGCAACAAACAACCTTATGCATTCATCTTGGCGCACTTCTGAGAATTTATCTAAAAAAGATAAATTCCTGGAAGTAGAGTGACTGCAACAAAGCTTTTGATCTCCGTAGATACTGCCAAATGGATTCGAAAAGGTCTCACCAATTTATACGCCCAGCAATGGCATATGGGAGCACCGGCTCTCCCACATCAGGCTAACACTGGTATTTTCAAATACGAATAAGAGGAGAATGTGAATATAGTTTTAAATTAGACTCGAGGCATCCCCCTTGGCTAGCCCAGCCTGTGTCTCCCCAAAGCAATATAGCTGGGTGATGGCATACTCCACAGACTCTGCACAGAAGGCTGAATGCTCCCGCTTCATGGGAACAGGAGGTGTTTCTTCAGTCTATGCCCTACTTGGCATCTGTCCCTGAGAGACCCAGCCAGTGTGGGAAGCCAGCCTCTCTGATGGCAAGAAAGAGTGGATTGGAAACAAATTGATCTTTTCACAGCTGGCCGTTCTCTTCTTTCCCTTTAACTTGGACCCAGCTCAGAACAAGGTCACTGATGTTCTGCAGCAACAAAGATGGCATTATTGAGGACTGCCTCCTTTTGTGGGGGGGAGTTTTGTTCCCCAAGAATTGCCTCAGTAGTGTCAACCATGACAAGCCTGGAGACGGCATAGCTGTGAGTCTGCAGGGATCTCCAAAGCGACACCCCAACTGTCCATCCTGTTGATGACCATGTACTCTTCTATTGGTGTTCACAATGTTGTTTAAAGGATGTCAGATGACTCAGTTCAACAGACCATAACCTTTTATTCATCCTTCCTGGAGGCCCATGGACAGAGGGTGAGAGAGTTTGGGATACAAAGTAAAAAGGACTGTGTGAGCGAAGGGGAAAAGAATCTAGTGCTTTTTTTCTAGCACCTCCACTCCTATCACTCATCTTATTTTTCTTTAACATTTATACCAGCTGTTTGTTGCCTGCCTCCTTTACTAGAATTAAGACTCCATGAGGGCAGGGACCTTGTTTAGTTCACAACTTCATCATTAGTTCCTAGAGTACCTCCTGGCCCATGGCAGGTGCTTGATACCTATTTGTTGAATGAATAAATGAAGTTATTGAGGACCTTCTGTGTTGCACAATTTTGTGGATGTAATGCCATTTCATGTTTCAACTTTATGAGATATACTTATTATTTTCATTTATGGCTAAGGAAATTGAGCCTCAGAGATTAAATAACACTTCCAGAACCACTCAACTGGTAACTGGTAAAACTGAGATTTTCATTTAGGCCTGACTGACCCCAAACCTATCTTCTAGACCACAAGAATTCTGATTTTGCATAGTTCGAACTAAAAAACATTAAAGACTTTTGAAAGCAGTGAAGGACATGGTCATCAAAGGCATTTTCACTTGAGCATAATACGCTCAACAAGAACAGATTCCTTCCTGCCCTCACTAAGGTGCGAAGATCTGAAAATGTTAAGTTTATTGAATCCTTGCTTATTTGTGGACAAGGACTAGGGCTAATTTATATGCATTTGCACAAATTTTGGGAGCTCTAAGCAGAGTAACAAGTCAGAGCCTTATATTGACAGTGCGTGAGTCTAAGGAAAGGTGCAAATATTTAACAAAGTCATGTTGTGTGCAAGGAACCATGCTTTAAATAAATGATTTCACTTAGTTCTCACAAATTTCCTTTCTTCTTCCTCCCTTCCTCCCTTCCTCTTTCTCTCTCTATCTTATTCCATTCCTCCTCACTCATATATCCTCCCTTCCTTCCTTTCTTCTATTCCTTTCTTCATTCCTTCTTCCATTATTATTTCCAGCTTCCATTTGTTCTGTCTCTGTTTCTGTCTTTGTCTCTGTCTCCCCCTTCTTTCTTCTCTCTCTCTTTTTTTCTTTCTTCCTCCCCACTGCTCCCAGCTTTCTCTCTCTCTTTCCCTCTTAATTTCCACACGAGAATTTGACAGTTTGATTAGGTAATATGCAGTGGTAGGGCCAGCATTTAAATCTACATCTATATATCTATAGAGCCTCTTCTCTTTCTACTCACCATGCGACCACCAGAGTGTTGAGCGGGGACTGTGGTCTCAGTTGACTAAATACAGTCATAGGCACAGAGGGTGCTGCATAAATGACCAATTGGCAGACTTCTGACAGCCTGGTCTTAAGCCAGTGACCCACAGAGCTTCTTGGGGTTTGGCACCATGCCTGGTATGACTTGATCCTTTAACTGTTTCTTTCTTTTGTCAGCCAACCCCCTGAGGGAGCCCTGTCTCCTTCTTGAAAGTCTGTGCTGGAATCAGAGGTCTCCACGAGGGTTCCGGAAGCCCACACTCAGTGCTGTGGTTTACCCTGGGAACTGGCTGTAAGGTAATGCTCTGAGATCAGTCCTTCCAGCTCCCAACTCAAAGATCCACAAACTCCAGGCTCCCAGGGGTTTTGAGCTGCCAGTTATGATGAAATATTAGCACAGAAGAAAATAATTTTTTTCTATTTTGGGTTTCTAATCAAGGCAGCATGGTTACAGGATGATTTATGTACTTGTAAGTATTTTCAAAAAGTTCCTTTTAGTATTGTTCTTTTTCTCATCATTCCTCTTATCACTTGGGCTCAGCTTGTTGCTTCTCAGGAATCTGCCTTTTTTTCTTCCACCTACAAAATGCCAAACACATGTTCCCAATCTAGCTCT